>NW_028168881.1:0-600000 GCF_964035555.1 Netta rufina | reverse complement strand
TTGCTATGGAAACTATAAGGTTTAGTTCCCATGGCAACCATGGGGTTGAGATGCCGTGGTAACCATGCAGTTGGGTTGCCGTGGTAACCATGCGGTTGTGTTGTTGTGGTAACCATGCGGTTGTGTTGCGATGGTAACCATGGGGTTGGGTTGCCATGGCAACCACGGGGTTCGGTTGCTATGGTAACCACGGGGTTTGGTTGCTATGGTAACCATGGGGTTCTGTGTCCATGGCAACCATGGGGTTGTGTTGCCATGGTAACCATGGCGTTTAGTTGCCATGGCAACTATGGGGTTCTGTTGCCATGGTAACAATGGGGAAGTGTTGCCATGGCAACCATGGGGTTGTGTTGCCATGGTAACAATGGGGTTGGGTTGCAAAAGTAACCAGGCAGTTCTCTTGGAATGGCAACCATGGGGTTGTGTTGCCATTGTAACAATGGGGTTGGGTTGCCATGGCAACCACTGGGTTGTGTTGCCATGGGAACCATGGGGTTGTGTTGCCATGGTAACTATGGGGTTGGGTTGCCATGGGAACCACGGGGTTTGGTTGCCATGGCAACCATGGGGTTGTGTTGCCATGGTAACCATGGGGTAGTGTTGCCATGGTACCCATGCGGTTGTGTTGCCATGGTAACGATGCGGTTCTGTTGCCATGGTAACGATGCGGTTGGGTTGCCATGGCAACCACGTGGTTGTGTTGCCATGGGAACCATGGGGTTGTGTTGCCATGGTAACTATGGGGTTGGGTTGCTATGGAAAATATGGGGTTTAGTTGCCATGGCAACCATGGGGTTGTGTTGCCATGGTAACCATGGCGTTTTGTTGCCATGGCAACTATGGGGTTCTGTTGCCATGGAAACCATGGGGTTGTGTTTCCATGGCAACCATGGGGTTGTGTTGCCATTGTAACCATGGGGATGGGTTGCCATGGCAACCATTGGGTTGTGTTGCCATGGTAACCATGGCGTTTTGTTACCATGGCAACTATGGGGTTCTGTTGCCATGGCAACCATGGGGTTGTGTTGCCATGGCAACCATGGGGTTGTGTTGCCATGGTAACGATGCGGTTGGGTTGCCATGGCAACCACGTGGTTGTGTTGCCATGGGAACCATGGGGTTGTGTTGCCATGGTAACTATGGGGTTGGGTTGCTATGGAAAATATGGGGTTTAGTTGCCATGGCAACCATGGGGTTGTGTTGCCATGGTAAGCATGGCGTTTTGTTGCCATGGCAACTATGGGGTTCTGTTGCCATGGCAACCATGGGGTTGTGTTTCCATGGCAACCATGGGGTTGTGTTGCCATTGTAACCATGGGGTTGGGTTGCCATGGCAACCATTGGGTTGTGTTGCCATGGTAACCATGGCGTTTTCTTACCATGGCAACTATGGGGTTCTGTTGCCATGGCAACCATGGGGTAGTGTTTCCATGGCAACCATGGGGTTGTGTTGCCATGGTAACCATGGGGTTGGGTTGCCATGGCAACCACGGGGTTTGGTTGCTATGGTAACCATTGGGTTGGGTTGCCATGGCAACCATGGGGTTGTGTTGCCATGGTAACCATGGCGTTTTGTTGCCATGGCAACGATGGGGTTGTGTTGCCATGGTAACCATGGGGTTCGGTTGCCATGGGAACCATGGCGTTGTGTTGCCACGGTAACAATGGGGTTGTGTTGCCATGGAAACCATGGGGCTGGGTTGCCATGGTAACCATGGTTTTATTTGCCATTGCAATTATGGGGTTGTGTTTCCATGGCAACCATGGGGTTGTGTTGCCATGGTAACCATGGCGTTTTGTTACCATGGCAACTATGGGGTTCTGTTGCCATGGCAACCACGGGGTTGTGTTGCCATGGGAACCATGGGGTTGTGTTGCCATGGTAACTATGGGTTTGGGTTGCTATGGAAACTATGTGGTTTAGTTGCCATGGCAACCATGGGGTTGAGATGCCGTGGTAACCATGCAGTTGGGTTGCCGTGGTAACCATGCGGTTGTGTTGTTGTGGTAACCATGCGGTTGAGTTGCCATGGTAACCATGGGATTGGGTTGCCATGGCAACCACGAGGTTTGGTTGCTATGGTAACCATGGTGTTCTGTGTCCATGGTAACCATGGGGTTGGGTTGCCATGGTAACCATGGCGTTTAGTGGCCATGGCAACTATGGGGTCGGGTTGCCATGGCAACCATGGGGTTGTGTTGCCATGGTAACCATGGCGTTTTCTTGCCATGGCAACTATGGGGTTCTGTTGCCATGGCAACTATGGGGTAGTGTTTCCATGGCAATCATGGGGTTGTGTTGCCATGGTAACCATGGGATTGGATTGCCTTGGCAACCACGGGGTTTGGTGTCTATGGTAACCATGGGGTTCTGTGTCCATGGTAACCATGGGGTTGGGTTGCCATGGTAACCATGGCGTTTTGTTCCCATGGCATCTATGGTGTTCTTTTCCCATGGCAACCATGGGGTAATGTTTCCATGGCAACCATGGGGTTGTATTGCCATGGTAACTATGGGGTTGGTTTGCTATGGTAACCATGCGGTTGTGTTGCCATGGTAACCATTGGGTTGGGTTGCCATGGCAACCATGGGGTTGTGTTGCCATGGTAACCATGGCGTTTTGTTGCCATGGCAACCATGGTGTTGTGTTGCCATGGCAACCATGGGGTAGTCTTTCCATGGCAACCATGGGGTTGTGTTGCCATGGTAACGATGGGGTTGTGTTGCCATGGCAACCACGGAGTTGTGTTGCCATGGGAACCATGGGGTTGTGTTGCCATGGTAACCATGGCGTTTAGTTCCATGGAACTATGGGGTTCTATTGCCATGGTAACCATGGGGTTGGGTTCCCATGGCAACCATGGGGTTCTGTTGCCATGGTAACGATGGGGTTGTGTTGCCATGGTAACCATGGGGTTCTGTGTCCATAGTAACCATGGGGTTCTGTTGCCATGGCAACCATGGGGTTGGGTTGCCATGGCAACCTTGGGGTTCTGTTGCCATTGTAACGATGGGGTTGTGTTGCCATGGTAACCATGGGGTTCTGTGTCCATGGCAACTATGGGGTTCTGTTGCCATGGTAACCATGGGGTTGGGTTGCCATGGCAACCATGGCGTTCTGTTGCCATGGTAACGATGGGGTTGTGTTGCCATGGTAACCATGGCGTTTTGTTGCCATGGCAACTATGGGGTTCTGTTGCCATGGCAACCATGGGGTTGTGTTGCCATGGTAACTATGGGGTTACGTTGCTCTGGAAACTATGGGGTTTAGTTGCCTTGGCAACCATGGGGTCGGGTTAACATGGCAACCATGGGGTTGTGTTGCCATGGTAACCATGGCGTTTTGTTGCCATGGCAACTATGGGGTTCTGTTGCCATGGCAACCATAGGGTAGTGTTTCCATGGCAACCATGGGGTTGTGTTGCCATGGTAACTATGGGGTTACGTTGCTCTGGAAACTATGGGGTTTAGTTGCCTTGGTAACCATGGGGTTGGGTTGCCATGGTAACCATGGCATTTAGTTACCATGGCATTTAGTTGCCATGGCAACTATGGGGTTCTGTTGCCATGGCAACGATGGGGTTGTGTTGCCATGGTAACCATGGCGTTTTGTTGCCATGGCAACTATGGGGTTCTGTTGCCATGGCAACCATGGGGTTGTGTTTCCATGGCAACCATGGGGTTGTGTTGCCATGGGAACTATGGGGTTGGGTTGCTATGGAAACTATGGGGTTTAGTTGCCATGGCAACCATGGTGTTGAGATGACGTGGTAACCATGCAGTTGGGTTGCCGTGGTAACCATGCGGTTGTGTTGTTGTGGTAACCATGCGGTTGTGTTGCCATGGTAAAGATGGGATTGGGTTGCCATGGCAACCACGGGGTTTGGTTGCTATGGTAACCATGCGGTTCTGTGTCCATGGTAACCATGGGGTTGGGTTGCCATGGTAACTATGGGGTTGGGTTGCTATGGTAACCATGCGGTTGTGTTGCCATGGTAACCATGGGGTTGGGTTGCCATGGTAACCATAGGGTTGTGTTGCCATGGTAACCATGGCGTTTTGTTGCCATGGCAACTATGGGGTTCTGTTGCCCTGGCAACCATGGGGTAGTGTTGCCATGGCAACCATGGGGTTGTGTTGCCATGGTAACGATGGGGTTGGGTTGCCATGGCAACCACGGGGTTGTGTTGCCATGGGAACCATGGGGTTGTGTTGCCATGGTAACTATGGGGTTGGGTTGCTATGGAAACTATGGGGTTTAGTTGCCATGGCAACCATGGGGTTGAGATGCCGTGGTAACCATGCAGTTGGGTTGCCGTGGTAACCATGCGGTTGTGTTTTTGTGGTAACCATGCGGTTGTGTTGCCATGGTAACCATGGGGTTGGGTTGCCATGGCAAAAACGGGGTTTGTTTGCTATGGTAACCATGGGGTTCTGTTGCCATGGTAACCACGGGGTCGTGTTGCAAAGGCAACCATGGGGTTGTGTTACCATGGTAACGATGGGGTTGGGTTGCCATGGCAACCACGGGGTTTGGTTGCTATGGTAACCATGGCGTTCTGTTGCCATGGTAACCATGGGGTTGGGTTGCCATGGTAACCATGGCGTTTAGTTGCTATGGCAACTATGGGGTTCTGTTGCCATGGCAACCATGGGGTTGTGTTGCCATGGTAACTATGGGGTTGGGTTGCAATGGTTATCAGGCGGTTCTTTTGGAATGGCAACCATGGGCTTGTGTTGCCATGGTAACCATGGCTTTTGGTTGCTATTGCAACCACGGGGTTTGGTTGCTATGGTAACCATGGGGTTCTGTGTCCATGGTAACCATGCGGTTGGGTTGTCATGGTAACCATGGCGTTTAGTTGCCATGTCAACTATGGGTTTCTGATGCCATGGTAACCATGGGGTAGTGTTGCCATGGCAACCATGGGGTTGTGTTGCCATGTTAACCATGGGGTTGTGTTTCCATGGCAACCACGGGGTTTGGTTGCTATGCTAACCATGGCGTTCTGTTGCCATGGTAACCATGGGGTTGTGTTGCCATGGTAACCATGCGGTTGTGTTGCCATGGTAACCATGCGGTTGGGTTGCCATGGCAACCACGGGGTTCTGTTGCCATGGGAACCATGGGGTTGTGTTGCCATGGTAACTATGTGGTTGGGTTGCTATGGAAACTATTGGTTTTAGTTGCCATGGCAACCATGGGGTTGAGATGCCGTGGTAACCATGCAGTTGGGTTGCCGTGGTAACTATGCGGTTCTGTTATTGTGGTAACCATGTGGTTGGGTTTCCATGGTAACCATGGGTTTGGGTTGCCATGGTAACCATGCGGTTGTGTTGCCATGGTAACCATGCGGTTGTGTTTCCATGGTAACCATGCGGTTGTGTTGCCATGGTAACGATGGGGTTGGGTTGCCATGGCAACCACTGGGTTCTGTTGCCATGCGAACCATGGGGTTGTGTTGCCATGGTAACTATGGGGTTGGGTTGCTATGGAAACTATGGGGTTTAGTTGCCATGGCAACCATGGGGTTGAGATGCCGTGGTAACCATGCAGTTGGGTTGCCGTGGTAACCATGCGGTTGTGTTGTTGTGGTAACCATGTGGTTGTGTTGCCATGGTAACCATGGGGTTGGGTTGCCCTGGCAACCACGGGGTTTGGTTGCTATGGTAACCATGGGGTTCTGTTGCCATGGTAACCATGGGGTCGTGTTGCAATGGCAACCATGGAGTTCTGTTGCCATGGTAACCATGGGGTTGTGTTGCCATGGCAACCAAGGGGTTGTGTTGCCATGGTAACCATGGCGTTTTTTTGCAATGGCAACTATGATGTTCTGTTGCCATGGAAACCATGGGTTAGTGTTTCCATGGCAACCATGGGGTTGTGTTGCCATGGCAACGATGGGGTTGGGTTGCCATGGCAACCACGGGGTTGTGTTGCCATGGTAACCATGGGGTTGTGTTGCCATGGTAACCATGGGGTTGGGTTGCCATGGCAACCACGGGGTTTGGTTGCTGTGGTAACCATGGGGTTCTGTTGCCATGGTAACCATGGGGTTGTGTTGCAATGGCAACCATGGGGTTGTGTTGCCATGGTAACCATGGGGTTGTGTTGCCATGGCTACCAATGGGTTGTGTTGCCATGGTAACCGTGGCGTTTTTTTGCCATGGCAACTATGGGGTTCTGTTGCCATGGTAACCATGGGGTAGTGTTGCCATGGCAACCATGGGGTTGTGTTGCCATGGTAACGATGGGGTTGTGTTGCCATGGTAACTATGGGGTTGGGTTGCGGTGGAAACTATGGGGTTGGGTTGCCATGGCAACCATGGTGTTCAGATGCCGTGGTAACCATGCAGTTGGGTTGCCGTGGTAACCATGCGGTTGTGTTGCCATGGTAAACAAGCGGTTGTGTTGCCATGGTAACGATGGGGTTGGGTTGCCATGGCAACCATGGGGTTGTGTTGCCATGGTAACCATGGGGTTGCGTTGCCATGGCAACCACGGGGTTGTGTTGCTATGGAAACTATGGGGTTTAGTTGCCATGGCAACCATGGGGTTGAGATGCCGTGGTAACCATGCAGTTGGTTGCCGTGGTAACCATGCGGTTGTGTTGTTGTGGTAACCATGTGGTTGTGTTTCCATGGTAACCATGGGGTTGGGTTGCCATGGTAACCATGGCGTTTTGTTGCCATGGTAACTATGGGGTTCTGTTGCCATGGCAACCATGGGGTTGGGTTGCCATGGCAACCATGGGGTTGTGTTGCCATGGTAACTATGGGGTTGGGTTGCAATGGTTATCAGGCGGTTCTTTTGGAATGGCAACCATGGGGTAGTGTTGCCATGGTAACCATGGGGTTGGGTTGCCATGGCAACCACGGGGTTTGGTTGCTATGGTAACCATGGCGTTCTGTTGCCATGGTAACCATGGGGTAGTGTTGCCATGGCAACCACGGGGTTGTGTTGCCATGGTAACCATGGCGTTGTGTTGCCATGGTATCTATGGGGTTGGGTTGCTTTGGAAACGATGGGGTTTAGTTGCCATGGCAACCATGGGGTTGAGATGCCGTGGTAACCATGCAGTTCGGTTGCCGTGGTAACCATGCGGTTTTGTTGTTGTGGTAACCATGCGGTTGTGTTGCCATGGTAACCATGGGGTTGGGTTGCCATGGCAACCACGGGGTTTGGTTGCTATGGTAACCATGGCGTTCTGTTGCCATGGTAACAATGGGGTTGGGTTGCCATGGTAACCATGCCGTTTAGTTGCCATGGCAACTATGGGGTTCTGTTGCCATGGTAACCATGGGGTAGTGTTGCCATGGTAACCAAGGGGGGTTGTTGCCATGGTAACGATGGGGTTGGGTTGCCATGGCATCCACGGGGTTGTGTTGCCATGGGAACCATGGGGTTGTGTTGCCATGGTAACTATGGGGTTGGGTTGCTATGGAAACTATGGGGTTTAGTTGCCATGGCAACCATGGGGTTGAGATGCCGTGGTAACCATGCAGTTGGGTTGCCGTGGTAACCATGCGGTTCTTTTGGAATGGCAACCATGGGGTAGTGTTGCCATGGTAACCATGGGGTTGGGTTGCCATGGCAACCATGGGGTTTGGTTGCTATGGTAACCATGGGGTTCTGTGTCCATGGTAACCATGGGGTTGGGTTGCCATGGTAACCATGGGGTTGTGTTGCCATGGTAACCATTGGGTTGGGTTGCAATGGCAACCACGGGGTTTGGTTGCTATGGTAACCATGGGGTTCTGTTTCCACGGCAACCATGGGGTTGTGTTGCCATGGTAACCATGGCGTTTAGTTGCCATGGCAACTATGGGGTTCTGTTGCCATGGTAACCATGGGGAAGTGTTGCCATGGCAACCATGGGGTTCTGTTGCCATGGTAACAATGGGGTTGGGTTGCAATAGTAACCAGGCAGTTCTCTTGGAATGGCAACCATGGGGTTGTGTTGCCATGGTAACGATGGGGTTGGGTTGCCATGGCAACCACCGGGTTGTGTTGCCATGGTAACTATGGGGTTGGGTTGTTATGGAAACTATGGGGTTTAGTTGCCTTGGCAACCATGGGTTTGAGATGCGTGGTAACCATGCAGTTGGGTTGCCGTGGTAACCATGCGGTTGTGTTGCCATGGTAACTATGGGGTAGTGTTGCCATGGTAACCATGCGGTAGTGTTGCCATGGCAACCATGGGGTTGGGTTGCCATGGTAACCATGGCGTTTAGTTGCCATGGCAACTATGGCGTTCTGTTGCCATGGTAACCATGGGGTAGTGTTGCCATGGCAACCACGGGGTTGTGTTGCCATGGGAACCAATGGGTTGTGTTGCCATGGTATCTATGGGGTTGGGTTGCTTTGGAAACTATGGGGTTTAGTTGCCATGGCAACCATGGGGTTGAGATGCCGTGGTAACCATGCAGTTGGGTTGCCGTGGTAACGATGCGGTTTTGTTGTTGTGGTAACCATGCGGTTGTGTTGCCATGGTAACCATGGGGTTGGGTTGCCATGGCAACCACGTGGTTTTGTTGCTATGGTAACCATGGCGTTCTGTTGCCATGGTAACAATGGGGTTGTGTTGCCATGGTAACCATGGCGTTTTGTTGCCATGGCAACTATGGGGTTGTGTTGCCATGGCAACCATGGGGTTGTGTTTCCATGGCAACCATGGGGTTGTGTTGCCATTGTAACCATGGGGTTGGGTTGCCATGGCAACCATGGGGTTGTGTTGCCATGGTAACCATGGCGTTTTGTTACCATGGCAACTATGGGGTTCTGTTGCCATGGCAACCATGGGGTAGTGTTTCCATGGCAACCATGGGGTTGTGTTGCCATGGTAACGATGGGGTTGTGTTGCCATGGCAACCACGGAGTTTTGTTGCCATGGGAACCATGGGGTTGTGTTGCCATGGTAACCATGGGGTTGGGTTGCCATGGCAACCACGGGGTTTGGTTGCTATGGTAACCATTGGGTTGGGTTGCCATGGCAACCATGGGGTTGTGTTGCCATGGTAACCATGGCGCTTTGTTGCCATGGCAACGATGGGGTTGTGTTGCCATGGTAACCATGGGGTTCGGTTGCCATGGGAACCATGGCGTTGTGTTGCCACGGTAACAATGGGGTTGTGTTGCCATGGTAACCATGGGGTTCTGTGTCCATGGTAACCATGGGGTTGGGTTGCCATGGTAACCATGGCGTTTTGTTGCCATGGCAAGTATGGGGTTCTGTTGCCATGGCAACCATGGGGTTGTGTTGCCATGGTAACCATGGCGTTTTGTTACCATGGCAACTATGGGGTTCTGTTGCCATGGCAACCACGGGGTTGTGTTGCCATGGGAACCATGGGGTTGTGCTGCCATGGTAACTATGGGTTTGGGTTGGTATGGAAACTATGGGGTTTAGTTGCCATGGCAACCATGGGGTTGAGATGCCGTGGTAACCATGCAGTTGGGTTGCCGTGGTAACCATGCGGTTGTGTTGTTGTGGTAACCATGCGGTTGAGTTGCCATGGTAACCATGGGATTGGGTTGCCATGGCAACCACGAGGTTTGGTTGCTATGGTAACCATGGCGTTCTGTGTCCATGGTAACCATGGGGTTGGGTTGCCATGGTAACCATGGCGTTTAGTGGCCATGGAAACTATGGGGTCGGGTTGCCATGGCAACCATGGGGTTGTGTTGCAATGGTAACCATGGCGTTTTCTTGCCATGTCAACTATGGGGTTCTGTTGCCATGGCAACTATGGGGTAGTGTTTCCATGGCAACCATGGGGTTGTGTTGCCATGGTAACCATGGGATTGGATTGCCTTGGCAACCACGGGGTTTGGTTGCTATGGTAACCATGGGGTTCTGTGTCCATGGTAACCATGGGGTTGGGTTGCCATGGTAACCATGGCGTTTTGTTCCCATGGCAACTATGGGGTTCTTTTGCCATGGCAACCATGGGGTAATGTTTCCATGGCAACCATGGGGTTGTATTTCCATGGTAACTATGGGGTTGGTTTGCTATGGTAACCATGCTGTTGTGTTGCCATGGTAACCATGGGGTTGGGTTGCCATGGCAACCATGGGGTTGTGTTGCCATGGTAACCATGGCGTTTTGTTGCCATGGCAACCATGGGGTTGTGTTGCCATGGCAACCATGGGGTAGTGTTTTCATGGCAACCATGGGGTTGTGTTGCCATGGTAACGATGGGGTTGTGTTGCCATGGCAACCACGGGGTTGTGTTGCCATGGGAACCATGGGGTTGTGTTGCCATGGTAACCATGGCGTTTAGTTCCATGGCAACTATGGGGTTCTGTTGCCATGGTAACCATGGGGTTGGGTTCCCATGGCAACCATGGGGTTCTGTTGCCATGGTAACGATGGGGTTGTGTTGCCATGGTAACCATGGGGTTCTGTGTCCATGGTAACCATGGGGTTCTGTTGCCATGGCAATCATGGGGTTGGGTTGCCATGGCAACCATGGGGTTCTGTTGCCATGGTAACGATGGGGTTGTGTTGCCATGATAACCATGGGGTTCTGTGTCCATGGCAACTATGGGGTTCTGTTGCCATGGTAACCATGGGGTTGGGTTGCCATGGCAACCATGGCGTTCTGTTGCCATGGTAACGATGGGGTTGTGTTGCCATGGTAACCATGGCGTTTTGTTGCCATGGCAACTATGGGGTTCTGTTGCCATGGCAACCATGGGGTTGTGTTGCCATGGTAACTATGGGGTTACGTTGCTCTGGAAACTATGGGGTTTAGTTGCCTTGGCAACCATGGGGTCGGGTTAACATGGCAACCATGGGGTTGTGTTGCCATGGTAACCATTGCGTTTTGTTGCCATGGCAACTATGGGGTTCTGTTGCCATGGCAACCATGGGGTAGTGTTTCCATGGCAACCATGGGGTTGTGTTGCCATGGTAACGATGGGGTTGGGTTGCCATTGCAACCACGGGGTTGTGTTGCCATGGGAACCATGGGGTTGTGTTGCCATGGTAACTATGGGGTTGGGTTGCTATGGAAACTATGGGGTTTAGTTGCCATGGCAACCATGGGGTTGAGATGCCGTGGTAACCATGCAGTTGGGTTGCCGTGGCAACCATGCGGTTGTGTTTTTGTGGTAACCATGCGGTTGTGTTGCCATGGTAATCATGGGGTCGTGTTGCAATGGCAACCATGGGGTTCTGTTGCCATGGTAACCATGGGGTTGTGTTTCCATGGCAACCAAGGGGTTGTGTTGCCATGGTAACCGTGGCGTTTTTTTGCCATGGCAACTATGGGGTTCTGTTGCCGTGGCAACCATGGGGTAGTGTTTCCATGGCAACCATGGGGTTGTGTTGCCATGGTAACGATGGGGTTGTGTTGCCATGGTAACTATGGGGTTGGGTTGCGTTGGAAACTATGGGGTTGGGTTGCCATGGCAACCATGGTGTTCAGATGCCGTGGTAACCATGCAGTTGGGTTTCCGTGGTAACCATGCGGTTGTGTTGCCATGGTAACTATGGGGTTGGGTTGCCATTGCAACCACGGGGTTTGGTTGCTATGGTAACCATGGGGTTCTGTGTCCATGGTAACCATGGGGTTGGGTTGCCATGGTAACCATGGCGTTTAGTTGCCATGGCAACTATGGGGTTCTGTTGCCATGGTAACCATGGGGTAGTGTTGTCATGGCAACCATGGGGTTGTGTTGCCATGGTAACGATGGGGTTGGGTTGCCATGGCAACCACGGGGTTTGGTTGCTATGGTAACCATGGCGTTCTGTTGCCATGGTAACCATGGGGTTGGGTTGCCATGGTAACCATGGCGTTTAGTTGCTATGGCAACTATGGGGTTCTGTTGCCATGGTAACCATGCAGTAGTGTTGCCATGGTAACCATGCGGTTGTGTTGCCATGGTAACCATGGGGGTAGTGTTGCCATGGCAACCATGGGGTTGTGTTGCCATGGGAACCATGGGGTTGTGTTGCCATGGTAACTATGGGGTTGGGTTGCTATGGAAACTATGGGGTTTCGTTGCCATGGCAACCATGGGGTTGAGATCCCGTGGTAACCATGCAGTTGGGTTGCCGTGGTAACCATGCGGTTGTGTTGTTGTGGTAAACATGTGGTTGTGTTGCCATGGTAACCATGGTGTTGGGTTGCCATGGTAACCATGGCGTTAATTTGCCATGGCAACTATGGTGTTCTGTTGCCATAGTCACCATGGGGTAGTGTTGCCATGGCAACCATGGGGTTGTGTTGCCATGGTAACTATGGGATTGGGTTGCAATGGTTATCAGGCGGTTCTTTTGGAATGGCAACCATGGGCTTGTGTTGCCATGGCAACCAAGCGGTTGTGTTGCCATAGTAACCGTGGCGTTTTTTTGCCATGGCAACTATGCGGTTCTGTTGCCATGGCAACCATGGGTTAGTGTTTCCATGTCAACCATGGGGTTGTGTTGCCATGGAAACGATGAGGTTGGGTTGCCATGGCAACCACGGGGTTGTGTTGCCATGGTAACCATGGGGTTGTGTTGCCATGTTAACCATGGGGTTGGGTTGCCATGGCAACCACGGGGTTTGGTTGCTATGGTAACCATGGGGTTCTGTTGCCATGGTAACAATGGGGTCGTGTTGCAATGGCAACCATGGGGTTCTGTTGCCATGGTAACCATGGGGTTGTGTTGCCATGGCTACCAAGGGGTTGTGTTGCCATGGTAACCGTGGTGTTTTTTTGCCATGGCAACCATGGTGTTCAGATGCCGTGGTAACCATGCAGTTGGGTTGCCGTGGTAACCATGCGGTTGTGTTGCCATGGTAACTATGGGGTTGGGTTGCCATTGCAACCACGGGGTTTGGTTGCTATGGTAACCATGGGGTTCTGTGTCCATGGTAACCATGCGGTTGGGTTGCCATGGTAACCATGCCGTTTAGTTTCCATGGCAACTATGGGGTTCTGTTGCCATGGTAACCATGCGGTTGTGTTGCCATGGTAACCATGCGGTTGTGTTGCCATGGTAACGACGGGGTTGGGTTGCCATGGCAACCACGGGGTTGTGTTGCCATGGGAACCATGGGGTTGTGTTGCCATGGTAACTATGGGGTTGGGTTGCTATGGAAACTATTGGGTTTAGTTGCCATGGCAACCATAAGGTTGAGATGCCGTGGTAACCATGCAGTTGGGTTGCCGTGGTAACCATGCGGTTGTGTTGTTGTGGTAACCATGCGGTTGTGTTTCCATGGTAACCATGGGTTTGTGTTGCCATGGTAACCATGCGGTTGTGTTGCCATGGTAACCATGGCGTTTTGTTGCCATGGTAACGATGGGGTTGGGTTTCCATGGCAACCACGGGGTTGTGTTGCCATGGGAACCATGGGGTTGTGTTGCCATGGTAACTATGGGGTTGGGTTGCTATGGAAACTATGGGATTTAGTTGCCATGGCAACCATGGGGTTGAGATGCCGTGGTAACCATGCAGTTGGGTTGCCGTTGTAACCATGCGGTTGTGTTGTTGTGGTAACCATGCGGTTGTGTTGCCATGGTAACCATGGGGTTGGGTTGCCATGGAAACCACGGGGTTTGGTTCCTATGGTAACCATGGCGTTCTGTTGCCATGGTAACCATGGGGTCGTGTTGCAATGGCAACCATGGGGTTCTGTTGCCATGGTAACCATGGGGTTGTGTTGCCATGGCAACCAAGGTGTTGTGTTGCCATGGTAACCGTGGCGTTTTTTTGCCATGGCAACTATGGGGTTCTGTTGCCATGGCAACCATGGGTTAGTGTTTCCATGGCAACCATGGGGTTGTGTTGCTATGGCAACGATGGGGTTGGGTTGCCATGGCAACCACGAGGTTGTGTTGCCATGGTAACCATGGGGTTGTGTTGCCATGTTAACCATGGGGTTGGGTTGCCATGGGAACCACGGGGTTTGGTTACTATGGTAACCATGGGGTTCTGTTGCCATGGTAACCATGGGGTCGTGTTGCAATGGCAACCATGGGGTTCTGTTGCCATGGTAACGATGGGCTTGTGTTGCCATGGTAACTATGGGGTTGGGTTGCGGTGGAAACTATGGGGTTGGGTTGCCATGGCAAGCATGGCGTTCAGATGCCGTGGTAACCATGCAGTTGGGTTGCCGTGGTAACCATGCGGTTGTGTTGCCATGGTAACTATGGGTTTGGGTTGCCATTGCAACCACGGGGTTTGGTTGCTATGGTAACCATGGGGTTCTGTGTCCATGGTAACCATGGGGTTGGGTTGCCATGGTAACCATGGCGTTTAGTTGCCATGTCAACTATGGGGTTCTGTTGCCATGGTAACCATGGCGTTCTGTTGCCATGGTAACCATGGGGTTGTGTTGCCATGGTAACCATGCGGTTGTGTTGCCATGGTAACCATGCGGTTGGGTTGCCATGGCAACCACGGGGTTGTGTTGCCATGGGAACCATGGGGTTGTGTTGCCATGGTAACTATGGGTTTGGGTTGCTATGGAAACTATTCGTTTTAGTTGCCATGGCAACCATGGGGTTGAGATGCCATGGTAACCATGCAGTTGGGCTGCCGTGGTAATTATGCGGTTCTGTTATTGTGGTAACCATGTGGTTGGGTTTCCAAGGTAACCATGGGTTTGGGTTGCCATGGTAACCATGCGGTTGTGTTGCCATGGTAACCATGCGGTTGTGTTTCCATAGTAACCATGCGGTTGTGTTGCCATGGTAACGATGGGGTTGGGTTGCCATGGCAACCACTGGGTTGTGTTGCCATGGTAACCATGGGGTTGTGTTGCCATGGTAACTATGGGGTTGGGTTGCTACGGAAACTATGGGGTTTAGTTGCCATGGCAACCATGGGGTTGAGATGCCGTGGTAATCATGCAGTTGGGTTGCCGTGGTAACCATGCGGTTGTGTTGTTGTGGTAACCATGTGGTTGTGTTGCTATGGTAACCATGGGGTTTAGTTGCCATGGCAACCATGGGGTTGAGATGCCATGGTAACCATGCAGTTGGGTTGCCGTGCTAACCATGCGGTTGTGTTGTTGTGGTAACCATGTGGTTGTGTTGCTATGGTAACCATGGGGTTGGGTTGCCATGGTAACCATGGCGTTTTGTTGCCATGGCAAGTATGGGGTTCTGTTGCCATGGCAACCATGGGGTAGTGTTGCCATGGTAACCAAGGGGTTGGGTTGCCATGGAAACCACGGGGTTTGGTTGCTATGGTAACCATGGCGTTCTGTTGCCATGGTAACCATGGGGTTGGGTCGCCATGGTAACCACGGGGTTGTGTTGCCATGGGAACCATGGGGTTGTGTTGCCATGGTAACTATGGGGTAGGGTTGCTATGGGAACTATGGGGTTTAGTTGCCATGGCAACCATGGGTTTGTGATGCGTGGTAACCATGCAGTTGGGTTGCCGTGGTAACCATGCGGTTGTGTTCTTGTGCTAACCATGCGGTTGTGTTGCCATGGTAACCATGCGGTTGGGTTGCCATGGTAACCATGGCGTTTAGTTGCCATGGTAACGATGGGGTTGTGTTCCCATGGTAACGATGGGGTTGGGTTGCCATGGCAACCACGGTGTAGTGTTGCCATGGCAACCATGGGGTTGTGTTGCCATGGTAACCATGGGGTTGGGTTGCCATGGCAACCACGGGGTTTGGTTGCTATGGTAACCATGGCGTTCTCTTGCCATGGTAACAATGGGGTTGGGTTGCCATGGTAACTATGGGATTCTGTTGCCATGGTAAGCATGGGGTAGTGTTGCCATGGTAACCATGCGGTTGTGTTGCCATGGTAACCATGCGGTTGTGTTGCCATGGCAACCATGGGGTTGTGTTGCCATGGTAACTATGGGGTTGGGTTGCAATGGTTATCAGGCGGTTCTTTTGGAATGGCAACCATGGGGTAGTGTTGCCATGGTAACCATGGGGTAGTGTTGCCATGGCAACCACGGGGTTGTGTTGCCATGGTAACTATGGTGTTCGGTTGCTTTGGAAACTATGGGGTTGTGTTGCCATGGCAACCATGGGGTTGAGATGCCGTGGTAACCATGCGGTTGGGTTGTTGTGGTAACCATGTGGTTGTGTTGCCATGGTAACCATGGGGTTGGGTTGCCCTGGAAACCACGGGGTTTGGTTCCTATGGTAACCATGGGGTTCTGTTGCCATGGTAACCATGGGGTCGTGTTGCAATGGCAACCATGGGGTTCTGTTGCCATGGTAACCATGGGGTTGTGTTGCCATGGCAACCAAGGGGTTGTGTTGCCATGGTAACCGTGGCGTTTTTTTTGCCATGGCAACTATGGGGTTCTGTTGCCATGGCAACCATGGGGTAGTGTTTCCATGGCAACCACGGGGTTGTGTTGCCATGGTAACCATGGGGTTGGGTTGCCATGGTAAGCATGGGGTTGGGTTGCCATGGCAACCACGTGGTTTGGTTGCTATGGTAACCATGGGGTTCTGTTGCCATGGTAACCATGGGGTCGTGTTGCAATGGCAACCATGGGGTTGTGTTGCCATGGTAACCATGGGGTTGTGTTGCCATGGCTACCAAGGGGTTGTGTTGCCATGGTAACCGTGGCGTTTTTTTGCCATGGCAACTATGGGGTTTTGTTGCCATGGTAACCATGGGGTAGTGTTGCCATGGCAACCATGGGGTTGTGTTGCCATGGTAACGATGGGGTTGTGTTGCCATGGTAACTATGGGGTTGGGTTGCGGTGGAAACTATGGGGTTGGGTTGCCATGGCAACCATGGTGTTCAGATGCCGTGGTAACCATGCAGTTGGGTTGCCGTGGTAACCATGCGGTTGTGTTGCCATGGTAAACAAGCGGTTGTGTTGCCATGGTAACGATGGGGTTGGGTTGCCATGGCAACCACGGGGTTGTGTTGCCATGGGAACCATGGGGTTGTGTTGCCATGGTAACCATGGGGTTGCGTTGCCATGGCAACCACGGGGTTGTGTTGCTATGGAAACTATGGGGTTGGGTTTACATGGCAACCATGGGGTTGAGATGCCGTGGTAACCATGCAGTTGGGTTGCCGTGGTAACCATGCGGTTGTGTTGTTCTGGTAACCATGTGGTTGTGTTGCCATGGTAACCATGGGGTTGGGTTGCCATGGTAACCATGGCGTTTTGTTGCCATGGTAACTATGGGGTTCTGTTGCCATGGCAACCACGGGGTAGTGTTGCCATGGCAACCATGGGGTTGTGTTGCCATGGTAACTATGGGGTTGGGTTGCAATGGTTATCAGGCGGTTCTTTTGGAATGGCAACCATGGGGTAGTGTTGCCATGGTAACCATGGGGTTGGGTTGCCATGGCAACCACGGGGTTTGGTTGCTATGGTAACCATGGCGTTCTGTTGCCATGGTAACAATGGGGTTGGGTTGCCATGGTAACCATGGCGTTTAGTTGCCATGGCAACTATGGGGTTCTGTTGCCATGGTAACCATGGGGTAGTGTTGCCATGGTAACCAAGGGGGGTTGTTGCCATGGTAACCATGCGGTTCTGTTGCCATGGTAACGATGGGGTTGGGTTGCCATGGCAGCCACGGGATTGTGTTGCCATGGGAACCATGGGGTTGTGTTGCCATGGTAACTATGGGGTTGGGTTGCTATGGAAACTATGGGGTTTAGTTGACATGGCAACCATGGGGTTGAGATGCCGTGGTAACCATGCAGTTGTGTTGCCGTGGTAACCATGCGGTTCTTTTGGAATGGCAACCATGGGGTAGTGTTGCCATGGTAACCATGGGGTTGGGTTGCCATGGCAACCACGGGGTTTGGTTGCTATGGTAACCATGGGGTTCTGTGTCCATGGTAACCATGGGGTTGGGTTGCCATGGTAACCATGGGGTTGTGTTGCCATGGTAACCATTGGGATGGGTTGCCATGGCAACCACGGGGTTTGGTTGCTATGGTAACCATGGGGTTCTGTTTCCACGGTAACGATGGGGTTGTGTTCCCATGGTAACCATGGCGTTTAGTTGCCATGTCAACTATGGGGTTCTGTTGCCATGGTAACCATGGGGTAGTGTTGCCATGGCAACCATGGGGTTGTGTTGCCATGGTAAGTCTGGGGTTGGGTTGCAGTGGTTATCAGGCGGTACTTTTGGAATGGCAACCATGGGGTAGTGTTGCCATGGTAACCATGCGGTTGTGTTGCCATGGTAACCATGGGGTAGTGTTGCCATGGTAACCATGCGGTTGTGTTGCCATGGTAACCATGGGGTTTGGTTACCATGGCAACTATGAGGTTCTGTTGCCTTGGTAACCATGGGGTAGTGTTGCCATGGTAACCACGGGGTTGTGTTGCCATGGGAACCATGGTGTTGTGTTGCCATGGTAACTATGGGGTTGGGTTGCTATGGAAACTATAAGGTTTAGTTCCCATGGCAACCATGGGGTTGAGATGCCGTGGTAACCACGCAGTTGGGTTGCCGTGGTAACCATGCGGTTGTGTTGTAGTGGTAACCATGCGGTTGTGTTGCCATGGCAACCATGGGGTTGTGTTGCCATGGTAACCATGGCGTTTAGTTGCCATGGCAACTATGGGGTTCTGTTGCCATGGTAACCATGGGGAAGTGTTTCCATGGCAACCATGGGGTTGTGTTGCCATGGTAACAATGGGGTTGGGTTGCAATAGTAACCAGGCTGTTCTCTTGGAATGGCAACCATGGGGTTGTGTTGCCATGGTAACGATGGGGTTGGGTTGCCATGGCAACCACGGGGTTGTGTTGCCATGGTAACTATGGGGTTCTGTTGCCATGGTAACCATGGGGTTGTGTTGCCATGGCAACCATGGGGTCTGTGTTGCCATGGTAACCATTGCGTTTAGTTGCCATGGCAACTATGGGGTTCTGTTGCCATGGTAACCATGGGGTAGTGTTGCCATGGCAACCATGGGGTTGTGTTGCCATGGTAACTATGGGGTTCTGTTGCCATGGTAACCATGGGGTTGTGTTGCCATGGCAACCATGGGGTCTGTGTTGCCATGGTAACCATTGCGTTTAGTTGCCATGGCAACTATGGGGTTCTGTTGCCATGGTAACCATGGGGTAGTGTTGCCATGGCAACCATGGGGTTGTGTTGCCATGGTAACTATGGGGTTGGGTTGCAATTGTTATCAGGCGGTACTTTTGGAATGGCAACCATGGGGTAGTGTTGCCATGGTAACCATGCGGTTGTGTTGCCATGGTAACCATGGGGTTTGGTTACCATGGCAACTATGAGGTTCTGTTGCCATGGTAACCATGGGGTAGTGTTGCCATGGTAACCACGGGGTTGTGTTGCCATGGGAACCATGGGGTTGTGTTGCCATGGGAACTATGGGGTTGGGTTGCTATGGAAACTATAAGGTTTAGTTCCCATGGCAACCATGGGGTTGAGATGCCGTGGTAACCACGCAGTAGGGTTGCCGTGGTAACCATGCGGTTGTGTTGTAGTGGTAACCATGCGGTTGTGTTGCCATGGCAACCATGGGGTTGTGTTGCCATTGTAACCATGGCGTTTAGTTGCCATGGCAACTATGGGGTTCTGTTGCCATGGTAACCATGGGGAAGTGTTTCCATGGCAACCATGGGGTTGTGTTGCCATGGTAACAATGGGGTTGGGTTGCAATAGTAACCAGGCTGTTCTCTTGGAATGGCAACCATGGGGTTGTGTTGCCATGGTAACGATGGGGTTGGGTTGCCATGGCAACCACGGGGTTCTGTTGCCATGGTAACTATGGGGTTCTGTTGCCATGGTAACCATGGGGTTGTGTTGCCATGGCAACCATGGGGTTGTGTTGCCATGGTAACCATGGCGTTTAGTTGCCATGGCAACTATGGGGTTCTGTTGCCATGGTAACCATGGGGTAGTGTAGCCATGGCAACCATGGGGTTGTGTTGCCATGGTAACTATGGGGTTGGGTTGCAATTGTTATCAGGCGGTACTTTTGGAATGGCAACCATGGGGTAGTGTTGCCATGGTAACCATGCGGTTGTGTTGCCATGGTAACCATGTGGTTGTGTTGCCATGGTAACCATGGGGTAGTGTTGCCATGGTAACCATGCGGTTGTGTTTCCATGGTAACCATGGGTTTGGTTACCATGGCAACTATGGGGTTCTGTTGCCATGGTAACCACGGGGTTGTGTTGCCATGGGAACCATGGGGTTGTGTTGCCATGGTAACTATGGGGTTGGGTTGCTATGGAAACTATGGGGTTTAGTTGCCATGGCAACCATGGTGTTGAGATGCGTGGTAACCATGCTGTTGGGTTGCCGTGGTAACCATGCGGTTGTGTTGTTGTGGTAACCATGCGGTTGTGTTGCCATGGTAACCATGGGGTTGGGTTGCCATGGTAACCATGGCGTTTAGTTGCCCTGGTAACGATGGGGTTGTGTTGCCATGGTAACTATGGGGTTGGGTTGCTATGGAAACTATGGGGTTTAGTTGCCATGGCAACCATGGGGTTGAGATGCCGTGGTAACCATGCAGTTGGGTTGCCGTGGTAACCATGCGGATGTGTTTTTGTTGTAACCATGCGGTTGTGTTGCCATGGTAACCATGGGGTTGGGTTGCCATGGCAACCACGGGGTTTGGTTGCTATGGTAACCATGGCGTTCTGTTGCCATGGTAACCATGGGGTAGTGTTGCCATGGCAACCACGGGGTTGTGTTGCCATGGGAACCATGGGGTTGTGTTGCCATGGTATCTATGGGGTTGGGTTGCTTTGGAAACTATGGGGTTTAGTTGCCATGGCAACCATGGGGTTGAGATGCCGTGGTAACCATGCAGTTGGGTTGCCTTGGTAACCATGCGGTTTTGTTGTTGTGGTAACCATGCGGTTGTGTTGCCATGGTAACCATGGGGTTGGGTTGCCATGGCAACCACGGGGTTTGGTTGCTATGGTAACCATGGCGTTCTGTTGCCATGGTAACAATGGGTTTGGGTTGCCATGGTAACCATGGCGTTTAGTTGCCATGGCAACTATGGGGTTCTGTTGCCATGGTAACCATGGGGTAGTGTTGCCATGGTAACCAAGGGGGGTTGTTGCCATGGTAACCATGCGGTTCTGTTGCCATGGTAACGATGGGGTTGGGTTGCCATGGTAACCATGCGGTTGTGTTGCCATGGTAACCATGCGGTTGTGTTGCCATGGCAACCATGGGGTTGTGTTGCCATGGTAACTATGGGGTTGGGTTGCAATGGTTATCAGGCGGTTCTTTTGGAATGGCAACCATGGGGTAGTGTTGCCATGGTAACCATGGGGTAGTGTTGCCATGGCAACCACGGGGTTGTGTTGCCATGGTAACTATGGTGTTGGCTTGCTTTGGAAACTATGGGGTTGTGTTGCCATGGCAACCATGGGGTTGAGATGCCGTGGTAACCATGCAGTTGGGTTGCCGTGGTAACCATGCGGTTGGGTTGTTGTGGTAACCATGTGGTTGTGTTGCCATGGTAACCATGGGGTGGTGTTGCAATGGCAACCATGGGGTTCTGTTGCCATGGTAACCATGGGGTTGTGTTGCCATGGCAACCAAGGGGTTGTGTTGCCATGGTAACCGTGGCGTTTTTTTGCCATGGCAACTATGGGGTTCTGTTGCCATGGCAACCATGGGTTAGTGTTTCCATGGCAACCATGGGGTTGTGTTGCCATGGCAACGATGGGGTTGGGTTGCCATGGCAACCACGGGGTTGTGTTGCCATGGTAACCATGGGGTTGGTTTGCCATGGCAACCACGGGGTTTGGTTGCTATGGTAACCATGGGGTTCTGTTGCCATGGTAACCATGGGGTCGTGTTGCAATGGCAACCATGGGGTTGTGTTGCCATGGTAACCATGGGGTTGTGTTGCCATGGCTACCAAGGGGTTGTGTTGCCATGGTAACCTTGGCGTTTTTTTGCCATGGCAACTATGGGGTTCTGTTGCCATGGTAACCATGGGGTAGTGTTGCCATGGCAACCATGGGGTTGTGTTGCCA
Organism: Netta rufina; assembly: GCF_964035555.1. NCBI lineage: Eukaryota > Metazoa > Chordata > Aves > Anseriformes > Anatidae > Netta > Netta rufina. The sequence goes on along the minus strand of NW_028168881.1, from coordinate 578,058 downwards.
TGGTAACGATGGGGTTGTGTTGCCATGGTAACTATGGGGTTGGGTTGCGGTGGAAACTATGGGGTTGTGTTGCCATGGCAACCATGGTGTTCAGATGCCGTGGTAACCATGCAGTTGGGTTGCCGTGGTAACCATGCGGTTGTGTTGCCATGGTAAACAAGCGGTTGTGTTGCCATGGTAACGATGGGGTTGGGTTGCCATGGCAACCACGGGGTTGTGTTGCCATGGGAACCATGATGTTGTGTTGCCATGGTAACCATGGGGTTGCGTTGCCATGGCAACCACGGGGTTGTGTTGCTATGGAAACTATGGGGTTTAGTTGCCATGGCAACCATGGGGTTGAGATGCCGTGGTAACCATGCAGTTGGGTTGAAGTGGTAACCATGCGGTTGTGTTGTTCTGGTAACCATGTGGTTGTGTTGCCATGGTAACCATGGGGTTGGGTTGCCATGGTAACCATGGCGTTTTGTTGCCATGGTAACTATGGGGTTCTGTTGCCATGGCAACCATGGGGTAGTGTTGCCATGGCAACCAAGGGGGGTTGTTGCCATGGTAACCATGCGGTTCTGTTGCCATGGTAACGATGGGGTTGGGTTGCCATGGCAGCCACAGGGTTGTGTTGCCATGGGAACCATGGGGTTGTGTTGCCATGGTAACAATGGGGTTGGGTTGCCATGGTAACCATGGCGTTTATTTGCCATGGCAACTATGGGGTTCTGTTGCCATGGTAACCATGGGGTAGTGTTGCCATGGTAACCAAGGGGGGTTGTTGCCATGGTAACCATGCGGTTCTGTTGCCATGGTAACGATGGGGTTGGGTTGCCATGGCAGCCACGGGGTTGTGTTGCCATGGGAACCATGGGGTTGTGTTGCCATGGTAACTATGGGGTTGGATTGCCATGGAAACTATGGGGTTTAGTTGCCATGGCAACCATGGGGTTGAGATGCCGTGGTAACCATGCAGTTGGGTTGCCGTGGTAACCATGCGGTTCTTTTGGAATGGCAACCATGGGGTAGTGTTGCCATGGTAACCATGGGGTTGGGTTGCCATGGCAACCACGGGGTTTGGTTGCTATGGTAACCATGGGGTTCTGTGTCCATGGTAACCCTGGGGTTGTGTTGCCATGGTAACCATGGGGTTGGGTTGCCATGGTAACCATGGGGTCGTGTTGCCATGGCAACCATGGGGTTCTGTTGCCATGGTAACCATGGGGTTGTGTTGCCATGGCAACCAAGGGGTTGTGTTGCCATGGTAACCGTGGCGTTTTTTTGCCATGGCAACTATGGTGTTCTGTTGCCATGGCAACCATGGGTTAGTGTTTCCATGGCAACCATGGGGTTGTGTTGCCATGGTAACTATGGGGTTGGGTTGCAATGGTTATCAGGCGGTTCTTTTGGAACGGCAACCATGGGGTAGTGTTGCCATGGTAACCATGGGGTAGTGTTGCCATGGCAACCACGGGGTTGTGTTGCCATGGAAACTATGGTGTTGGGTTGCTTTGGAAACTATGGGGTTGTGTTGCCATGGCAACCATGGGGTTGAGATGCCGTGGTAACCATGCAGTTGGGTTGCCGTGGTAACCACGCAGTTGGGTTGCCGTGGTAACCATGCGGTTGTGTTGTAGTGGTAACCATGCGGTTGCGTTGCCATGGCAACCATGGGGTTGTGTTGCCATTGTAACCATGGCGTTTAGTTGCCATGGCAACTATGGGGTTCTGTTGCCATGGTAACCATGGGGAAGTGTTTCCATGGCAACCATGGGGTTGTGTTGCCATGGTAACCATGGGGTTGGGTTGCAATAGTAACCAGGCTGTTCTCTTGGAATGGCAACCATGGGGTTGTGTTGCCATGGTAACGATGGGGTTGGGTTGCCATGGCAACCACGGGGTTGTGTTGCCATGGTAACTATGGGGTTCTGTTGCCATGGTAACCATGGTGTTGTGTTGCCATGGCAACCATGGGGTTGTGTTGCCATGGGAACCATGGCGTTTAGTTGCCATGGCAACTATGGGGTTCTGTTGCCATGGTAACCATGGGGTAGTGTTGCCATGGCAACCATGGGGTTGTGTTGCCATGGTAACTATGGGGTTGGGTTGCAATTGTTATCAGGCGGTACTTTTGGAATGGCAACCATGGGGTAGTGTTGCCATGGTAACCATGCGGTTGTGTTGCCATGGTAACCATGTGGTTGTGTTGCCATGGTAACCATGGGGTAGTGTTGCCATGGTAACCATGCGGTTGTGTTGCCATGGTAACCATGGGTTTGGTTACCATGGCAAATATGGGGTTCTGTTGCCATGGTAACCACGGGGTTGTGTTGCCATGGGAACCATGGGGTTGTGTTGCCATGGTAACTATGGGGTTGGGTTGCTATGGAAACTATGGGGTTTAGTTGCCATGGCAACCATGGGGTTGAGATGCGTGGTAACCATGCAGTTGGGTTGCCGTGGTAACCATGCGGTTGTGTTGTTGTGGTAACCATGCGGTTGTGTTGCCATGGTAACCATGGGGTTGGGTTGCCATGGTAACCATGGCGTTTAGTTGCCCTGGTAACAATGGGGTTGTGTTGCCATGGTAACTATGGGGTTGGGTTGCTATGGAAACTATGGGGTTTAGTTGCCATGGCAACCATGGGGTTGAGATGCCGTGGTAACCATGCAGTTGGGTTGCCGTGGTAACCATGCGGATGTGTTGTTGTGGTAACCATGCGGTTGTGTTGCCATGGTAACCATGGGGTTGGGTTGCCATGGCAACCACGGGGTTTGGTTGCTATGGTAACCATGGCGTTCTGTTGCCATGGTAACCATGGGGTAGTGTTGCCATGGCAACCACGGGGTTGTGTTTCCATGGGAACCATGGGGTTGTGTTGCCATGGTATCTATGGGGTTGGGTTGCTTTGGAAACTATGGGGTTTAGTTGCCATGGCAACCATGGGGTTGAGATGCCGTGGTAACCATGCAGTTGGGTTGCCTTGGTAACCATGCGGTTTTGTTGTTATGGTAACCATGCGGTTGTGTTGCCATGGTAACCATGGGGTTGGGTTGCCATGGCAACCACGGGGTTTGGTTGCTATGGTAACCATGGCGTTCTGTTGCCATGGTAACAATGGGTTTGGGTTGCCATGGTAACCATGGCGTTTAGTTGCCATGGCAACTATGGGGTTCTGTTGCCATGGTAACCATGGGGTAGTGTTGCCATGGTAACCAAGGGGGGTTGTTGCCATGGTAACCATGCGGTTCTGTTGCCATGGTAACGATGGGGTTGGGTTGCCATGGCAGCCACGGGGTTGTGTTGCCATGGGAACCATGGGGTTGTGTTGCCATGGTAACTATAGGGTTGGGTTGCTATGGAAACTATGGGTTTTAGTTGCCATGGCAACCATGGGGTTGAGATGCCATGGTAACCATGCAGTTGGGTTGCCGTGGTAACCATGCGGTTCTTTTGGAATGGCAACCATGGGGTAGTGTTGCCATGGTAACCATGGGGTTGGGTTGCCATGGCAACCACGGGGTTTGGTTGCTATGGTAACCATGGGGTTCTGTGTCCATGGTAACCATGGGGTTGGGTTGCCATGGTAACCATTGGGTTGGGTTGCCATGGCAACCACGGGGTTTGGTTGCTATGGTAACCATGGGGTTCTGTTTCCACGGTAACGATGGGGTTGGGTTGCCATGGTAACCATGGCGTTTAGTTGCCATGGCAACTATGGGGTTCTGTTGCCATGGTAACCATGGGGTAGTGTTGCCATGGCAACCATGGGGTTGTGTTGCCATGGTAAGTCTGGGGTTGGGTTGCAGTGGTTATCAGGCGGTACTTTTGGAATGGCAACCATGGGGTAGTGTTGCCATGGTAACCATGCGGTTGTGTTGCCATGGTAACCATGGGGTAGTGTTTCCATGGTAACCATGCGGTTGTGTTGCCATGGTAACCATGGGGTTTGGTTACCATGGCAACTATGGGGTTGTGTTGCCATGGTAACCATGGGGTAGTGTTGCCATGGTAACCACAGGGTTGTGTTGCCATGGGAACCATGGGGTTGTGTTGCCATGGTAACTATGGGGTTGGGTTGCTATGGAAACTATAAGGTTTAGTTCCCATGGCAACCATGGGGTTGAGATGCCGTGGTAACCATGGAGTTGGGTTGCCGTGGTAACCATGCGGTTGTGTTGTTGTGGTAACCATGCGGCTGTGTTGCCATGGCAACCATGGGGTTGTGTTGCCATGGTAACCATGGCGTTTAGTTGCCATGGCAACTATGGGGTTCTGTTGCCATGGTAACCATGGGGAAGTGTTGCCATGGCAACCATGGGGTTGTGTTGCCATGGTAACAATGGGGTTGAGTTGCAATAGTAACCAGGCAGTTCTCTTGGAATGGCAACCATGGGGTTGTGTTGCCATGGTAACGATGGGGTTGGGTTGCCATGGCAACATTGGGGTTGTGTTGCCATGGGAACCATGGGGTTGTGTTGCCATGGTAACTATGGGGTTGGGTTGTGATGGAAACTATGGGGTTTAGTTGCCTTGGCAACCATGGGTTTGAGATGCGTGGTAACCATGCAGTTGGGTTTCCGTGGTAACCATGCGGTTGTGTTGCCATGGTAACTATGGGGTTGGGTTGCCATGGCAACCACGGGGTTTGGTTGCTATGGTAACCATGAGGTTCTTTGTCCGTGGTAACCATGGGGTTGGGTTGCCATGGTAACCATGGCGTTTATTTCCCATGGCAACTATGAAGTTCTGTTGCCATGGTAACCATGTGGTAGTGTTGCCATTGGAACCATGGGGTTGTGTTGCCATGGTAACCATGGGGTTGGGTTGCCATGGCAACCACGGGGTTTGGTTGCTATTTTAACCATGGCGTTCTGTTGCCATGGTAACCATGGGGTTGGGTTGCCATGGTAACCATGGCGTTTAGTTGCCATGGCAACTATGGGGTTCTGTTGCCATGGTAACCATGGGGTAGTGTTGCCATGGTAACCATGCGGTTGTGTTGCCATGGTAACCATGCGGTTCTGTTGCCATGGTAACGATGGGGTTGGGTTGCCATGGCAACCACGTGGTTGTGTTGCCATGGGAACCATGGGGTTGTGTTGCCATGGTAACTATGGGGTTGGGTTGCTATAGAAACTATGGGGTTTAGTTGCCATGGCAACCATGGGGTTGAGATGCTGTGGTAACCATGCAGTTGGGTTGCCGTGGTAACCATGCGGTTCTGTTGTTGTGGTAACCGTGTGGTTGTGTTGCCATGGTAACCATGGGGTTGATTTGCCATGGTAACCATGGCGTTTTGTTGCCATGGCAACTATGGGGTTCTGTTGCCATGGCAACCATGGGGTAGTGTTGCCATGGCAACCATGGGGTTGTGTTGCAAGAGTAACTATGGGGTTGGGTTGCAATGGTTATCAGGCGGTTCTTTTGGAATGGCAACCATGGGGTAGTGTTGCCATGGTAACCATGGGGTTGGGTTGCCATGGCAACCACGGGGTTTGGTTCCTATGGTAACCATGGGGTTCTGTGTCCATGGTAACCATGGGGTTGGGTTGCCTTGGTAACCATGGGGTTGTGTTGCCATGGTAACCATTGGGTTGGGTTGCCATGGCAACCACGGGGTTTGGTTGCTATGGTAACCATGGGGTTCTGTTTCCACGGTAACGATGGTGTTGGGTTGCCATGGTAACCATGGCGTTTAGTTGCCATGGCAACTATGGGGTTCTGTTGCCATGGTAACCATGGGGTAGTGTTGCCATGGCAACCATGGGGTTGTGTTGCCATGGTAACTATTGTGTTGGGTTGCAATTGTTATCAGGCGGTACTTTTGGAATGGCAACCATGGGGTAGTGTTGCCATGGTAACCATGCGGTTGTGTTGCCATGGTAACCATGGGGTTGTGTTGCCATGGTAACCATGGGGTAGTGTTGCCATGGTAACCATGCGGTTGTGTTGCCATGGTAACCATGGGTTTGGTTACCATGGCAACTATGGGGTTCTGTTGCCATGGTAACCATGGGGTAGTGTTGCCATGGCAACCACGGGGTTGTGTTGCCATGGTAACTATGGTGTTGGGTTGCTTTGGAAACTATGGGGTTTAGTTGCCATGGCAACCATGGGGTTGAGATGCCGTGATAACCATGCAGTTGGGTTGCCGTGGTAACCATGCGGTTTTGTTGTTGTGGTAACCATGCGGTTGTGTTGCCATGGTAACCATGGGGTTGGGTTGCCATGGCAACCACGGGGTTTGGTTGCTATGGTAACCATGGGGTTCTGTTGCCATTGTAACCATGCGGTCGTGTTGCAATGGCAACCATGGGGTTCTGTTGCCATGGTAACCATGGGGTTGTGTTGCCATGGCAACCAAGGGGTTGTGTTGCCATGGTAACCATGGCGTTTAGTTGCCATGGCAACTATGGGGTTCTGTTGCCATGGTAACCATGGGGTAGTGTTGCCATGGCAACCATGGGGTTGTGTTGCCATGGTAACGATGGGGTTGTGTTGCCATGGTAACTATGGGGTTGGGTTGCCATGGAAACTATGGGTTTGGGTTGCCATGGCAACCATGGTGTTCAGATGCCGCGGTAACCATGCAATTGGGTTGCCGTGGTAACCATGCGGTTGTGTTGCCATGGTAACTATGGGGTTGGGTTGCCATGGTAACCATGGCGTTTAGTTGCCATGGCCACTATGGGGTTCTGTTGCCATGGTAACCATGGGGTTGTGTTGCCATGGCAACCACGGGGTTGTGTTGCCATGGGAACCATGGGGTTGTGTTGCCAAAGTAACTATGGGGTTGGGTTGCTATGGAAACTATGGGGTTGGGTTGCCATGGCAACCATGGGGTTGAGATGCCGTGGTAAACATGCAGTTGGGTTCCCGTGGTAACCATGCGGTTCTGTTGTTGTGGTAACCATGTGGTTGTGTTGCCATGGTAACCACGGGGTTGGGTTGCCATGGTAACCATGGCGTTTATTTGCCATGGCAACCATGGGGTTCTGTTGCCATGGTAACCATGGGGTAGTGTTTCCATGGCAACCATGGGGTTGTGTTGCCATGGTAACCATGGCGTTTATTTGCCATGGCAACCATGGGGTTCTGTTGCCATGGTAACCATGGGGTAGTGTTGCCATGGCAACCATGGGGTTCTGTTGCCATGGTAACCATGGGGTTGGGTTGCCATGGCAACCACGGGGTTTTGTTGCTATGGTAACCATGGCGTTCTGTTGCCATGGTAACCATGGGGTTGGGTTGCCATGGTAACCATGCGGTTGTGTTGCCATGGTAACCATGCTGTTGTGTTGCCATGGTAACGATTGGGTTGTGTTGCCATGGCAACCACGGGGTTGTGTTGCCATGGGAACCATGGGGTTGTGTTGCCATGGTAACCATGGGGTTGTGTTGCAATGGTAACTATGGGGTTGGGTTGCAATGGTTATCAGGCGGTTCTTTTGGAATGGCAACCATGGGGTAGTGTTGCCATGGTAACCATGCTGTTGTGTTGCCATGGTAACGATTGGGTTGTGTTGCCATGGCAACCACGGGGTTGTGTTGCCATGGGAACCACGGGGTTGTGTTGCCATGGCAACCATGGGGTTGTGTTGCAATGGTAACTATGGGGTTGGGTTGCAATGGTTATCAGGCGGTTCTTTTGGAATGGCAACCATGGGGTAGTGTTGCCATGGTAACCGTGCGGTTGTGTTGCCATGGCAACCATGGGGTTGAGATGCCGTGGTAACCATGCAGTTGGGTTGCCGTGGTAACCATGCGGTTTTGTTGTTCTGGTAACCATGCGGTTCTGTTGCCATGGTAACCGTGGGGTCGTGTTGCAATGGCAACCATGGGGTTCTGTTGCCATGGTAACCATGGGGTTGTGTTGCCATGGCAACCATGGGGTTGGGTTGCCATGGTAACCATGGCGTTTTGTTGCTATGGCAACTATGGGGTTCTGTTGCCATGGCAACCATGGGGTTGTGTTTCCATGGCAACCATGGGGTTGTGTTGCCATGGTAACGATGGGGTTGGGTTGCCATGGCAACCACGGGGTTGTGTTGCCATGGGAACCATGGGGTTGTGTTGCCATGGTAACCATGGGGTTGGGTTGCCATGGCAACCACGGGGTTTGGTTGCTATGGTAACCATGGGGTTGTATTGCCATGGTAACGATGGGGTTGCGTTGCCATGGTAACCATGGCGTTTAGTTGCCATGGCAACTATGGGTTTCTGTTGCCATGGTAACCATGGGGTAGTGTTGCCATGGCAACTATGGTGTTGGGTTGCCAGGGAAACTATGAGGTTGGGTTGCCATGGCAACCATGATGTTCAGATGCCGTGGTAACCATGCATTTGGGTTGCCGTGGTAACCATGCGGTTGTGTTGCCATGGTAACTATGGGGTTTGGTTGCCATGGCAACCACGGGGTTTGGTTGCTATGGTAACCATGGGGTTCTGTGTCCATGGTAACCATGGGGTTCGGTTGCCATGGTAACCATGGCGTTTAGTTTCCATGGCAACTATGGGGTTCTGTTGCCATGGTAACCATGCAGTAGTGTTGCCATGGTAACCATGCGGTTGTGTTGCCATGGTAACCATGCGGTTGTGTTGCCATGGTAAAGATGGGGTTGGGTTGCCATGGCAACCACGGGGTTGTGTTGCCATGGCAACCATGGGGTTGTGTTGCCATGGTAACTATGGTGTAGGGTTGCTATGGAAACTATGGGGTTTAGTTGCCATGGCAACCATGGGGTTGAGATGCCGTGGTAACCATGCAGTTGGGTTGCCGTGGTAACCATGCGGTTCTGTTGTTGTGGTAACCATGTGGTTGTGTTGCCATGGTAACCATGGGGTTGGGTTGCCATGGTAACCATGGCGTTTTGTTGCCATGGCAACTATGGGGTTCTGTTGCCATGGTAACCATGGGGTAGTGTTGCCATGGCAACCATGGGGTTGTGTTGCAATGGTAACTATGGGGTTGGGTTGCAATGGTTATCAGGCGGTTCTTTTGGAATGGCAACCATGGGGTAGTGTTGCCATGGTAACCGTGCGGTTGTGTTGCCATGGCAACCATGGGGTTGAGATGCCGTGGTAACCATGCAGTTGGGTTGCCGTGGTAACCATGCGGTTTTGTTGTTCTGGTAACCATGCGGTTCTGTTGCCATGGTAACCGTGGGGTCGTGTTGCAATGGCAACCATGGGGTTCTGTTGCCATGGTAACCATGGGGTTGTGTTGCCATGGCAACCATGGGGTTGGGTTGCCATGGTAACCATGGCGTTTTGTTGCCATGGCAACTATGGGGTTCTGTTGCCATGGCAACCATGCGGTTGTGTTTCCATGGCAACCATGGGGTTGTGTTGCCATGGTAACGATGGGGTTGGGTTGCCATGGCAACCACGGGGTTGTGTTGCCATGGGAACCATGGGGTTGTGTTGCCATGGTAACCATGGGGTTGGGTTGCCATGGCAACCACGGGGTTTGGTTGCTATGGTAACCATGGGGTTGTATTGCCATGGTAACGATGGGGTTGTGTTGCCATGGTAACCATGGCGTTTAGTTGCCATGGCAACTATGGGTTTCTGTTGCCATGGTAACCATGGGGTAGTGTTGCCATGGCAACTATGGTGTTGGGTTGCCAGGGAAACTATGAGGTTGGGTTGCCATGGCAACCATGATGTTCAGATGCCGTGGTAACCATGCATTTGGGTTGCCGTGGTAACCATGCGGTTGTGTTGCCATGGTAACTATGGGGTTTGGTTGCCATGGCAACCACGGGGTTTGGTTGCTATGGTAACCATGGGGTTCTGTGTCCATGGTAACCATGGGGTTGGGTTGCCATGGTAACCATGGCGTTTAGTTTCCATGGCAACTATGGGGTTCTGTTGCCATGGTAACCATGGGGTAGTGTTTCCATGGCAACCATAGGGTTGTGTTGCCTTGGTAACGATGGGGTTGGGTTGCCATGGCAACCACGGGGTTTGGTTGCTATGGTAACCATGGCGTTCTCTTGCCATGGTAACCATGGGGTTGGGTTGCCATGGTAACCATGGCGTTTACTTGCCATGGCAACTATGGGGTTCTGTTGCCATGGTAACCATGCAGTAGTGTTGCCATGGTAACCATGCGGTTGTGTTGCCATGGTAACCATGCGGTTGTGTTGCCATGGTAAAGATGGGGTTGGGTTGCCATGGCAACCACGGGGTTGTGTTGCCATGGCAACCATGGGGTTGTGTTGCCATGGTAACTATGGTGTAGGGTTGCTATGGAAACTATGGGGTTTAGTTGCCATGGCAACCATGGGGTTGAGATGCCGTGGTAACCATGCAGTTGGGTTGCCGTGGTAACCATGCGGTTCTGTTGTTGTGGTAACCATGTTGTTGTGTTGCCATGGTAACCATGGCGTTTAGTTGCCATGGCAACTATGGGGTTCTGTTGCCATGGTAACCATGGGGTAGTGTTGCCATGGCAACCATTGGGTTGTGTTGCCATGGTAACTATGGGGTTGGGTTGCAATGGTTATCAGGCGGTTCTTTTGGAATGGCAAACATGGGGTAGTGTTGCCATGGTAACCATGGGTTTGGGTTGCCATGGCAACCACGGGGTTTGGTTGCTATGGTAACCATGGCGTTCTGTTGCCATGGTAACCATGGGGTAGTGTTGCCATGGCAACCACGGGGTTGTGTTGCCATGGTAACTATGGGGTTGGGTTGCAATGGTTATCAGGCGGTTCTTTTGGAATGGCAACCATGGGGTAGTGTTGCCATGGTAACCGTGCGGTTGTGTTGCCATGGCAACCATGGGGTTGAGATGCCGTGGTAACCATGCAGTTGGGTTGCCGTGGTAACCATGCGGTTTTGTTGTTCTGGTAACCATGCGGTTCTGTTGCCATGGTAACCGTGGGGTCGTGTTGCAATGGCAACCATGGGGTTCTGTTGCCATGGTAACCATGGGGTTGTGTTGCCATGGCAACCATGGGGTTGGGTTGCCATGGTAACCATGGCGTTTTGTTGCCATGGCAACTATGGGGTTCTGTTGCCATGGCAACCATGGGGTAGTGTTTCCATGGCAACCATGGGGTTGTGTTGCCATGGTAACGATGGGGTTGGGTTGCCATGGCAACCACGGGGTTGTGTTGCCATGGGAACCATGGGGTTGTGTTGCCATGGTAACCATGGGGTTGGGTTGCCATGGCAACCACGGGGTTTGGTTGCTATGGTAACCATGGGGTTGTATTGCCATGGTAACGATGGGGTTGTGTTGCCATGGTAACCATGGCGTTTAGTTGCCATGGCAACTATGGGTTTCTGTTGCCATGGTAACCATGGGGTAGTGTTGCCATGGCAACCATGGGGTTGTGTTGCCATGGTAACGATGGGGTTGTGTTGCCATAATAACTATGGTGTTGGGTTGCCAAGGAAACTATGAGGTTGGGTTGCCATGGCAGCCATGATGTTCAGATGCCGTGGTAACCATGCAGTTGGGTTGCCGTGGTAACCATGCGGTTGTGTTGCCATGGTAACTATGGGGTTTGGTTGCCATGGCAACCACGGGGTTTGGTTGCTATGGTAACCATGGGGTTCTGTTTCCATGGTAACCATGGGGTTGGGTTGCCATGGTAACCATGGTGTTTAGTTGCCATGGCAACTATGGGGTTCTGTTGCCATGGTAACCATGGGGTAGTGTTGCCATGGTAACGATGGGGTTGTGTTGCCATGGCAACCACGGGGTTGTGTTGCCATGGGAACCATGGGGTTGTGTTGCAAAAGTAACTATGGGGTTGGGTTGCTATGGAAACTATGGGGTTGGGTTGCCATGGAAACCATGGGGTTGAGATGCCGTGGTAACCATGCAGTTGGGTTGCCGTGGTAACCATGCGGTTCTGTTGTTTTGGTAACCATGTGGTTGTGTTGCCATGGTAACCCTGGGGTTGGGTTGCCATGGTAACCATGGCGTTTATTTGCCATGGCAACTATGGGGTTCTGTTGCCATGGTAACCATGGGGTAGTGTTGCCATGGCAACCATGGGGTTGTGTTGCCATGGTAACCATGGGGTTGGGTTGCAATGGGAACCATGGGGTTGTGTTGCCATGGTAACCATGGCGTTTTGTTGCCATGGGAACTCTGGGGTTCTGTTGCCATGGCAACCATGGGGTAGTGTTTCCATGGCAACCATGGGGTAGTGTTGCCATGGTAACGATGTGGTTGGGTTGCCATGGCAACCACGGGGTTGTGTTGCCATGGGAACCATGGGGTTGTGTTGCCATGGTAACGATGGGGTTGGGTTGCCATGGCAACCACGGGGTTGTGTTGCCATGGCAACCACGGGGTTGTGTTGCCATGGCAACCATGGGGTTGGGTTGCCATGGCAACCATGGGGTTGTGTTGCCATGGTAACCATGGCGTTTATTTGCCATGGCAACTATGGGGTTCTGTTGCCATGGTAACCATGGGGTTGGGTTGCCATGGCAACCATGGGGTTGTGTTGCCATGGTAACGATGGGGTTGTGCTGCCATGGTAACTATGGGTTTGGGTTGCTATGGAAACTATGGGGTTTAGTTGCCATGGCAACCATGGGGTTGAGATGCCGTGGTAACCATGCAGTTGGGTTGCCGTGGTAACCATGCGGTTGTGTTGTTGTGGTAACCATGCGGTTGTGTTGGCATGGTAACCATGGGGTTGGGTTGCCATGGCAACCACGGGGTTTGGTTGCTATGGTAACCATGGGGTTCTGTTGCCATGGTAACCATGGGGTTGGGTTGCCATGGTAACCATGGCGTTTAGTTGCCATGGCAACTATGGGGTTCTGTTGCCATGGCAACCATGGGGTAGTGTTTCCATGGCAACCATGGGGTTGTGTTGCCATGGTAACGATGGGGTTGGGTTGCCATGGCAACCACGGGGTTGTGTTGCCATGGGAACCATGGGGTTGTGTTGCCATGGTAACCATGTGGTTGTGTTGCCATTGCAACCACGTGGTTTGGTTGTTATGGTAACCATGGGGTTGTGTTGCCATGGGAACCATGGGGTTGTGTTGCCATGGTAACCATGGCGTTTAGTTGCCATGGCAACTATGGGGTTCTGTTGCCATGGTAACCATGGGGTTGGGTTGCCATGGCAACCACGGGGTTGTGTTGCCATGGGAACCATGGAGTTGTGTTGCCATGGTAACTATGGGGCTGGGTTGCTATGGAAACTATGGGGTTTAGTTGCCTTGGCAACCATGGGGTTGGGTTGCCATGGCAACCATGGAGTTGTGTTACCATGGCAACTATGGGGTTCTGTTGCCATGGCAACCATGGGGTTGTGTTGCCATGGAAACGATGGGGTTGGGTTGCCATGGCAACCACGGGGTTGTGTTGCCATGGGAACCATGGGTTGTGTTGACATGGTAACCATGGCGTTTAGTTGCCATGGCAACTATGGGGTTCTGTTGCCATGGTAACCATGGGGTAGTGTTGCCATGGTAACGATGGGGTTGGGTTGCCATGGCAACCACGGGGTTGTGTTGCCATGGGAACCATGGGGTTGTGTTGCCAAAGTAACTATGGGGTTGGGTTGCTATGGAAACTATGGGGTTTAGTTGCCTTGGCAACCATGGGGTTGGGTTGCCATGGCAACCATGGGGTTGTGTTGCCATGGTAACCATGGCATTTTGTTGCCATGGCAAATATAAGGTTGTGTTGCCATGGGAACCATGGAGTTTTGTTGCCATGGCAACTATGGGGTTCTGTTGCCATGGCAACCATGGGGTAGTGTTTCCATGGCAACCATGGGGTTGTGTTGCCATGGTAACGATGGGGTTGGGTTGCCATGGCAACCACGGGGTTGCGTTGCCATGGCAACCATGGGGTTGTGCTGCCATGGTAACCATGGCGTTTTGTTGCCATGGCAACTATGGGGTTCTGTTGCTATGGCAACCATGGGGTTCTGTTGCCATGGTAACCATGGGGTTGGGTTGCCATGGCAACCATGGGGTTGTGTTGCCATCGTAACGATGGGGTTGTGTTGCCATGGTAACTATGGGGTTGGGTTGCTATGGAAACTATGGGGTTTAGTTGCCATGGCAACTATGGGATTGTGTTGCCATGGTAACGATGGGGTTGTGTTGCCATGGTAACCATGGCGTTTCGTTGCCATGGCAACTATGGGGTTCGGTTGCCTTGGCAACAATGAGGTTGTCTTGCCATGGTAACGATGCGGTTGTGTTGCCATGGTAACTATGGGGTTGGGTTGCTATGGAAACTATGGGGTTTAGTTGCCATGGCAACCATGGGGTTGAGATGCCGTGGTAACCATGCAGTTGGGTTGCCGTGGTAACCATGCGGTTGTGTTGTTGTGGTAACCATGCGGTTGTGTTGCCATGGTAACCATGGGGTTGGGTTGCCATGGCAACCACGGGGTTTGGTTGCTATGGTAACCATGGGGTTCTGTGTCCATGGTAACCATGGGGTTGGGTTGCCATGGTAACCATGGCGTTTAGTTGCCATGGCAACTATGGGGTTGGGTTGCCATGGCAACCATGGGGTTGGGTTGCCATGGTAACCATGGCGTTTTGTTGCCATAACAACTATGGGGTTCTGTTGCCATGGCAACCATGGGGTAGTGTTTCCATGGCAACCATTGGGTTGTGTTTCCATGGAAACTATGGGGTTGGGTTGCTATGGTAACCATGCGGTTGTGTTGCCTTTGTAACCATGGGGCTGGGTTGCCATGGCAACCATGGGGTTTGTTGCCATGGTAACCATGGCGTTTTGTTGCCATGGCAACTATGGGGTTCTGTTGCCATGGCAACCATGGGGTAGTGTTTCCACGGCAACCATGGGGTTGTGTTGCCATGGAAACGATGGGGTTGGGTTGCCATGGCAACCACGGGGTTGTGTTGCCATGGGAACCATGGGGTTGTGTTGCCATGGTAACCATGGGGTTGGGTTGCCATGGCAACCATGGGGTTGTGTTGCCATGGTAACCATGGCGTTTAGTTGCCATGGCAGCTCTGGGGTTGTGTTGCCATGGTAACCATGTGGTTGGGTTGCCATGGCAACCATGGGGTTGTGTTGCCATGGTAACGATGGGGTTGTTTTGCCATGGTAACTATGGGGTTTAGTTGCCATGGCAACCATGGGGTTGAGATGCCGTGGTAACCATGCAGTTGGGTTGCCGTGGTAACCATGGGGTTGGGTTGCCATGGCAACCACGGGGTTTGGTTGCTATGGTAACCATGGGGTTCTGTGTCCATGGTAACCATGGGTTTGGGTTGCCATGGTAACCATGGCGTTTAGTTGCCATGGCAACCATGGGGTTGTGTTGCCATGGTAACCATGGCGTTTTGTTGCCATGGCAACTATGGGGTTCTGTTGCCATGGCAACCATGGGGTAGTGTTTCCATGGCAACCATGGGGTTGTGTTGCCATGGAAACGATGGGGTTGGGTTGCCATGACAACCACGGGGTTGTGTTGCCATGGGAACCATGGGGTTGTGTTGCCATGGTAACCATGGGGTTGGGTTGCCATGGCAACCACGGGGTTTGGTTGCTATGGTAACCATGGGGTTCTGTGTCCATGGTAAACATGGGGTTGTGTTGCCATGGTAACCATGGCGTTTAGTTGCCATGGCAACTATGGGGTTGGGTTGCCATGGCAACCATGGGGTTGTGTTGCCATGGTAACCATGGCGTTTTGTTGCCATGGCAACTATGGGGTTCTGTTGCAATGGCAACCATGGGGTAGTGTTTCCATGGCAAACATGGGGTTGTGTTGCCATGGAAACGATGGTGTTGGGTTGCCATGGCAACCACGGGGTTGTGTTGCCATGGGAACCATGGGGTTGTGTTGCCATGGTAACCATGGGGTTGGGTTGCCATGGCAACCATGGGGTTGTGTTTCCATGGTAACCATGGCGTTTAGTTGCCATGGCAGCTATGGGGTTCTGTTGCCATGGTAACCATGGGGTTGGGTTGCCATGGCAACCATGGGGTTGTGTTGCCATGGTAACAATGGGGTTGTGTTGCCATGGTAACTATGGGGTTGGGTTGCTATGGAAACTATGGGGTTTAGTTGCCTTGGCAACCATGGGGTGGGGTTGCCATGGCAACCATGGGTTTGTGTTGCCATGGTAACTATGGGGTTGTGTTGCCATGGCAACTATGGGGTTCTCTTGCCATGGCAACCATGGGGTAGTGTTTCAATGGAAACGATGGGGTTGGGTTGCCATGACAACCACGGGGCTGTGTTGCCATGGGAACCATGGGGTTGTGTTGCCATGGTAACCATGGGGTTGGGTTGCCATGGCAAACACGGGGTTTGGTTGCTATGGTAACCATGGGGTTCTGTGTCCATGGTAAACATGGGGTTGTGTTTCCATGGTAACCATGGCGTTTAGTTGCCATGGCAACTACGGGGTTGGGTTGCCATGGCAACCATGGGGTTGTGTTTCCATGGTAACCATGGCGTTTTGTTGCCATGGCAACTATGGGGTTCTGTTGCCATGGCAACCATGAGGTAGTGTTTCCATGGCAACCATGGGGTTGTGTTGCCATGGAAACGATGGTGTTGGGTTGCCATGGCAACCACGGGGTTGTGTTGCCATAAGAACCATGGGGTTGTGTTGCCATGGTAACCATGGGGTTGGGTTGCCATGGCAACCATGGGGTTGTGTTGCAATGGTAACCATGGCGTTTAGTTGCCATGGCAGGTATGGGGTTCTGTTGCCATGGTAACCATGGGGTTGGGTTACCATGGCAACCATGGGGTTGTGTTGCCATGGTAACGATGGGGTTGTGTTGCCATGGTAACTATGGGGTTGGGTTGCTATGGAAACTATGGGGTTTAGTTGCCTTGGCAACCATGGGGTTGGGCTGCCATGGCAACCATGGGGTTGTGTTGCCATGGTAACTATGGGGTTGTGTTGACATGGGAACTATGGGGTTCTCTTGCCATGGCAACCATGGCGTTTAGTTGCCATGGCAACTATGGAGTTGGGTTGCCATGGCAACCATGGGATTGTGTTGCCATGGTTACCGTGGCGTTTTGTTCCCATGGCAACTATGGGGTTCTGTTGCCATGGCAACCATGGGGTAGTGTTTCCAGGGCAACCATGGGGTTGTGTTGCCATGGTAACTATGTGGTTGGGTTGCTATGGAAACTATGGGGTTTAGTTGCCCTGGCAACCACGGGGTTGGGTTGCCATGGCAACCATGGGGTTGTGTTGCCATGGTAACCATGGCGTTTTGTTGCCATGGCAACTATGGGGTTCTGTTGCCATGGTAACCATGGCGTTTTGTTACCATGGCAACTATGGGGTTCTGTTGCCATGGCAACCATGGGGTAGTGTTTCCATGGCAACCATGGGGTTGTGTTGCCATGGTAACTATGGGGTTGGGTTGCTATGGTAACCATGCGGTTGTGTTGCCATGGTAACCATGGGGTTGGGTTGCCATGGCAACCATGGGGTTGTGTTGCCATGGTAACCACGGCGTTTTGTTGCCATGGCAACTATGGGGTTCTGTTGCCATGACAACCATGGGGTTGGGTTTCCATGGCAACCATGGGGTTGTGTTGCCATGGTAACGATGGGGTTGTGTTGCCATGGTAACTATGGGGTTGGGTTGCTATGGAAACTATGGGGTTTAGTTGCCTTGGCAACCATGGGGTTGGGTTGCCATGGCAACCATGGGGTTGTGTTGCCATGGTAACTATGGGGTTGTGTTGCCATGGCAACTATGGGGTTCTCTTGCCATGGCAACCATGGGGTAGTGTTTCCATGGAAACGATGGGGTTGGGTTGCCATGACAACCACGGGGTTGTGTTGCCATGGGAACCATGGGGTTGTGTTGCCATGGTAACCATGGGGTTGTGTTGCCATGGCAAACACGGGGTTTGGTTGCTATGGTAACCATGGGGTTCTGTGTCCATGGTAAACATGGGGTTGTGTTTCCATGGTAACCATGGCGTTTAGTTGCCATGGCAACTACGGGGTTGGGTTGCCATGGCAACCATGGGGTTGTGTTTCCATGGTAACCATGGCGTTTTGTTGCCATGGCAACTATGGGGTTCTGTTGCCATGGCAACCATGAGGTAGTGTTTCCATGGCAACCATGGGGTTGTGTTGCCATGGAAACGATGGTGTTGGGTTGCCATGGCAACCACGGGGTTGTGTTGCCATGGGAACCATGGGGTTGTGTTGCCATGGTAACCATGGGGTTGGGTTGCCATGGCAACCATGGGGTTGTGTTGCCATGGTAACCATGGCGTTTAGTTGCCATGGCAGCTATGGGGTTCTGTTGCCATGGTAACCATGGGGTTGGGTTACCATGGAAACCATGGGGTTGTGTTGCCATGGTAACTATGGGGTTGTGTTGCCATGGCAACTATGGGGTTCTCTTGCCATGGCAACCATGGGGTAGTGTTTCCATGGAAACGATGGGGTTGGGTTGCCATGACAACCACGGGGTTGTGTTGCCATGGGAACCATGGGGTTGTGTTGCCATGGCAACTATGGGGTTCTATTGCCATGGTAACCTTGGGGTTGGGTTGCCATGGCAACCATGGGGTTGTGTTGCCATGGTAACTCTGGGGTTCTCTTGCCATGGCAACCATGGGGTAGTGTTTCCATGGAAACCATGGGGTTGTGTTGCCATGGTAACTATGGGGTTGGGTTGCTATGGAAACTATGGGGTTTAGTTGCCTTGGCAACCATGGGGTTGGGTTGCCATGGCAACCACGGGGTTTGGTTGCTATGGTAACCATGGGGTTCTGTGTCCATGGTAAACATGGGGTTGTGTTTCCATGGTAACCATGGCGTTTAGTTGCCATGGCAACTACGGGTTTGGGTTGCCATGGCAACCATGGGGTTGTGTTTCCATGGTAACCATGGCGTTTTGTTGCCATGGCAACTATGGGGTTCTGTTGCCATGGCAACCATGAGGTAGTGTTTCCATGGCAACCATGGGGTTGTGTTGCCATGGAAACGATGGTGTTGGGTTGCCATGGCAACCACGGGGTTGTGTTGCCATGGGAACCATGGGGTTGTGTTGCCATGGTAACCATGAAGTTGGGTTGCCATGGCAACCATGGGGTTGTGTTGCCATGGTAACCATGGCGTTTAGTTGCCATGGCAGCTATGGGGTTCTGTTGCCATGGTAACCATGGGGTTGGGTTACCATGGCAACCATGGGGTTGTGTTGCCATGGTAACGATGGGGTTGTGTTGCCATGGTAACTATGGGGTTGGGTTGCTATGGAAACTATGGGGTTTAGTTGCCTTGGCAACCATGGGGTTGGGTTGCCATGGCAACCATGGGGTTGTGTTGCCATGGTAACTATGGGGTTGTGTTTCCATGGGAACTATGGGGTTCTCTTGCCATGGCAACCATGGGGTAGTGTTTCCATGGCAACCATGGGGTTGTGTTGCCATGGTAACTATGGGGTTGGGTTGCTATGGAAACTATGGGGTTTAGTTGCCTTGGCAACCATGGGGTTGGGTTGCCATGGCAACCACGGGGTTTGGTTGCTATGGTAACCATGGGGTTCTGTGTCCATGGTAATCATGGGGTTGGGTTGCCATGGTAACCATGGCGTTTAGTTGCCATGGCAACCATGGGGTTGTGTTGCCATGGTAACCATGGCGTTTTGTTGCCATGGCAACTATGGGGTTCTGTTGCCATGGCAACCATGGGGTAGTGTTTCCATGGAAACCATGGAGATGTGTTGCCATGGAAACCATGGGGTTGGGTTGCCATGACAACCACGGGGTTGTGTTGCCATGGGAACCATGGGGTTGTGTTGCCATGGTAACCATGGGGTTGGGTTGCCATGGCAACCACGGGGTTTGGTTGCTATGGTAACCATGGGGTTGGGTTGCCATGGCAACCATGGGGTTGTGTTGCCATGGTAACCATGGCGTTTAATTGCCATGGCAACTATGGGGTTCTATTGCCATGGTAACCTTGGGGTTGGGTTGCCATGGCAACCATGGGGTTGTGTTGCCATGGTAACTCTGGGGTTGGGTTGCTATGGAAACTATGGGGTTTAGTTGCCATGGCAACCATGGGGTTGAGATGCCGTGGTAACCATGCAGTTGGGTTGCCGTGGTAACCATGCGTTTTTGTTGTTGTGGTAACCATGGGGTTCTCTTGCCATGGCAACCATGGGGTAGTGTTTACATGGAAACCATGGAGATGTGTTGCCATGGAAACCATGGGGTTGGGTTGCCATGACAACCACGGGGTTGTGTTGCCATGGGAACCATGGGGTTGTGTTGCCATGGTAACCATGGGGTTGGGTTGCCATGGCAACCACGGGGTTTGGTTGCTATGGTAACCATGGGGTTGGGTTGCCATGGTAACCATGGCGTTTAGTTGCCATGGCAACTATGGAGTTGGGTTGCCATGGCAACCATGGGGTTGTGTTGCCATGGTTACCGTGGCGTTTTGTTGCCATGGCAACTATGGGGTTCTGTTGCCATGGCAACCATGGGGTAGTGTTTCCATGGCAACCATGGGGTTGTGTTGCCATGGTAACCATGGGGTAGTGTTTCCATGGCAACCATGGGGTTGTGTTGCCATGGTAACTATGGGGTTGGGTTGCTATGGTAACCATGCGGTTGTGTTGCCATGGTAACCATGGGGTTGGGTTGCCATGGCAACCATGGGGTTGTGTTGCAATGGTAACCACGGCGTTTTGTTGCCATGGCAACTATGGGGTTCTGTTGCCATGACAACCATGGGGTTGTGTTGCCATGGAAACGATGGGGTTGGGTTGCCATTGCAACCACGGGGTTTTGTTGCCATGGAAACCATGGGGCTGTGTTACCATGGTAACCACGGGGTTGCGTTGCCATGGCAACCACGGGGTTTGGTTGCTATGGTAACCATGGGGTTGGGTTGCCATGGCAACCATGGGGTTGTGTTGCCATGGTAACCATGGCGTTTAGTTGCCATGGCAACTATGGGGTTCTGTTGCCATGGTAACCATGGGGTTGGGTTGCCATGGCAACCATGGGGTTGTGTTGCCATGGTAACGATGGGGTTGTGTTGCCATGGTAACTATGGGGTTGGGTTGCTATGGTAACTATGGGGTTGGGTTGCCATGGCAACCATGGGTTTCAGATGCCGTGGTAAGCATGCAGTTGTGTTGCCGTGGTAACCATGCGGTTGTGTTGTTGTGGTAACCATGCGGTTGTGTTGCCATGCTAACCATGGGATTGGGTTGCCATGGCAAC
The DNA here is from genome assembly GCF_964035555.1 of Netta rufina. Classification (NCBI taxonomy): domain Eukaryota; kingdom Metazoa; phylum Chordata; class Aves; order Anseriformes; family Anatidae; genus Netta; species Netta rufina. The sequence continues at coordinate 556,857 of NW_028168881.1, read as the reverse complement.
CACGGGGTTTGGTTGCTATGGTAACCATGGGGTTCTGTGTCCATGGTAACCATGGGGTTGGGTTGCCATGGTAACCATGGCGTTTAGTTGCCATGGCAACTATGTGGTTGGGTTGCTATGGAAACTATGGGGTTTAGTTGCCCTGGCAACCACGGGGTTGGGTTGCCATGGCAACCATGGGGTTGTGTTGCCATGGTAACCATGGCGTTTTGTTGCCATGGCAACTATGGGGTTCTGTTGCCATGGTAACCATGGCGTTTTGTTACCATGGCAACTATGGGGTTCTGTTGCCATGGCAACCATGGGGTAGTGTTTCCATGGCAACCATGGGGTTGTGTTGCCATGGTAACTATGGGGTTGGGTTGCTATGGTAACCATGCGGTTGTGTTGCCATGGTAACCATGGGGTTGGGTTGCCATGGCAACCATGGGGTTGTGTTGCAATGGTAACCACGGCGTTTTGTTGCCATGGCAACTATGGGGTTCTGTTGCCATGACAACCATGGGGTTGGGTTGCCATGGCAACCATGGGGTTGTGTTGCCATGGTAACGATGGGGTTGTGTTGCCATGGTAACTATGGGGTTGGGTTGCTATGGAAACTATGGGGTTTAGTTGCCTTGGCAACCATGGGGTTGGGTTGCCATGGCAACCATGGGGTTGTGTTGCCATGGTAACTATGGGGTTGTGTTGCCATGGCAACTATGGGGTTCTCTTGCCATGGCAACCATGGGGTAGTGTTTCCATGGAAACGATGGGGTTGGGTTGCCATGACAACCACGGGGTTGTGTTGCCATGGGAACCATGGGGTTGGGTTGCCATGGCAAACACGGGGTTTGGTTGCTATGGTAACCATGGGGTTCTGTGTCCATGGTAAACATGGGGTTGTGTTTCCATGGTAACCATGGCGTTTAGTTGCCATGGCAACTACGGGGTTGGGTTGCCATGGCAACCATGGGGTTGTGTTTCCATGGTAACCATGGCGTTTTGTTGCCATGGCAACTATGGGGTTCTGTTGCCATGGCAACCATGAGGTAGTGTTTCCATGGCAACCATGGGGTTGTGTTGCCATGGAAACGATGGTGTTGGGTTGCCATGGCAACCACGGGGTTGTGTTGCCATGGGAACCATGGGGTTGTGTTGCCATGGTAACCATGGGGTTGGGTTGCCATGGCAACCATGGGGTTGTGTTGCCATGGTAACCACGGCGTTTAGTTGCCATGGCAGCTATGGGGTTCTGTTGCCATGGTAACCATGGGGTTGGGTTACCATGGCAACCATGGGGTTGTGTTGCCATGGTAACTATGGGGTTGTGTTGCCATGGCAACTATGGGGTTCTCTTGCCATGGCAACCATGGGGTAGTGTTTCCATGGAAACGATGGGGTTGGGTTGCCATGACAACGACGGGGTTGTGTTGCCATGGGAACCATGGGGTTGTGTTGCCATGGCAACTATGGGGTTCTATTGCCATGGTAACCTTGGGGTTGGGTTGCCATGGCAACCATGGGGTTGTGTTGCCATGGTAACTCTGGGGTTCTCTTGCCATGGCAACCATGGGGTAGTGTTTCCATGGAAACGATGGGGTTGGGTTGCCATGACAACCACGGGGTTGTGTTGCCATGGGAACCATGGGGTTGGGTTACCATGGCAACCATGGGGTTGTGTTGCCATGGTAACGATGGGGTTGTGTTGCCATGGTAACTATGGGGTTGGGTTGCTATGGAAACTATGGGGTTTAGTTGCCTTGGCAACCATGGGGTTGGGTTGCCATGGCAACCATGGGGTTGTGTTGCCATGGTAACTATGGGGTTGTGTTGCCATGGGAACTATGGGGTTCTCTTGCCATGGCAACCATGGGGTAGTGTTTCCATGGCAACCATGGGGTTGTGTTGCCATGGTAACTATGGGGTTGGGTTGCTATGGAAACTATGGGGTTTAGTTGCCTTGGCAACCATGGGGTTGGGTTGCCATGGCAACCACGGGGTTTGGTTGCTATGGTAACCATGGGGTTCTGTGTCCATGGTAACCATGGGGTTGGGTTGCCATGGTAACCATGGCGTTTAGTTGCCATGGCAACCATGGGGTTGTGTTGCCATGGTAACCATGGCGTTTTGTTGCCATGGCAACTATGGGGTTCTGTTGCCATGGCAACCATGGGGTAGTGTTTCCATGGAAACCATGGAGATGTGTTGCCATGGAAACCATGGGGTTGGGTTGCCATGACAACCACGGGGTTGTGTTGCCATGGGAACCATGGGGTTGTGTTGCCATGGTAACCATGGGGTTGGGTTGCCATGGCAACCACGGGGTTTGGTTGCTATGGTAACCATGGGGTTGGGTTGCCATGGCAACCGTGGGGTTGTGTTGCCATGGTAACCATGGCGTTTAATTGCCATGGCAACTATGGGGTTCTATTGCCATGGTAACCTTGGGGTTGGGTTGCCATGGCAACCATGGGGTTGTGTTGCCATGGTAACTGTGGGGTTGGGTTGCTATGGAAACTATGGGGTTTAGTTGCCATGGCAACCATCGGGTTGAGATGCCGTGGTAACCATGCAGTTGGGTTGCCGTGGTAACCATGCGTTTTTGTTGTTGTGGTAACCATGGGGTTGTGTTGCCATGGTAACCATGGGGTTGGGTTGCCATGGTAACCATGGCGTTTAGTTGCCATGGCAACTATGGAGTTGGGTTGCCATGGCAACCATGGGGTAGTGTTTCCATGGCAACCATGGGGTTGTGTTGCCATGGTAACTATGTGGTTGGGTTGCTATGGAAACTATGGGGTTTAGTTGCCCTGGCAACCACGGGGTTGGGTTGCCATGGCAACCATGGGGTTGTGTTGCCATGGTAACCATGGCGTTTTGTTGCCATGGCAACTATGGGGTTCTGTTGCCATGGTAACCATGGCGTTTTGTTACCATGGCAACTATGGGGTTCTGTTGCCATGGCAACCATGGGGTAGTGTTTCCATGGCAACCATGGGGTTGTGTTGCCATGGTAACTATGGGGTTGGGTTGCTATGGTAACCATGCGGTTGTGTTGCCATGGTAACCATGGGGTTGGGTTGCCATGGCAACCATGGGGTTGTGTTGCAATGGTAACCACGGCGTTTTGTTGCCATGGCAACTATGGGGTTCTGTTGCCATGATAACCATGGGGTTGTGTTGCCATGGAAACGATGGGGTTGGGTTGCCATTGCAACCACGGGGTTTTGTTGCCATGGCAACCATGGGGCTGTGTTGCCATGGTAACCACGGGGTTGTGTTGCCATGGGAAACATGGGGTGTGTTGCCATGGTAACCATGGGGTTGGGTTGCCATGGCAACCATGGGGTTGTGTTGCCATGGTAACCATGGCGTTTAGTTTCCATGGCAGCTATGGGGTTCTGTTGCCATGGTAACCATGGGGTTGGGTTGCCATGGCAACCATGGGGTTGTGTTGCCATGGTAACGATGGGGTTGTGTTGCCATGGTAACTATGGGGTTGTGTTGCTATGGAAACTATGGGGTTTAGTTGCCATGTCAACCATGGGGTTGAGATGCCGTGGTAACCATGCAGTTGGGTTGCCGTGGTTACCATGGGATTGGGTTGCCATGGCAACCACGGGGTTTGGTTGCTATGGTAACCATGGGGTTCTGTGTCCATGGTAACCATGGGGTTGGGTTGCTATGGTAACCATGGCGTTTAGTTGCCATGGCAACTATGGGGTTGGGTTTACATGGCAACCATGGGGTTGTGTTGCCATGGTAACTATGGGGTTGGGTTGCTATGGAAACTATGGGGTTTAGTTGCCTTGGCAACCATGGGGTTGGGTTGCCATGGCAACCACGGGGTTGTGTTGCCATGGGAACCATGGGTTGTGTTGCCATGGTAACCATGGGGTTGCGTTGCCATGGCAACCACGGGGATTGTTTCCTATGGTAACCATGCGGTTGTGTTGCCATGGTAACCACGGGGTTGTGTTGCCATGGGAACCATGGGGTTGTGTGGCCATGGTAACCATGGCGTTTAGTTGCCATGGCAACTATGGGGTTCTGTTGCCATGGTAACCATGGGGTTGGGTTGCCATGGCAACCATGGGGTTGTGTTGCCATGGTAACGATGGGGTTGTGTTGCCATGGTAACTATGGGGTTGGGTTGCTATGGTAACTATGGGGTTGGGTTGCCATGGCAACCATGGGTTTGAGATGCCGTGGTAAGCATGCAGTTGGGTTGCCGTGGTAACCATGCGGTTGTGTTGTTGTGGTAACCATCGGTTGTGTTGCCATGGTAACCATGGGATTGGGTTGCCATGGCAACCACGGGGTTTGGTTGCTATGGTAACCATGGGGTTCTGTGTCCATGGTAACCATGGGGTTGGGTTGCCATGGTAACCATGGCGTTTAGTTGCCATGGAAACTATGGGTTGGGTTGCCATGGCAACCATGGGGTTGTGTTGCCATGGTAACCATGGCGTTTTGTTGCCACGGCAACTATGGGGTTCTGTTGCCATGGCAACCATGGCGTTTTGTTGCCATGGCAACTATGGGGTTCTGTTGCCATGGCAACCATGGGGTAGTGTTTCCAATGCAACCATGGGGTTGTGTTGCCATGGAAACGATGGGGTTGGTTTGCCATGGCAACCACGGGGTTGTGTTGCCATGGCAACCACGGGGTTGTGTTGCATGGGAACCATGGGGTTGGGTTGCCATGGTAACCATGGGGTTGTGTTGCCATGGTAACCATGGCGTTTAGTTGCCATGGCAGCTCTGGGGTTCTGTTGCCATGGTAACCATGGGGTAGTGTTGCCATGGCAACCACGGGGTTGTGTTGCCATGGGAACCATGGGGTTGTGCTGCCATGGGAACCATGGCGTTTTGTTGCCATGGTAACCATGGGGTTCTGTTGCCATGGCAACCTTGGGGTAGTGTTTCCATGGCAACCATGGGGTTGTGTTGCCATGGCAACCATGGGGTTGTGTTTCCATGGTAACCATGGCGTTTAGTTGCCATGGCAACTATGGGGTTCTGTTGCCATGGTAACCATGGGTTTGGGTTGCCATGGCAACCATGGGGTTGTGTTGCCATGGTAACGATGGGGTTGTGCTGCCATGGTAACTATGGGGTTGGGTTGCTATGGAAACTATGGGGTTTAGTTGCCATGGCAACCATGGGGTTGAGATGCCGTGGTAACCATGCAGTTGGGTTGCCGTGGTAACCATGCGGTTGTGTTGTTGTGGTAACCATGCGGTTGTGTTGCCATGGTAACCATGCGGTTGTGTTGCCATGGCAACCACGGGGTTTGGTTGCTATGGTAACCATGGGGTTCTGTGTCCATGGTAACCATGGGGTTGGGTTGCCATGGTAACCATGGCGTTTAGTTGCCATGGCAACTATGGGGTTGGGTTGCCATGGCAACTATGGGGTTGTGTTGCCATGGTAACCACGGAGTTTTGTTGCCATGGCAACTATGGGGTTCTGTTGCCATGGCAACCATGTGGTAGTGTTTCCATGGCAACCATGGGGTTGTGTTGCCATGGTAAATATGGGGTTGCGTTGCTATGGTAACCATGCGGTTGTGTTGCCATGGTAACCATGGGGTTGGGTTGCCATGGCAACCATGGGGTTGTGTTGCCATGGTAACCATGGCGTTTTGTTGCCATGGCAACTATGGGGTTCTGTTGCCATGGCAACCATGGGGTAGTGTTTCCATGGCAACCATGGGGTTGTGTTGCCATGGTAACCATGGGGTTGGGTTGCCATGGCAACCATGGGGTTGTGTTGCCATGGTAACCATGGCGTTTAGTTTCCATGGCAGCTATGGTGTTCTGCTGCCATGGTAACCATGGGGATGGGTTGCCATGGCAACCATGGGGTTGTGTTGCCATGGTAACGATGGGGTTGTGTTGCCATGGTAACTATGGGGTTGTGTTGCTATGGAAACTATGGGGTTTAGTTGCCATGTCAACCATGGGGTTGAGATGCCGTGGTAACCATGCAGTTGGGTTGCCGTGGTTACCATGGGATTGGGTTGCCATGGCAACCACGGGGTTTGGTTGCTCTGGTAACCATGGGGTTCTGTGTCCATGGTAACCATGGGGTTGGGTTGCTATGGTAACCATGGCGTTTAGTTGCCATGGCAACTATGGGGTTGGGTTGCCATGGCAACCATGGGGTTGTGTTGCCATGGTAACTATGGGGTTGGGTTGCTATGGAAACTATGGGGTTTAGTTGCCTTGGCAACCATGGGGTTGGGTTGCCATGGCAACCATGGAGTTGTGTTGCCATGGTAACCATGGCGTTTTGTTCCCATGGCAACTATGGGGTTCTGTTGCCATGGTAACCATGGCGATTTGTTTCCATGGCAACTATGGGGTTCTGTTGCCATGGCAACCATGGGGTAGTGTTTCCATGGCAACCATGGGGTTGTGTTGCCATGGTAACTATGGGGTTGGGTTGCTATGGTAACCATGTGGTTGTGTTGCCATGGTAACCATGGGGTTGGGTTGCCATGGCAACCATGGGGTTGTGTTGCCATGGTAACCATGGCGTTTGGTTGCCATGGCAACTATGGGGTTCTGTTGCCTTGGCAACCATGGGGTTGTGTTGCCATGGAAACGATGGGGTTGGGTTGCCATAGCAACCACGGGGTTGGGTTGCCATGGGAACCATGGGTTGTGTTGCCATGGTAACCATGGGGTTGCGTTGCCATGGCAACCACGGGGATTGGTTGCTATGGTAACCATGCGGTTGTGTTGCCATGGTAACCACGGGGTTGTGTTGCCATGGTAACCATGGCGTTTAGTTGCCATGGCAACTATGGGGTTCTGTTGCCATGGTAACCATGGGGTTGGGTTTCCATGGAAACCATGGCGTTGTGTTGCCATGGTAACGATGGGGTTGTGTTGCCATGGTAACTATGGGGTTGGGTTGCTATGGAAACTATGGGGTTTAGTTGCCATGGCAACCATGGGGTTGAAATGCCGTGGTAACCATGCAGTTGGGTTGCGGTGGTAACCATGCGGTTGTGTTGTTGTGATAAGCATGCGGTTGTGTTGCCATGGTAACCATGGGGTTGGGTTGCCATGGCAACCACGGGGTTTGGTTGCTATTGTAACCATGGGGTTCTGTGTCCATGGTAACCATGGGGTTGGGTTGCCATGGTAACCATGGCGTTTAGTTGCCATGGCAACTATGGCGTTGGGTTGCCATGGCAACCATGGTGTTGTGTTGCCATGGTAACCATGGCGTTTTGTTGCCATGGCAACTATGGGGTTCTGTTGCCATGGAAACCATGGGGTAGTGTTTCCATGGCAACCATGGGGTTGTGTTGCCATGGTAACTATGGGGTTGGGTTGCTATGGAAACTATGGGGTTTAGTTGCCTTGGCAACCATGGCGTTTTGTTGCCATGGCAACTATGGGGTTGTGTTGCCATGGCAACCATGGCGTTTTGTTGCCATGGCAACTATGGGGTTCTGTTGCCATGGCAACCATGGGGTAGTGTTTCCATGGCAACCATGGGGTTGTGTCGTCATAGTAACTATGGGGTTGGCTTGCTATGGTAACCATGCGGTTGTGTTGCCATGGTAACCATGGGGTTGTGTTGCCATGGCAATCATGGGGTTCTGCTGCCATGGTATCCATGGCGTTTTGTTGCCATGGCAACTATGGGGTTCTGTTGCCATGGCAACAATGGGGTAATGTTTCCATGGCAACCATGCGGTTGTGTTGCCATGGTAACGATGGGGTTGGGTTGCCATGGCAACCACGGGGTTGTTTTGCCATGGCAACCATGGTGTTGTGCTGCCATGGTAACCCTGGCGTTTTGTTGCCATGGCAACTATGGGGTTCTGTTGCTATGGCAACCATGGGGTTCTGTTGCCATGGTAACCATGGGGTTGGGTTGCCATGGCAACCATGGGGTTGTGTTGCCATGGTACGATGGGGTTGTGTTGCCATGGTAACTATGGGGTTGGGTTGCTATGGAAGCTATGGGGTTTAGTTGCCATGGCAACCATGGGGTTGTGTTGCCATGGTAAGGATGGGGTTGTGTTGCCATGGTAACCATGGCGTTTCGTTGCCATGGCAACTATGGGGTTCGGTTGCCATGGCAACAATGGTGTTGTGTTGCCATGGTAACGATGGGGTTGTGTTGCCATGGTAACTATGGGGTTGGGTTGCTATGGAAACTATGGGGTTTAGTTGCCATGGCAACCATGGGGTTGAGATGCCGTGGTAACCATGCAGTTGGGTTTCCGTGGTAACCATGCGGTTGTGTTGTTGTGATAAGCATGCGGTTGTGTTGCCATGGTAACCATGGTTTTGGGTTGCCATGGCAACCACGGGGTTTGGTTGCTATGGTAACCATGGCGTTCTGTTGCCATGGTAACCATCGGGTAGTGTTGCCATGGCAACAACGGGGTTGTGTTGCCATGGTAACTATGGTGTTGGGTTGCTTTGGAAACTATGGGGTTTAGTTGCCATGGCAACCATGGGGTTGTGTTGCCATGGCAACCATGGGGTTGGGTTGCCATGGTAACCATGGCGTTTAGTTGCCATGGCAACTATGGGGTTCTGTTGCCATGGTAACCATGGGGTTGGGTTGCCATGGCAACCACGGGGTTTTGTTGCCATGGGAACCATGGAGTTGTGTTGCCATGGTAACTATGGGGTTGGGTTGCTATGGAAACTATGGGGTTTAGTTGCCTTGGCAACCATGGGGTTGGGTTGCCATGGCAACCATGGAGTTGTGTTACCATGGCAACTATGGGGTTCTGTTGCCATGGCAACCATGGGGTTGTGTTGCCATGGAAACGATGGGGTTGGGTTGCCATGGCAACCACGGGGTTGTGTTGCCATGGGAACCATGGGTTGTGTTGACATGGTAACCATGGCGTTTATTTGCCATGGCAACTATGGGGTTCTGTTGCTATGGTAACCATGGGGTAGTGTTGCCATGGTAACGATGGGGTTGGGTTGCCATGGCAACCACGGGGTTGTGTTGCCATGGGAACCATGGGGTTGTGTTGCCAAAGTAACTATGGGGTTGGGTTGCTATGGAAACTATGGGGTTTAGTTGCCTTGGCAACCATGGGGTTGGGTTGCCATGGCAACCATGGGGTTGTGTTGCCATGGTAACCATGGCATATTGTTGCCATGGCAACTATAAGTTTGTGTTGCCATGGCAACCATGGAGTTTTGTTGCCATGGCAACTATGGGGTTCTGTTGCCATGGCAACCATGGGGTAGTGTTTCCATGGCAACCATGGGGTTGTGTTGCCATGGTAACGATGGGGTTGGGTTGCCATGGCAACCACGGGGTTGCGTTGCCATGGCAACCATGGGGTTGTGCTGCCATGGTAACCATGGCGTTTTGTTGCCATGGCAACTATGGAGTTCTGTTGCCATGGCAACCATGGGGTTGTGTTGCCATGGTAACGATGGGGTTGTGTTGCCATGGTAACTATGGGGTTGGGTTGCTATGGAAACTATGGGGTTTAGTTGCCATGGCAACCATGGGATTGTGTTGCCATGGTAACGATGGGGTTGTGTTGCCATGGTAACCATGGCGTTTCGTTGCCATGGCAACTATGGGGTTCGGTTGCCATGGCAACAATGAGGTTGTGTTGCCATGGTAACGATGGGGTTGTGTTGCCATGGTAACTATGGGGTTGGGTTGCTATGGAAACTATGGGGTTTAGTTGCCATGGCAACCATGGGGTTGAGATGCCGTGGTAACCATGCAGTTGGGTTGCCGTGGTAACCATGCGGTTGTGTTGTTGTGGTAACCATGCGGTTGTGTTGCCATGGTAACCATGGGGTTGGGTTGCCATGGCAACCACGGGGTTTGGTTGCTATGGTAACCATGGGGTTCTGTGTCCATGGTAACCGTGGGGTTGGGTTGCCATGGTAACCATGGCGTTTAGTTGCCATGGCAACTATGGGGTTGGGTTGCCATGGCAACCATGGGGTTGGGTTGCCATGGTAAGCATGGCGTTTTGTTGCCATAACAACTATGGGGTTCTGTTGCCATGGCAACCATGGGGTAGTGTTTCCATGGCAACCATTGGGTTGTGTTTCCATGGAAACTATGGGGTTGGGTTGCTATGGTAACCATGCGGTTGTGTTGCCATTGTAACCATGGGGTTGGGTTGCCATGGCAGCCATGGGGTTTGTTGCCATGGTAACCATGGCGTTTTGTTGCCATGGCAACTATGGGGTTCTGTTGCCATGGCAACCATGGGGTAGTGTTTCCACGGCAACCATGGGGTTGTGTTGCCATGGAAACGATGGGGTTGGGTTGCCATGGTAACTATGGGGTTGAGTTGCAATGGAAACTATGGGGTTTAGTTGCCTTGGCAACCATGGGGTTGGGTTGCCATGGCAACCACGGGGTTGTGTTGCCATGGGAACCATGGGGTTGTGTTGCCATGGTAACCATGGGGTTGGGTTGCCATGGCAACCATGGGGTTGTGTTGCCATGGTAACCATGGCGTTTAGTTGCCATGGCAGCTATGGGGTTCTGTTGCCATGGTAACCATGGGGTTGGGTTACCATGGCAACCATGGGGTTGTGTTGCCATGGTAACGATGGGGTTGTGTTGCCATGGTAACTATGGGGTTGGGTTGCAATGGAAACTATGGGGTTTAGTTGCCTTGGCAACCATGGGGTTGGGTTGCCATGGCAACCATGGGGTTGTGTTGCCATGGTAACTATGGGGTTGTGTTGCCATGGGAACTATGGGGTTCTCTTGCCATGGCAACCATGGGGTAGTGTTTCCATGGCAACCATGGGGTTGTGTTGCCATGGTAACTATGGGAGTGGGTTGCTATGGAAACTATGGGGTTTAGTTGCCTTGGCAACCATGGGGTTGGGTTGCCATGGCAACCACGGGGTTTGGTTGCTATGGTAACCATGGGGTTCTGTGTCCATGGTAACCATGGGGTTGGGTTGCCATGGTAACCATGGCGTTTAGTTGCCATGGCAACCATGGGGTTGTGTTGCCATGGTAACCATGGCGTTTTGTTGCCATGGCAACTATGGGGTTCTGTTGCCATGGCAACCATGGGGTAGTGTTGCCATGGAAACCATGGAGATGTGTTGCCATGGAAACCATGGGGTTGGGTTGCCATGACAACCACGGGGTTGTGTTGCCATGGGAACCATGGGGTTGTGTTGCCATGGTAACCATGGTGTGGGTTGCCATGGCAACCACGGGGTTTGGTTGCTATGGTAACCATGGGGTTGGGTTGCCATGGCAACCATGGGGTTGTGTTGCCATGGTAACCATGGCGTTTAATTGCCATGGCAACTATGGGGTTCTATTGCCATGGTAACCTTGGGGTTGGGTTGCCATGGCAACCATGGGGTTGTGTTGCCATGGTAACTCTGGGGTTGGGTTGCTATGGAAACTATGGGGTTTAGTTGCCATGGCAACCATGGGGTTGAGATGCCGTGGTAACCATGCAGTTGGGTTGCCGTGGTAACCATGCGTTTTTGTTGTTGTGGTAACCATGGGGTTGTGTTGCCATGGTAACCATGGGGTTGGGTTGCCATGGTAACCATGGCGTTTAGTTGCCATGGCAACTATGGAGTTGGGTTGCCATGGCAACCATGGGGTTGTGTTGCCATGGTAACCGTGGCGTTTTGTTGCCATGGCAACTATGGGGTTCTGTTGCCATGGCAACCATGGGGTAGTGTTTCCATGGCAACCATGGGGTTGTGTTGCCATGGTAACTATGTGGTTGGGTTGCTATGGAAACTATGGGGTTTAGTTGCCCTGGCAACCACGGGGTTGGGTTGCCATGGCAACCATGGGGTTGTGTTGCCATGGTAACCATGGCGTTTTGTTGCCATGGCAACCATGGGGTTGTGTTGCCATGGTAACCATGGCGTTTTGTTACCATGGCAACCATGGGGTTCTGTTGCCATGGCAACCATGGGGTAGTGTTTCCATGGCAACCATGGGGTTGTGTTGCCATGGTAACCATGCGGTTGTGTTGTTGTGGTAACCATGCGGTTGTGTTGCCATGCTAACCATGGGATTGGGTTGCCATGGCAACCACGGGGTTTGGTTGCTATGGTAACCATGAGGTTCTGTGTCCATGGTAACCATGGGGTTGGGTTGCCATGGTAACCATGGCGTTTAGTTGCCATGGCAACTATGGGGTTGGGTTGCCATGGCAACCATGGGGTTGTGTTGCCATGGTAACCATGGCGTTTTGTTGCCATGGCAACTATGGGGTTCTGTTGCCATGGCAACCATGGGGTAGTGTTTCCATGGCAACCATGGGGTTGTGTTGCCATGGAAACGATGGGGTTGGGTTGCCATCGCAACCACGGGGTTGTGTTGCCATGGCAACCACGGGGTTGTGTTGCCATGGTAACCATGGGGTTGGGTTGCTATGGTAACCATGGGGTTGTGTTGCCATGGTAACCATGGCGTTTAGTTGCCATGGCAGCTCTGGGGTTCTGTTGCCATGGTAACCATGGGGTAGTGTTGCCATGGCAACCACGGGGTTGTGTTGCCATGGGAACCTTGGGGTTGTGCTGCCATGGTAACCATGGCGTTTTGTTGCCATGGCAACTATGGGGTTCTGTTGCCATGGTAACCATTGGGTTGGGTTGCAATGGCAACCATGGGGTTGTGTTGCCATGGTAACTATGGGGTTGGGTTGCTATGGTAACAATGCGGTTGTGTTGCCATGGTAACCATGGGGTTGGGTTGCCATGGCAACCATGGGGTTGTGTTGCAATGGTAACCTTGGCGTTTTGTTGCCATGGCAACTATGGGGTTCTGTTGCCATGACAACCATGGGGTTGTGTTGCCATGGAAACGATGGGGTTGGGTTGCCATTGCAACCACGGGGTTTTGTTGCCATGGGAACCATGGGGCTGTGTTGCCATGGTAACCACGGGGTTGCGTTGCCATGGCAACCACGGGGTTTGGTTGCTATGGTAACCATGGGGTTGGGTTGCCATGGCAACCATGGGGTTGTGTTGCCATGGTAACCATGGCGTTTAGTTGCCATGGCAACTATGGGGTTCTGTTGCCATGGTAACCATAGGGTTGGGTTGCCATGGCAACCATGGGGTTGTGTTGCCATGGTAACGATGGGGTTGTGTTGCCATGGTAACTATGGGGTTGGGTTGCTATGGAAACTATGGGGTTGGGTTGCCATGGCAACCATGGGTTTGAGATGCCGTGGTAAGCATGCGGTTGTGTTGTTGTGGTAACCATGCGGTTGTGTTTCCATGGTAACCATGGGATTGGGTTGCCATGGCAACCACGGGGTTTGGTTGCTATTGTAACCATGGGGTTCTGTGTCCATGGTAACCATGGGGTTGGGTTGCCATGGTAACCATGGCGTTTAGTTGCCATGTCAACTATGGGGTTGGGTTGCCATGGCAACCATGGGGTTGTGTTGCCATGGTAACCATGGCGTTTTGTTGCCATGGCAACTATGGGGTTCTGTTGCCATGGCAACCATGGGGTAGTGTTTCCATGGCAACCATGGGGTTGTGTTGCCTTGGCAAATATGGGGTTGGGTTGCCATGGCAACCATGGAGTTGTGTTGCCATGGTAACCATGGCGTTTTGTTGCCACGGCAACTATGGGGTTCTGTTGCCATGGCAAACATGGCGTTTTGTTTCCATGGCAACTATGGGGTTCTGTTGCCATGGCAACCATGGGGTAGTGTTTCCATGGCAACCATGTGGTTGTGTTGCCATGGAAACGATGGGGTTGGGTTGCCATCGCAACCACGGGGTTGTGTTGCCATGGCAACCACGGGGTTGTGTTGCCATGGGAACCATGGGGTTGGGTTGCTATGGTAACCATGGGGTTGTGTTGCCATGGTAACCATGGCGTTTAGTTGCCATGGCAGCTCTGGGGTTCTGTTGCCATGGTAACCATGGGGTAGTGTTGCCATGGCAACCACGGGGTTGTGTTGCCATGGGAACCTTGGGGTTGTGCTGCCATGGTAACCATGGCGTTTTGTTGCCATGGTAACCATGGGGTTCTGTTGCCATGGCAACCATGGGGTTGTGTTTCCATGGCAACCATGGGGTTGTGTTGCCATGGCAACCATGGGGTTGTGTTTCCATGGTAACCATGGCGTTTAGTTGCCATGGCAACTATGGGGTTCTGTTGCCATGGTAACAATGGGGTTGGGTTGCCATGGCAACCATGGCGTTTTGTTGCCATGGCAACTATGGGGTTGAGATGCCGTGGTAACCATGCAGTTGGGTTGCCGTGGTAACCATGCGGTTGTGTTGTTGTGGTAACCATGCGGTTGTGTTGTTGTGGTAACCATGCGGTTGTGTTGCCATGGTAACCATGCGGTTTGGTTGCCATGGCAACCACGGGGTTTGGTTGCTATGGTAACCATGGGGTTCTGTGTCCATGGTAACCATGGGGTTGGGTTGCCATGGTAACCATGGCGTTTAGTTGCCATGGCAACTATGGGGTTGGGTTGCCATGGCAACCATGGGGTTGTGTTGCCATGGTAACCACGGAGTTTTGTTGCCATGGCAACTATGGTGTTGTGTTGCCATGGTAACCATGGCGTTTTGTTGCCATGGCAACTATGGGGTTCTGTTGCCATGGCAACCATGTGGTAGTGTTTCCATGGCAACCATGGGGTTGTGTTGCCATGGTAACTATGGGGTTGGGTTGCCATGGCAACCATGGAGTTGTGTTGCCATGGTAACCATGGCGTTTTGTTCCCATGGCAACTATGGGGTTCTGTTGCCATGGCAACCATGGGGTAGTGTTTCCATGGCAACAATGGGGTTGTGTTGCCATGGTAACGATGGGGTTGGGTTGCCATGGCAACCACGGGGTTGTGTTGCCATGGGAAACATGGGGTGTGTTGCCATGGTAACCATGGGGTTGGGTTGCCATGGCAACCATGGGGTTGTGTTGCCATGGTAACCATGGCGTTTAGTTTCCATGGCAGCTATGGGGTTCTGTTGCCATGGTAACCATGGGGTTGGGTTGCCATGGCAACCATGGGGTTGTGTTGCCATGGTAACGATGGGGTTGTGTTGCCATGGTAACTATGGGGTTGTGTTGCTATGGAAACTATGGGGTTTAGTTGCCATGTCAACCATGGGGTTGAGATGCCGTGGTAACCATGCAGTTGGGTTGCCGTGTTTACCATGGGATTGGGTTGCCATGGCAACCACGGGGTTTGGTTGCTATGGTAACCATGGGGTTCTGTGTCCATGGTAACCATGGGGTTGGGTTGCTATGGTAACCATGGCGTTTAGTTGCCATGGCAACTATGGGGTTGGGTTTACATGGCAACCATGGGGTTGTGTTGCCATGGGAACCATGGCGTTTTGTTCCCATGGCAACTATGGGGTTCTGTTGCCATGGTAACCATGGCGATTTGTTTCCATGGCAACTATGGGGTAGTGTTGGCATGGCAACCATGGGGTAGTGTTTCCATGGTAACCATGGGGTTCTGTTGCCATGGAAACTATGGGGTTGGGTTGCTATGGTAACCATGCGGTTGTGTTGCCATGGTAACCATGGGGTTGGGTTGCCATGGCAACCATGGGGTTGTGTTGCCGTGGTAACCATGGCGTTTGGTTGCCATGGCAACTATGGGGTTCTGTTGCCATGGCAACCATGGGGTTGTGTTGCCATGGAAACGATGGGGTTGGGTTGCCATGGCAACCACGGGGTTGTGTTGCCATGGGAACCATGGGTTGTGTTGCCATGGTAACCATGGGGTTGCGTTGCCATGGCAACCACGGAGATTGTTTCCTATGGTAACCATGCGGTTGTGTTGCCATGGTAACCACGGGGTTGTGTTGCCATGGGAACCATGGGGTTGTGTTGCCATGGTAACCATGGCGTTTAGTTGCCATGGCAACTATGGGGTTCTGTTGCCATGGCAAACATGGGGTAGTGTTTCCATGGAAACCATGGAGATGTGTTGCCATGGAAACCATGGTGTTGGGTTGCCATGACAACCACGGGGTTGTGTTGCCATGGGAACCATGGGGTTGTGTTGCCATGGTAACCATGGGGTTGGATTGCCATGGCAACCACGGGGTTTGGTTGCTATGGTAACCATGGGGTAGTGTTGCCATGGTAACGATGGGGTTGGGTTGCCATGGTAACCATGGCGTTTAATTGCCATGGCAACTATGGGGTTCTATTGCCATGGTAACCTTGGGGTTGGGTTGCCATGGCAACCATGGGGTTGTGTTGCCATGGTAACTCTGGGGTTGGGTTGCTATGGAAACTATGGGGTTTAGTTGTCATGGCAACCATGGGGTTGAGATGCCGTGGTAACCATGCAGTTGGGTTGCCGTGGTAACCATGCGTTTTTGTTGTTGTGGTAACCATGGGGTTGTGTTGCCATGGTAACCATGGGGTTGGGTTGCCATGGTAACCATGGCGTTTAGTTGCCATGGCAACTATGGAGTTGGGTTGCCATGGCAACCATGGGGTTGTGTTGCCATGGTAACCGTGGCGTTTTGTTGCCATGGCAACTATGGGGTTCTGTTGCCTTGGAAACCATGGGGTAGTGTTTCCATGGCAACCATGGGGTTGTGTTGCCATGGTAACTATGTGGTTGGGTTGCTATGGAAACTATGGGGTTTAGTTGCCCTGGAAACCACGGGGTTGGGTTGCCATGGCAACCATGGGGTTGTGTTGCCATGGTAACCATGGCGTTTTGTTGCCATGGCAACTATGGGGTTCTGTTGCCATGGTAACCATGGCGTTTTGTTACCATGGCAACTATGGGGTTCTGTTGCCATGGCAACCATGGGGTAGTGTTTCCATGGCAACCATGGGGTTGTGTTGCCATGGTAACTATGGGGTTGGGTTGCTATGGTAACCATGCGGTTGTGTTGCCATGGTAACCATGGGGTTGGGTTGCCATGGCAACCATGGGGTTGTGTTGCAATGGTAACCATGGTGTTTTGTTGCCATGGCAACTATGGGGTTCTGTTGCCATGAAAACCATGGGGTTGTGTTGCCATGGAAACGATGGGGTTGGGTTGCCATTGCAACCACGGGGTTTTGTTGCCATGGGAAGCATGGGGCTGTGTTGCCATGGTAACCACGGGGTTGGGTTGCCATAGCAACCACGGGGTTTGGTTGCTATGGTAACCATGGGGTTGGGTTGCCATGGCAACCATGGGGTTGTGTTGCCATGGTAACCATGGCGTTTAGTTGCCATGGCAACTATGGGGTTCTGTTGCCATGGTAACCATGGGGTTGGGTTGCCATGGCAACCATGGGGTTGTGTTGCCATGGTAACGATGGGGTTGTGTTGCCATGGTAACTATGGGGTTGGGTTGCTATGGAAACTATGGGGTTGGGTTGCCATGGCAACCATGGGTTTGAGATGCCGTGGTAAGCATGCAGTTGGGTTGCCGTGGTAACCATGCGGTTCTGTTGTTGTGGTAACCATGCGGTTGTGTTGCCATGCTAACCATGGGATTGGGTTGCCATGGCAACCACGGGGTTTGGTTGCTATGGTAACCATGGGGTTCTGTGTCCATGGTAACCATGGGGTTGGGTTACCATGGTAACCATGGCGTTTAGTTGCCATGGCAACTATGGGGTTGGGTTGCCATGGCAACCATGGGGTTGTGTTGCCATGGTAACAATGGCGTTTTGTTGCCATGGCAACTATGGGGTTCTGTTGCCATGGCAACCATGGGGTAGTGTTTCCATGGCAACCATGGGGTTGTGTTGCCTTGGCAAATATGGGGTTGGGTTGCCATGGCAACCATGGAGTTGTGTTGCCATGGTAACCATGGCGTTTTGTTGCCACGGCAACTATGGGGTTCTGTTGCCATGGCAACCATGGCGTTTTGTTGCCATGGCAACTATGGGGTTCTGTTGCCATGGCAACCATGGGGTAGTGTTTCCATGGCAACCATGGGGTTGTGTTGCCATGGAAACGATGGGGTTGGGTTGCCATCGCAACCACGGGGTTGTGTTGCCATGGCAACCACGGTGTTGTGTTGCCATGGGAACCATGGGGTTGGGTTGCTATGGTAACCATGGGGTTGTGTTGCCATGGTAACCATGGCGTTTAGTTGCCATGGCAGCTCTGGGGTTCTGTTGCCATGGTAACCATGGGGTAGTGTTGCCATGGCAACCACGGGGTTGTGTTGCCATGGGAACCTTGGGGTTGTGCTGCCATGGTAACCATGGCGTTTTATTGCCATGGTAACCATGGGGTTCTGTTGCCATGGCAACCATGGGGTAGTGTTTCCATGGCAACCATGGGGTTGTGTTGCCATGGCAACCATGGGGTTGTGTTTCCATGGTAACCATGGCGTTTCGTTGCCATGGCAACTATGGGGTTCTGTTGCCATGGTAACCATGGGGTTGGGTTGCAATGGCAACCATGGGGTTGTGTTGCCATGGTAATGATGGGGTTGTGCTGCCATGGTAAATATGGGGTTGGGTTGCTATGGAAACTATGGGGTTTAGTTGCCATGGCAACCATGGGGTTGAGATGCCGTGGTAACCATGCAGTTGGGTTGCCGTGGTAACCATGCGGTTGTGTTGTTGTGGTAACCATGCGGTTGTGTTGCCGTGGTAACCATGCGGTTGTTTTGCCATGGTAACCATGCGGTTTGGTTGCCATGGCAACCACGGGGTTTGGTTGCTATGGTAACCATGGGGTTCTGTGTCCATGGTAACCATGGGGTTGGGTTGCCATGGTAACCATGGCGTTTAGTTGCCATGGCAACTATGGGGTTGGGTTGCCATGGCAACCATGGGGTTGTGTTGCCATGGTAACCACGGAGTTTTGTTGCCATGGCAACTATGGTGTTGTGTTGCCATGGTAACCATGGCGTTTTGTTGCCATGGCAACTATGGGGTTCTGTTGCCATGGCAACCATGTGGTAGTGTTTCCATGGCAACCATGGGGTTGTGTTGCCATGGTAACTATGGGGTTGGGTTGCCATGGCAACCATGGAGTTGTGTTGCCATGGTAACCATGGCGTTTTGTTGCCATGGCAACTATGGGGTTCTGTTGCCATGGCAACCATCGGGTAGTGTTTCCATGGCAACCATGGGGTTGTGTTGCCATGGTAACGATGGGGTTGGGTTGCCATGGCAACCACGGGGTTGTGTTGCCATGGGAAACATGGGGTGTGTTGCCATGGTAACCATGGGGTTGGGTTACCATGGCAACCATGGGGTTGTGTTGCCATGGTAACCATGGCGTTTAGTTTCCATGGCAGCTATGGGGTTCTGTTGCCATGGTAACCATGGGGTTGGGTTGCCATGGCAACCATGGGGTTGTGTTGCCATGGTAACGATGGGGTTGTGTTGCCATGGTAACTATGGGGTTGTGTTGCTATGGAAACTATGGGGTTTAGTTGCCATGTCAACCATGGGGTTGAGATGCCGTGGTAACCATGCAGTTGGGTTGCCGTGGTTACCATGGGATTGGGTTGCCACGGCAACCACGGGGTTTGGTTGCTATGGTAACCATGGGGTTCTGTGTCCATGGTAACCATGCGGTTGGGTTGCTATGGTAACCATGGCGTTTAGTTGCCATGGCAACTATGGGGTTGGGTTTACATGGCAACCATGGGGTTGTGTTGCCATGGTAACTATGGGGTTGGGTTGCTATGGAAACTATGGGGTTTAGTTGCCTTGGCAACCATGGGGTTGGGTTGCCATGGCAACCATGGAGTTGTGTTGCCATGGTAACCATGGCGTTTTGTTCCCATGGCAAATATGGGGTTCTGTTGCCATGGTAACCATGGCGATTTGTTTCCATGGCAACTATGGGGTTCTGTTGCCATGGCAACCATGGGGTAGTGTTTCCATGGCAACCATGGGGTTGTGTTGCCATGGTAACTATGGGGTTGGGTTGCTATGGTAATCATGCGGTTGTGTTGCCATGGTAACCATGGGGTTGGGTTGCCATGGCAACCATGGGGTTGTGTTGCCATGGTAACCATGGCGTTTGGTTGCCATGGCAACTATGGGGTTCTGTTGCCATGGCAACCATGGGGTTGTGTTGCCATGGAAACGATGGGGTTGGGTTGCCATGGCAACCACGGGGTTGTGTTGCCATGGGAACCATGGGTTGTGTTGCCATGGTAACCATGGGGTTGCGTTGCCATGGCAACCACGGGGATTGTTTCCTATGGTAACCATGCGGTTGTGTTGCCATGGTAACCACGGGGTTGTGTTGCCATGGGAACCATGGGGTTGTGTTGCCATGGTAACCATGGCGTTTAGTTGCCATGGCAACTATGGGGTTCTGTTGCAATGGTAACGATGGGGTTGTGTTGCCATGGTAACTATGGGGTTGGGTTGCTATGGAAACTATGGGGTTGGGTTGCCATGGCAACCATGGGTTTGAGATGCCGTGGTAAGCATGCAGTTGGGTTGCCGTGGTAACCATGCGGTTGTGTTGTTGTGGTAACCATGCGGTTGTGTTGCCATGGTAACCATGGGATTGGGTTGCCATGGCAACCACGGGGTTTGGTTGCTATGGTAACCATGGGGTTGTGTGTCCATGGTAACCATGGGGTTGGGTTGCCATGGTAACCATGGCGTTTAGTTGCCATGTAAACTATGGGTTGGGTTGCCATGGCAACCATGGGGTTGTGTTGCCATGGTAACCATGGCGTTTTGTTGCCACGGCAACTATGGGGTTCTGTTGCCATGGCAACCATGGCGTTTTGTTGCCATGGCAACTATGGGGTTCTGTTGCCATGGCAACCATGGGGTAGTGTTTCCATGGCAACCATGGGGTTGTGTTGCCATGGAAACGATGGGGTTGGTTTGCCATGGCAACCACGGGGTTGTGTTGCCATGGCAACCACGGGGTTGTGTTGCCATGGGAACCATGGGGTTGGGTTGCCATGGTAACCATGGGGTTGTGTTGCCATGGTAACCATGGCGTTTAGTTGCCATGGCAGCTCTGGGGTTCTGTTGCCATGGTAACCATGGGGTAGTGTTGCCATGGCAACCACGGGGTTGTGTTGCCATGGGAACCATGGGGTTGTGCTGCCATGGTAACCATGGCGTTTTGTTGCCATGGTAACCATGGGGTTCTGTTGCCATGGCAACCATGGGGTAGTGTTTCCATGGCAACCATGGGGTTGTGTTTCCATGGCAACCATGGGGTTGTGTTTCCATGGTAACCATGGCGTTTAGTTGCCATGGCAACTATGGGGTTCTGTTGCCATGGTAACCATGGGTTTGGGTTTCCATGGCAACCATGGGGTTGTGTTGCCATGGTAACGATGGGGTTGTGCTGCCATGGTAACTATGGGGTTGGGTTGCTATGGAAACTATGGGGTTTAGTTGCCATGGCAACCATGGGGTTGAGATGCCGTGGTAACCATGCAGTTGGGTTGCCGTGGTAACCATGCGGTTGTGTTGTTGTGGTAACCATGCGGTTGTGCTGCCATGGTAACCATGCGGTTGTGTTGCCATGGCAACCACGGGGTTTGGTTGCTATGGTAACCATGGGGTTCTGTGTCCATGGTAACCATGGGGTTGGGTTGCCATGGTAACCATGGCGTTTAGTTGCCATGGCAACTATGGGGTTGGGTTGCCATGGCAACCATGGGGTTGTGTTGCCATGGTAACCACGGAGTTTTGTTGCCATGGCAACTATGGGGTTCTGTTGCCATGGCAACCATGGCGTTTTGTTGCCATGGCAACTATGGGGTTCTGTTGCCATGGCAACCATGTGGTAGTGTTTCCATGGCAACCATGGGTTTGTGTTGCCATGGTAACTATGGGGTTGCGTTGCTATGTAACCATGCGGTTGTGTTGCCATGGTAACCATGGGGTTGGGTTGCCATGGCAACCATGGGGTTGTGTTGCCATGGTAACCATGGCGTTTTGTTGCCATGGCAACTATGGGGTTCTGTTGCCATGGCAACCATGGGGTAGTGTTTCCATGGCAACCATGGGGTTGTGTTGCCATGGTAACCATGGGGTTGGGTTGCCATGGCAACCATGGGGTTGTGTTGCCATGGTAACCATGGCGTTTAGTTTCCATGGCAGCTATGGTGTTCTGTTGCCATGGTAACCATGGGGATGGGTTGCCATGTCAACCATGGGGTTGAGATGCCGTGGTAACCATGCAGTTGGGTTGCCGTGGTTACCATGGGATTGGGTTGCCATGGCAACCACGGGGTTTGGTTGCTATGGTAACCATGGGGTTCTGTGTCCATGGTAACCATGGGGTTGGGTTTCTATGGAAACTATGGGGTTTAGTTGCCTTGGCAACCATGGGGTTGGGTTGCCATGGCAACCATGGAGTTGTGTTGCCATGGTAACCATGGCGTTTTGTTCCCATGGCAACTATGGGGTTCTGTTGCCATGGTAACCATGGCGATTTGTTTCCATGGCAACTATGGGGTTCTGTTGCCATGGCAACCATGGGGTAGTGTTTCCATGGCAACCATGGGGTTGTGTTGCCATGGTAACTATGGGGTTGGGTTGCTATGGTAACCATGCGGTTGTGTTGCCATGGTAACCATGGGGTTGGGTTGCCATGGCAACCATGGGGTTGTGTTGCCATGGTAACCATGGCGTTTGGTTGCCATGGCAACTATGGGGTTCTGTTGCCATGGCAACCATGGGTTGTGTTGCCATGGTAACCATGGGGTTGCGTTGCCATGGCAACCACGGGGATTGGTTCCTATTGTAACCATGCGGTTGTGTTTCCATGGTAACCACGGGGTTGTGTTGCCATGGTAACGATGGGGTTGGGTTGCCATGGCAACCACGGGGTTGTGTTTCCATGGGAAACATGGGGTTGTGTTTCCATGGTAACCATGGGGTTGAGATGCCATGGCAACCATGGGGTTGTGTTGCCATGGTAACCATGGCGTTTAGTTGCCATGGCAGCTATGGGGTTCTGTTGCCATGGTAACCATGGGGTTGGGTTGCCATGGCAACCATGGGGTTGTGTTGCCATGGTAACGATGGGGTTGTGTTGCCATGGTAACTATGGGGTTGGGTTTCTATGGAAACTATGGGGTTTAGTTGCCATGGCAACCATGGGTTTGAGATGCCGTGGTAAGCATGCAGTTGGGTTGCCGTGGTAACCATGCGGTTGTGTTGTTGTGGTAACCATGCGGTTGTGTTGCCATGGTAACCATGGGATTGGGTTGCCATGGCAACCACGGGGTTTGGTTGCTATGGTAACCATGGGGTTGTGTGTCCATGGTAACCATGGGGTTGGGTTGCCATGGTAACCATGGCGTTTAGTTGCCATGTAAACTATGGGTTGGGTTGCCATGGCAACCATGGGGTTGTGTTGCCATGGTAACCATGGCGTTTTGTTGCCACGGCAACTATGGGGTTCTGTTGCCATGGCAACCATGGCGTTTTGTTGCCATGGCAACTATGGGGTTCTGTTGCCATGGCAACCATGGGGTAGTGTTTCCATGGCAACCATGGGGTTGTGTTGCCATGGAAACGATGGGGTTGGTTTGCCATGGCAACCACGGGGTTGTGTTGCCATGGCAACCACGGGGATGTGTTGCCATGGGAACCATGGGGTTGGGTTGCCATGGTAACCATGGGGTTGTGTTGCCATGGTAACCATGGCGTTTAGTTGCCATGGCAGCTCTGGGGTTCTGTTGCCATGGTAACCATGGGGTAGTGTTGCCATGGCAACCACGGGGTTGTGTTGCCATGGGAACCATGGGGTTGTGCTGCCATGGTAACCATGGCGTTTTGTTGCCATGGTAACCATGGGGTTCTGTTGCCATGGCAACCATGGGGTAGTGTTTCCATGGCAACCATGGGGTTGTGTTTCCATGGCAACCATGGGGTTGTGTTTCCATGGTAACCATGGCGTTTAGTTGCCATGGCAACTATGGGGTTCTGTTGCCATGGTAACCATGGGTTTGGGTTTCCATGGCAACCATGGGGTTGTGTTGCCATGGTAACGATGGGGTTGTGCTGCCATGGTAACTATGGGGTTGGGTTGCTATGGAAACTATGGGGTTTAGTTGCCATGGCAACCATGGGGTTGAGATGCCGTGGTAACCATGCAGTTGGGTTGCCGTGGTAACCATGCGGTTGTGTTGTTGTGGTAACCATGCGGTTGTGCTGCCATGGTAACCATGCGGTTGTGTTGCCATGGCAACCACGGGGTTTGGTTGCTATGGTAACCATGGGGTTCTGTGTCCATGGTAACCATGGGGTTGGGTTGCCATGGTAACCATGGCGTTTAGTTGCCATGGCAACTATGGGGTTGGGTTGCCATGGCAACCATGGGGTTGTGTTGCCATGGTAACCACGGAGTTTTGTTGCCATGGCAACTATGGGGTTCTGTTGCCATGGCAACCATGGCGTTTTGTTGCCATGGCAACTATGGGGTTCTGTTGCCATGGCAACCATGTGGTAGTGTTTCCATGGCAACCATGGGGTTGTGTTGCCATGGTAACTATGGGGTTGCGTTGCTATGTAACTATGCGGTTGTGTTGCCATGGTAACCATGGGGTTGGGTTGCCATGGCAACCATGGGGTTGTGTTGCCATGGTAACCATGGCGTTTTGTTGCCATGGCAACTATGGGGTTCTGTTGCCATGGCAACCATGGGGTAGTGTTTCCATGGCAACCATGGGGTTGTGTTGCCATGGTAACCATGGGGTTGGGTTGCCATGGCAACCATGGGGTTGTGTTGCCATGGTAACCATGGCGTTTAGTTTCCATGGCAGCTATGGTGTTCTGTTGCCATGGTAACCATGGGGATGGGTTGCCATGTCAACCATGGGGTTGAGATGCCGTGGTAACCATGCAGTTGGGTTGCCGTGGTTACCATGGGATTGGGTTGCCATGGCAACCACGGGGTTTGGTTGCTATGGTAACCATGGGGTTCTGTGTCCATGGTAACCATGGGGTTGGGTTGCTATGGAAACTATGGGGTTTAGTTGCCTTGGCAACCATGGGGTTGGGTTGCCATGGCAACCATGGAGTTGTGTTGCCATGGTAACCATGGCGTTTTGTTCCCATGGCAACTATGGGGTTCTGTTGCCATGGTAACCATGGCGATTTGTTTCCATGGCAACTATGGGGTTCTGTTGCCATGGCAACCATGGGGTAGTGTTTCCATGGCAACCATGGGGTTGTGTTGCCATGGTAACTATGGGGTTGGGTTGCTATGGTAACCATGCGGTTGTGTTGCCATGGTAACCATGGGGTTGGGTTGCCATGGCAACCATGGGGTTGTGTTGCCATGGTAACCATGGCGTTTGGTTGCCATGGCAACTATGGGGTTCTGTTGCCATGGCAACCATGGGTTGTGTTGCCATGGTAACCATGGGGTTGCGTTGCCATGGCAACCACGGGGATTGGTTCCTATGGTAACCATGCGGTTATGTTTCCATGGTAACCACGGGGTTGTGTTGCCATGGTAACGATGGGGTTGGGTTGCCATGGCAACCACGGGGTTGTGTTTCCATGGGAAACATGGGGTTGTGTTTCCATGGTAACCATGGGGTTGAGATGCCATGGCAACCATGGGGTTGTGTTGCCATGGTAACCATGGCGTTTAGTTGCCATGGCAGCTATGGGGTTCTGTTGCCATGGTAACCATGGGGTTGGGTTGCCATGGCAACCATGGGGTTGTGTTGCCATGGTAACGATGGGGTTGTGTTGCCATGGTAACTATGGGGTTGGGTTTCTATGGAAACTATGGGGTTTAGTTGCCATGGCAACCATGGGTTTGAGATGCCGTGGTAAGCATGCAGTTGGGTTGCCGTGGTAACCATGCGGTTGTGTTGTTGTGGTAACCATGCGGTTGTGTTGCCATGGTAACCATGGGATTGGGTTGCCATGGCAACCACGGGGTTTGGTTGCTATGGTAACCATGGGGTTGTGTGTCCATGGTAACCATGGGGTTGGGTTGCCATGGTAACCATGGCGTTTAGTTGCCATGTAAACTATGGGTTGGGTTGCCATGGCAACCATGGGGTTGTGTTGCCATGGTAACCATGGCGTTTTGTTGCCACGGCAACTATGGGGTTCTGTTGCCATGGCAACCATGGCGTTTTGTTGCCATGGCAACTATGGGGTTCTGTTGCCATGGCAACCATGGGGTAGTGTTTCCATGGCAACCATGGGGTTGTGTTGCCATGGAAACGATGGGGTTGGTTTGCCATGGCAACCACGGGGTTGTGTTGCCATGGCAACCACGGGGTTGTGTTGCCATGGGAACCATGGGGTTGGGTTGCCATGGTAACCATGGGGTTGTGTTGCCATGGTAACCATGGCGTTTAGTTGCCATGGCAGCTCTGGGGTTCTGTTGCCATGGTAACCATGGGGTAGTGTTGCCATGGCAACCACGGGGTTGTGTTGCCATGGGAACCATGGGGTTGTGCTGCCATGGTAACCATGGCGTTTTGTTGCCATGGTAACCATGGGGTTCTGTTGCCATGGCAACCATGGGGTAGTGTTTCCATGGCAACCATGGGGTTGTGTTTCCATGGCAACCATGGGGTTGTGTTTCCATGGTAACCATGGCGTTTAGTTGCCATGGCAACTATGGGGTTCTGTTGCCATGGTAACCATGGGTTTGGGTTTCCATGGCAACCATGGGGTTGTGTTGCCATGGTAACGATGGGGTTGTGCTGCCATGGTAACTATGGGGTTGGGTTGCTATGGAAACTATGGGGTTTAGTTGCCATGGCAACCATGGGGTTGAGATGCCGTGGTAACCATGCAGTTGGGTTGCCGTGGTAACCATGCGGTTGTGTTGTTGTGGTAACCATGCGGTTGTGCTGCCATGGTAACCATGCGGTTGTGTTGCCATGGCAACCACGGGGTTTGGTTGCTATGGTAACCATGGGGTTCTGTGTCCATGGTAACCATGGGGTTGGGTTGCCATGGTAACCATGGCGTTTAGTTGCCATGGCAACTATGGGGTTGGGTTGCCATGGCAACCATGGGGTTGTGTTGCCATGGTAACCACGGAGTTTTGTTGCCATGGCAACTATGGGGTTCTGTTGCCATGGCAACCATGGCGTTTTGTTGCCATGGCAACTATGGGGTTCTGTTGCCATGGCAACCATGTGGTAGTGTTTCCATGGCAACCATGGGGTTGTGTTGCCATGGTAACTATGGGGTTGCGTTGCTATGGTAACCATGCGGTTGTGTTGCCATGGTAACCATGGGGTTGGGTTGCCATGGCAACCATGGGGTTGTGTTGCCATGGTAACCATGGCGTTTTGTTGCCATGGCAACTATGGGGTTCTGTTGCCATGGCAACCATGGGGTAGTGTTTCCATGGCAACCATGGGGTTGTGTTGCCATGGTAACCATGGGGTTGGGTTGCCATGGCAACCATGGGGTTGTGTTGCCATGGTAACCATGGCGTTTAGTTTCCATGGCAGCTATGGTGTTCTGTTGCCATGGTAACCATGGGGATGGGTTGCCATGTCAACCATGGGGTTGAGATGCCGTGGTAACCATGCAGTTGGGTTGCCGTGGTTACCATGGGATTGGGTTGCCATGGGAACCACGGGGTTTGGTTGCTATGGTAACCATGGGGTTCTGTGTCCATGGTAACCATGGGGTTGGGTTGCTATGGAAACTATGGGGTTTAGTTGCCTTGGCAACCATGGGGTTGGGTTGCCATGGCAACCATGGAGTTGTGTTGCCATGGTAACCATGGCGTTCTGTTCCCATGGCAACTATGGGGTTCTGTTGCCATGGTAACCATGGCGATTTGTTTCCATGGCAACTATGGGGTTCTGTTGCCATGGCAACCATGGGGTAGTGTTTCCATGGCAACCATGGGGTTGTGTTGCCATGGTAACTATGGGGTTGGGTTGCTATGGTAACCATGCGGTTGTGTTGCCATGGTAACCATGGGGTTGGGTTGCCATGGCAACCATGGGGTTGTGTTGCCATGGTAACCATGGCGTTTGGTTGCCATGGCAACTATGGGGTTCTGTTGCCATGGCAACCATGGGTTGTGTTGCCATGGTAACCATGGGGTTGCGTTGCCATGGCAACCACGGGGATTGGTTCCTATGGTAACCATGCGGTTGTGTTTCCATGGTAACCACGGGGTTGTGTTGCCATGGTAACGATGGGGTTGGGTTGCCATGGCAACCACGGGGTTGTGTTTCCATGGGAAACATGGGGTTGTGTTTCCATGGTAACCATGGGATTGAGATGCCATGGCAACCATGGGGTTGTGTTGCCATGGTAACCATGGCGTTTAGTTGCCATGGCAGCTATGGGGTTCTGTTGCCATGGTAACCATGGGGTTGGGTTGCCACGGCAACCATGGGGTTGTGTTGCCATGGTAACGATGGGGTTGTGTTGCCATGGTAACTATGGGGTTGGGTTTCTATGGAAACTATGGGGTTTAGTTGCCATGGCAACCATGGGGTTGAGATGCCGTGGTAACCATGCAGTTGGGTTGCCGTGGTAACCATGGGATTGGGTTGCCATTGCAACCACGGGGTTTGGTTACTATGGTAACCATGGGGTTCTGTGTCCATGGTAACCATGGGGTTGGGTTGCTATGGTAACCATGGCGTTTAGTTGCCATGGCAGCTATGGGTTTCTGTTGCCATGGTAACCATGGGGTTGGGTTGCCATGGCAACCATGGGGTAGTGTTTCCATGGCAACCATGGGGTTGGGTTGCCATGGTAACTATGGGGTTGGGTTGCTATGGTAACCATGCGGTTGTGTTGCCATGGTAACCATGGGGTTGGGTTGCCATGGCAACCATGGGGTTGAGTTGCCATGGTAACCATGGCGTTTTGTTGCCATGGCAACTATGGGGTCCTGTTGCCATGGCAACTATGGGGTTGTGTTGCCATGGAAACGATGGGGTTGGGTTGCCATGGCAACCACGGGGTTGTGTTGCCATGGGAACCATGGGTTGTGTTGCCATGGTAACCATGGGGTTGCGTTCCCATGGCAACCACGGGGATTGGTTGCTATGGTAACCATGCGGTTGTGTTCCCATGGTAACCACGGGGTTGTGTTTCCATGGGAACCATGGGGTTGTGTTGCCATGGTAACCATGGCGTTTAGTTGCCATGGCAACTATGGGGTTCTGTTGCCATGGTAACCATGGGGTTGGGTTTCCATGGAAGCCATGGGGTTGTGTTGCCATGGTAACGATGGGGTTGTGTTGCCATGGTAACTATGGGGTTGGGTTGCTATGGAAACTATGGGGTTTAGTTGCCATGGCAACCATGGGGTTGAGATGCCGTGGTAACCATGCAGTTGGGTTGCCGTGGTAACCATGCAGTTGTGTTGTTGTGGTAAGCATGCGGTTGTGTTGCCATGGTAACCATGGGGTTGGGTTGACATGGCAACCACGGGGTTTGGTTGCTATGGTAACCATGGTGTTCTGTGTCCATGGTAACCATGGGGTTGTGTTGCCATGGTAACTATGGAGTTTAGTTGCCATGGCAACTATGGGGTTGGGTTGCCATGGCAACTATGGTGTTGGGTTGCCATGGCAACCATGGGGTTGTGTTGCCATGGTAACCACGGAGTTTGTTGCCATGGCAACTATGGGGTTCTGTTGCCATGGCAACCATGGCGTTTTGTTGCCATGGCAACTATGGGGTTCTGTTGACATGGCAACCATGTGGTAGTGTTTCCATGGCAACCATGGGGTTGTGTTGCCATGGTAACTATGGGGTTGCGTTGCTATGGTAACCATGCGGTTGTGTTGCCATGGTAACCATGGGGTTGGGTTGCCATGGCAACCATGGGGTTGTGTTGCCATGGTAACCATGGCGTTTTGTTGCCATGGCAACTATGGGGTTCTGTTGCCATGGCAACTATGGGGTAGTGTTTCCATGGCAACCATGGGGTTGTGTTGCCATGGTAACGATGGGGTTGGGTTGCCATGGCAACCACGGGGTTGTGTTGCCATGGGAAACATGGGGTTGTGTTTCCATGGTAACCATGGGGTTGGGATGCCATGGCAACCATGGGGTTGTGTTGCCATGGTAACCATGGCGTTTAGTTGCCATGGCAGCTATGGGGTTCTGTTGCCATGGTAACCATGGGGTTGGGTTGCCATGGCAACCATGGGGTTGTGTTGCCATGGTAACGATGGGGTTGTGTTGCCATGGTAACTATGGGGTTGGGATGCTATGGAAACTATGGGGTTTAGTTGCCATGGCAACCATGGGGTTGAGATGCCGTGGTAACCATGCAGTTGGGTTGCCGTGGTAACCATGGGATTGGGTTGCCATGGCAACCACGGGGTTTGGTTACTATGGTAACCATGGGGTTCTTTGTCCATGGTAACCATGTGGTTGGGTTGCTATGGTAACCATGGCTTTAGTTGCCATGGCAGCTATGGGGTTCTGTTGCCATGGTAACCATGGGGTTGGGTTGCCATGGCAACCATGGGGTAGTGTTTCCATGGCAACCATGGGGTTGTGTTGCCATGGTAACTATGGGGTTGGGTTGCTATGGTAACCATGCGGTTGTGTTGCCATGGTAACCATGGGGTTGGGTTACCATGGCAACCATGGGGTTGTGTTGCCATGGTAACCATGGCGTTTTGTTGCCATGGCAACTATGGGGTCCTGTTGCCATGGCAACCATGGGGTTGTGTTGCCATGGAAACGATGGGGTTGGGTTGCCATGGCAACCACGGGGTTGTGTTGCCATGGGAACCATGGGTTGTGTTGCCATGGTAACCATGGGGTTGCGTTCCCATGGCAACCACGGGGATTGGTTGCTATGGTAACCATGCGGTTGTGTTCCCATAGTAACCACGGGGTTGTGTTTCCATGGGAACCATGGGGTTGTGTTGCCATGGTAACCATGGCGTTTAGTTGCCATGGCAAATATGGGGTTCTGTTGCCATGGTAACCATGGGGTTGGGTTTCCATGGAAGCCATGGGGTTGTGTTGCCATGGTAACGATGGGGTTGTGTTGCCATGGTAACTATGGGGTTGGGTTGCTATGGAAACTATGGGGTTTAGTTGCCATGGCAACCATGGGGTTGAGATGCCGTGGTAACCATGCAGTTGGGTAGCCGTGGTAACCATGCGGTTCTGTTGTTGTGGTAGCCATGCGGTCGTGTTGCCATGGTAACCATGGGGTTGGGTTGCCATGGCAACCATGGGGTTGTGTTGCCATGGAAACTATGGGGTTCTGTTGCCATGACAACCATGGGGTTGGGTTGCCATTGCAACCACGGGGTTTTTTTGCCATGGGAACCATGGGGCTGTGTTGCCATGGTAACCACGGGGTTGCGTTGCCATGGCAACCAGGGGGTTTGGTTGCTATGGTAACCATGGGGTTCTGTGTCCATGGTAACCATGGGGTTGTGTTGCCATGGTAACCATGGCGTTTTGTTGCCATGGCAACTATGGGGTTGGGTTGCCATGGGAACCATGGGGTTGTGCTGCCATGGTAACCATGGCGTTTTGTTGCCATGGTAACCATGGGGTAGTGTTTCCATGGCAACCATGGGGTTGTGTTTCCATGGCAACCATGGGGTTGTGTTTCCATGGTAACCATGGCGTTTAGTTGCCATGGCAACTATGGGGTTCTGTTGCCATGGTAACCATGGGTTTGGGTTTCCATGGCAACCATGGGGTTGTGTTGCCATGGTAACGATGGGGTTGTGCTGCCATGGTAACTATGGGGTTGGGTTGCTATGGAAACTATGGGGTTTAGTTGCCATGGCAACCATGGGGTTGAGATGCCGTGGTAACCATGCAGTTGGGTTGCCGTGGTAACCATGCGGTTGTGTTGTTGTGGTAACCATGCGGTTGTGCTGCCATGGTAACCATGCGGTTGTGTTGCCATGGCAACCACGGGGTTTGGTTGCTATGGTAACCATGGGGTTCTGTGTCCATGGTAACCATGGGGTTGGGTTGCCATGGTAACCATGGCGTTTAGTTGCCATGGCAATAATGGGGTTGGGTTGCCATGGCAACCATGGGGTTGTGTTGCCATGGTAACCACGGAGTTTTGTTGCCATGGCAACTATGGGGTTCTGTTGCCATGGCAACCATGGCGTTTTGTTGCCATGGCAACTATGGGGTTCTGTTGCCATGGCAACCATGTGGTAGTGTTTCCATGGCAACCATGGGTTTGTGTTGCCATGGTAACTATGGGGTTGCGTTGCTATGTAACCATGCGGTTGTGTTGCCATGGTAACCATGGGGTTGGGTTGCCATGGCAACCATGGGGTTGTGTTGCCATGGTAACCATGGCGTTTTGTTGCCATGGCAACTATGGGGTTCTGTTGCCATGGCAACCATGGGGTAGTGTTTCCATGGCAACCATGGGGTTGTGTTGCCATGGTAACCATGGGGTTGGGTTGCCATGGCAACCATGGGGTTGTGTTGCCATGGTAACCATGGCGTTTAGTTTCCATGGCAGCTATGGTGTTCTGTTGCCATGGTAACCATGGGGATGGGTTGCCATGTCAACCATGGGGTTGAGATGCCGTGGTAACCATGCAGTTGGGTTGCCGTGGTTACCATGGGATTGGGTTGCCATGGCAACCACGGGGTTTGGTTGCTATGGTAACCATGGGGTTCTGTGTCCATGGTAACCATGGGGTTGGGTTTCTATGGAAACTATGGGGTTTAGTTGCCTTGGCAACCATGGGGTTGGGTTGCCATGGCAACCATGGAGTTGTGTTGCCATGGTAACCATGGCGTTTTGTTCCCATGGCAACTATGGGGTTCTGTTGCCATGGTAACCATGGCGATTTGTTTCCATGGCAACTATGGGGTTCTGTTGCCATGGCAACCATGGGGTAGTGTTTCCATGGCAACCATGGGGTTGTGTTGCCATGGTAACTATGGGGTTGGGTTGCT
Source organism: Netta rufina (assembly GCF_964035555.1). NCBI lineage: Eukaryota > Metazoa > Chordata > Aves > Anseriformes > Anatidae > Netta > Netta rufina. The sequence goes on along the minus strand of NW_028168881.1, from coordinate 524,067 downwards.
ATGGTAACCATGCGGTTGTGTTGCCATGGTAACCATGGGGTTGGGTTGCCATGGCAACCATGGGGTTGTGTTGCCATGGTAACCATGGCGTTTGGTTGCCATGGCAACTATGGGGTTCTGTTGCCATGGCAACCATGGGTTGTGTTGCCATGGTAACCATGGGGTTGCGTTGCCATGGCAACCACGGGGATTGGTTCCTATTGTAACCATGCGGTTGTGTTTCCATGGTAACCACGGGGTTGTGTTGCCATGGTAACGATGGGGTTGGGTTGCCATGGCAACCACGGGGTTGTGTTTCCATGGGAAACATGGGGTTGTGTTTCCATGGTAACCATGGGGTTGAGATGCCATGGCAACCATGGGGTTGTGTTGCCATGGTAACCATGGCGTTTAGTTGCCATGGCAGCTATGGGGTTCTGTTGCCATGGTAACCATGGGGTTGGGTTGCCATGGCAACCATGGGGTTGTGTTGCCATGGTAACGATGGGGTTGTGTTGCCATGGTAACTATGGGGTTGGGTTTCTATGGAAACTATGGGGTTTAGTTGCCATGGCAACCATGGGTTTGAGATGCCGTGGTAAGCATGCAGTTGGGTTGCCGTGGTAACCATGCGGTTGTGTTGTTGTGGTAACCATGCGGTTGTGTTGCCATGGTAACCATGGGATTGGGTTGCCATGGCAACCACGGGGTTTGGTTGCTATGGTAACCATGGGGTTGTGTGTCCATGGTAACCATGGGGTTGGGTTGCCATGGTAACCATGGCGTTTAGTTGCCATGTAAACTATGGGTTGGGTTGCCATGGCAACCATGGGGTTGTGTTGCCATGGTAACCATGGCGTTTTGTTGCCACGGCAACTATGGGGTTCTGTTGCCATGGCAACCATGGCGTTTTGTTGCCATGGCAACTATGGGGTTCTGTTGCCATGGCAACCATGGGGTAGTGTTTCCATGGCAACCATGGGGTTGTGTTGCCATGGAAACGATGGGGTTGGTTTGCCATGGCAACCACGGGGTTGTGTTGCCATGGCAACCACGGGGATGTGTTGCCATGGGAACCATGGGGTTGGGTTGCCATGGTAACCATGGGGTTGTGTTGCCATGGTAACCATGGCGTTTAGTTGCCATGGCAGCTCTGGGGTTCTGTTGCCATGGTAACCATGGGGTAGTGTTGCCATGGCAACCACGGGGTTGTGTTGCCATGGGAACCATGGGGTTGTGCTGCCATGGTAACCATGGCGTTTTGTTGCCATGGTAACCATGGGGTTCTGTTGCCATGGCAACCATGGGGTAGTGTTTCCATGGCAACCATGGGGTTGTGTTTCCATGGCAACCATGGGGTTGTGTTTCCATGGTAACCATGGCGTTTAGTTGCCATGGCAACTATGGGGTTCTGTTGCCATGGTAACCATGGGTTTGGGTTTCCATGGCAACCATGGGGTTGTGTTGCCATGGTAACGATGGGGTTGTGCTGCCATGGTAACTATGGGGTTGGGTTGCTATGGAAACTATGGGGTTTAGTTGCCATGGCAACCATGGGGTTGAGATGCCGTGGTAACCATGCAGTTGGGTTGCCGTGGTAACCATGCGGTTGTGTTGTTGTGGTAACCATGCGGTTGTGCTGCCATGGTAACCATGCGTTTGTGTTGCCATGGCAACCACGGGGTTTGGTTGCTATGGTAACCATGGGGTTCTGTGTCCATGGTAACCATGGGGTTGGGTTGCCATGGTAACCATGGCGTTTAGTTGCCATGGCAACTATGGGGTTGGGTTGCCATGGCAACCATGGGGTTGTGTTGCCATGGTAACCACGGAGTTTTGTTGCCATGGCAACTATGGGGTTCTGTTGCCATGGCAACCATGGCGTTTTGTTGCCATGGCAACTATGGGGTTCTGTTGCCATGGTAACCATGGGGTTGTGTTGCCATGGCAACCAAGGGGTTGTGTTGCCATGGTAACTATGGGGTTGCGTTGCTATGTAACCATGCGGTTGTGTTGCCATGGTAACCATGGGGTTGGGTTGCCATGGCAACCATGGGGTTGTGTTGCCATGGTAACCATGGCGTTTTGTTGCCATGGCAACTATGGGGTTCTGTTGCCATGGCAACCATGGGGTAGTGTTTCCATGGCAACCATGGGGTTGTGTTGCCATGGTAACCATGGGGTTGGGTTGCCATGGCAACCATGGGGTTGTGTTGCCATGGTAACCATGGCGTTTAGTTTCCATGGCAGCTATGGTGTTCTGTTGCCATGGTAACCATGGGGATGGGTTGCCATGTCAACCATGGGGTTGAGATGCCGTGGTAACCATGCAGTTGGGTTGCCGTGGTTACCATGGGATTGGGTTGCCATGGCAACCACGGGGTTTGGTTGCTATGGTAACCATGGGGTTCTGTGTCCATGGTAACCATGGGGTTGGGTTGCTATGGAAACTATGGGGTTTAGTTGCCTTGGCAACCATGGGGTTGGGTTGCCATGGCAACCATGGAGTTGTGTTGCCATGGTAACCATGGCGTTTTGTTCCCATGGCAACTATGGGGTTCTGTTGCCATGGTAACCATGGCGATTTGTTTCCATGGCAACTATGGGGTTCTGTTGCCATGGCAACCATGGGGTAGTGTTTCCATGGCAACCATGGGGTTGTGTTGCCATGGTAACTATGGGGTTGGGTTGCTATGGTAACCATGCGGTTGTGTTGCCATGGTAACCATGGGGTTGGGTTGCCATGGCAACCATGGGGTTGTGTTGCCATGGTAACCATGGCGTTTGGTTGCCATGGCAACTATGGGGTTCTGTTGCCATGGCAACCATGGGTTGTGTTGCCATGGTAACCATGGGGTTGCGTTGCCATGGCAACCACGGGGATTGGTTCCTATGGTAACCATGCGGTTGTGTTTCCATGGTAACCACGGGGTTGTGTTGCCATGGTAACGATGGGGTTGGGTTGCCATGGCAACCACGGGGTTGTGTTTCCATGGGAAACATGGGGTTGTGTTTCCATGGTAACCATGGGGTTGAGATGCCATGGCAACCATGGGGTTGTGTTGCCATGGTAACCATGGCGTTTAGTTGCCATGGCAGCTCTGGGGTTCTGTTGCCATGGTAACCATGGGGTAGTGTTGCCATGGCAACCACGGGGTTGTGTTGCCATGGGAACCATGGGGTTGTGCTGCCATGGTAACCATGGCGTTTTGTTGCCATGGTAACCATGGGGTTCTGTTGCCATGGCAACCATGGGGTAGTGTTTCCATGGCAACCATGGGGTTGTGTTTCCATGGCAACCATGGGGTTGTGTTTCCATGGTAACCATGGCGTTTAGTTGCCATGGCAACTATGGGGTTCTGTTGCCATGGTAACCATGGGTTTGGGTTTCCATGGCAACCATGGGGTTGTGTTGCCATGGTAACGATGGGGTTGTGCTGCCATGGTAACTATGGGGTTGGGTTGCTATGGAAACTATGGGGTTTAGTTGCCATGGCAACCATGGGGTTGAGATGCCGTGGTAACCATGCAGTTGGGTTGCCGTGGTAACCATGCGGTTGTGTTGTTGTGGTAACCATGCGGTTGTGCTGCCATGGTAACCATGCGGTTGTGTTGCCATGGCAACCACGGGGTTTGGTTGCTATGGTAACCATGGGGTTCTGTGTCCATGGTAACCATGGGGTTGGGTTGCCATGGTAACCATGGCGTTTAGTTGCCATGGCAACTATGGGGTTGGGTTGCCATGGCAACCATGGGGTTGTGTTGCCATGGTAACCACGGAGTTTTGTTGCCATGGCAACTATGGGGTTCTGTTGCCATGGCAACCATGGCGTTTTGTTGCCATGGCAACTATGGGGTTCTGTTGCCATGGCAACCATGTGGTAGTGTTTCCATGGCAACCATGGGGTTGTGTTGCCATGGTAACTATGGGGTTGCGTTGCTATGTAACCATGCGGTTGTGTTGCCATGGTAACCATGGGGTTGGGTTGCCATGGCAACCATGGGGTTGTGTTGCCATGGTAACCATGGCGTTTTGTTGCCATGGCAACTATGGGGTTCTGTTGCCATGGCAACCATGGGGTAGTGTTTCCATGGCAACCATGGGGTTGTGTTGCCATGGTAACCATGGGGTTGGGTTGCCATGGCAACCATGGGGTTGTGTTGCCATGGTAACCATGGCGTTTAGTTTCCATGGCAGCTATGGTGTTCTGTTGCCATGGTAACCATGGGGATGGGTTGCCATGTCAACCATGGGGTTGAGATGCCGTGGTAACCATGCAGTTGGGTTGCCGTGGTTACCATGGGATTGGGTTGCCATGGCAACCACGGGGTTTGGTTGCTATGGTAACCATGGGGTTCTGTGTCCATGGTAACCATGGGGTTGGGTTGCTATGGAAACTATGGGGTTTAGTTGCCTTGGCAACCATGGGGTTGGGTTGCCATGGCAACCATGGAGTTGTGTTGCCATGGTAACCATGGCGTTTTGTTCCCATGGCAACTATGGGGTTCTGTTGCCATGGTAACCATGGCGATTTGTTTCCATGGCAACTATGGGGTTCTGTTGCCATGGCAACCATGGGGTAGTGTTTCCATGGCAACCATGGGGTTGTGTTGCCATGGTAACTATGGGGTTGGGTTGCTATGGTAACCATGCGGTTGTGTTGCCATGGTAACCATGGGGTTGGGTTGCCATGGCAACCATGGGGTTGTGTTGCCATGGTAACCATGGCGTTTGGTTGCCATGGCAACTATGGGGTTCTGTTGCCATGGCAACCATGGGTTGTGTTGCCATGGTAACCATGGGGTTGCGTTGCCATGGCAACCACGGGGATTGGTTCCTATGGTAACCATGCGGTTGTGTTTCCATGGTAACCACGGGGTTGTGTTGCCATGGTAACGATGGGGTTGGGTTGCCATGGCAACCACGGGGTTGTGTTTCCATGGGAAACATGGGGTTGTGTTTCCATGGTAACCATGGGGTTGAGATGCCATGGCAACCATGGGGTTGTGTTGCCATGGTAACCATGGCGTTTAGTTGCCATGGCAGCTATGGGGTTCTGTTGCCATGGTAACCATGGGGTTGGGTTGCCATGGCAACCATGGGGTTGTGTTGCCATGGTAACGATGGGGTTGTGTTGCCATGGTAACTATGGGGTTGGGTTGCTATGGAAACTATGGGGTTTAGTTGCCATGGCAACCATGGGTTTGAGATGCCGTGGTAAGCATGCAGTTGGGTTGCCGTGGTAACCATGCGGTTGTGTTGTTGTGGTAACCATGCGGTTGTGTTGCCATGGTAACCATGGGATTGGGTTGCCATGGCAACCACGGGGTTTGGTTGCTATGGTAACCATGGGGTTGTGTGTCCATGGTAACCATGGGGTTGGGTTGCCATGGTAACCATGGCGTTTAGTTGCCATGTAAACTATGGGTTGGGTTGCCATGGCAACCATGGGGTTGTGTTGCCATGGTAACCATGGCGTTTTGTTGCCACGGCAACTATGGGGTTCTGTTGCCATGGCAACCATGGCGTTTTGTTGCCATGGCAACTATGGGGTTCTGTTGCCATGGCAACCATGGGGTAGTGTTTCCATGGCAACCATGGGGTTGTGTTGCCATGGAAACGATGGGGTTGGTTTGCCATGGCAACCACGGGGTTGTGTTGCCATGGCAACCACGGGGTTGTGTTGCCATGGGAACCATGGGGTTGGGTTGCCATGGTAACCATGGGGTTGTGTTGCCATGGTAACCATGGCGTTTAGTTGCCATGGCAGCTCTGGGGTTCTGTTGCCATGGTAACCATGGGGTAGTGTTGCCATGGCAACCACGGGGTTGTGTTGCCATGGGAACCATGGGGTTGTGCTGCCATGGTAACCATGGCGTTTTGTTGCCATGGTAACCATGGGGTTCTGTTGCCATGGCAACCATGGGGTAGTGTTTCCATGGCAACCATGGGGTTGTGTTTCCATGGCAACCATGGGGTTGTGTTTCCATGGTAACCATGGCGTTTAGTTGCCATGGCAACTATGGGGTTCTGTTGCCATGGTAACCATGGGTTTGGGTTTCCATGGCAACCATGGGGTTGTGTTGCCATGGTAACGATGGGGTTGTGCTGCCATGGTAACTATGGGGTTGGGTTGCTATGGAAACTATGGGGTTTAGTTGCCATGGCAACCATGGGGTTGAGATGCCGTGGTAACCATGCAGTTGGGTTGCCGTGGTAACCATGCGGTTGTGTTGTTGTGGTAACCATGCGGTTGTGCTGCCATGGTAACCATGCGGTTGTGTTGCCATGGCAACCACGGGGTTTGGTTGCTATGGTAACCATGGGGTTCTGTGTCCATGGTAACCATGGGGTTGGGTTGCCATGGTAACCATGGCGTTTAGTTGCCATGGCAACTATGGGGTTGGGTTGCCATGGCAACCATGGGGTTGTGTTGCCATGGTAACCACGGAGTTTTGTTGCCATGGCAACTATGGGGTTCTGTTGCCATGGCAACCATGGCGTTTTGTTGCCATGGCAACTATGGGGTTCTGTTGCCATGGCAACCATGTGGTAGTGTTTCCATGGCAACCATGGGGTTGTGTTGCCATGGTAACTATGGGGTTGCGTTGCTATGGTAACCATGCGGTTGTGTTGCCATGGTAACCATGGGGTTGGGTTGCCATGGCAACCATGGGGTTGTGTTGCCATGGTAACCATGGCGTTTTGTTGCCATGGCAACTATGGGGTTCTGTTGCCATGGCAACCATGGGGTAGTGTTTCCATGGCAACCATGGGGTTGTGTTGCCATGGTAACCATGGGGTTGGGTTGCCATGGCAACCATGGGGTTGTGTTGCCATGGTAACCATGGCGTTTAGTTTCCATGGCAGCTATGGTGTTCTGTTGCCATGGTAACCATGGGGATGGGTTGCCATGTCAACCATGGGGTTGAGATGCCGTGGTAACCATGCAGTTGGGTTGCCGTGGTTACCATGGGATTGGGTTGCCATGGGAACCACGGGGTTTGGTTGCTATGGTAACCATGGGGTTCTGTGTCCATGGTAACCATGGGGTTGGGTTGCTATGGAAACTATGGGGTTTAGTTGCCTTGGCAACCATGGGGTTGGGTTGCCATGGCAACCATGGAGTTGTGTTGCCATGGTAACCATGGCGTTCTGTTCCCATGGCAACTATGGGGTTCTGTTGCCATGGTAACCATGGCGATTTGTTTCCATGGCAACTATGGGGTTCTGTTGCCATGGCAACCATGGGGTAGTGTTTCCATGGCAACCATGGGGTTGTGTTGCCATGGTAACTATGGGGTTGGGTTGCTATGGTAACCATGCGGTTGTGTTGCCATGGTAACCATGGGGTTGGGTTGCCATGGCAACCATGGGGTTGTGTTGCCATGGTAACCATGGCGTTTGGTTGCCATGGCAACTATGGGGTTCTGTTGCCATGGCAACCATGGGTTGTGTTGCCATGGTAACCATGGGGTTGCGTTGCCATGGCAACCACGGGGATTGGTTCCTATGGTAACCATGCGGTTGTGTTTCCATGGTAACCACGGGGTTGTGTTGCCATGGTAACGATGGGGTTGGGTTGCCATGGCAACCACGGGGTTGTGTTTCCATGGGAAACATGGGGTTGTGTTTCCATGGTAACCATGGGGTTGAGATGCCATGGCAACCATGGGGTTGTGTTGCCATGGTAACCATGGCGTTTAGTTGCCATGGCAGCTATGGGGTTCTGTTGCCATGGTAACCATGGGGTTGGGTTGCCACGGCAACCATGGGGTTGTGTTGCCATGGTAACGATGGGGTTGTGTTGCCATGGTAACTATGGGGTTGGGTTTCTATGGAAACTATGGGGTTTAGTTGCCATGGCAACCATGGGGTTGAGATGCCGTGGTAACCATGCAGTTGGGTTGCCGTGGTAACCATGGGATTGGGTTGCCATTGCAACCACGGGGTTTGGTTACTATGGTAACCATGGGGTTCTGTGTCCATGGTAACCATGGGGTTGGGTTGCTATGGTAACCATGGCGTTTAGTTGCCATGGCAGCTATGGGTTTCTGTTGCCATGGTAACCATGGGGTTGGGTTGCCATGGCAACCATGGGGTAGTGTTTCCATGGCAACCATGGGGTTGGGTTGCCATGGTAACTATGGGGTTGGGTTGCTATGGTAACCATGCGGTTGTGTTGCCATGGTAACCATGGGGTTGGGTTGCCATGGCAACCATGGGGTTGAGTTGCCATGGTAACCATGGCGTTTTGTTGCCATGGCAACTATGGGGTCCTGTTGCCATGGCAACTATGGGGTTGTGTTGCCATGGAAACGATGGGGTTGGGTTGCCATGGCAACCACGGGGTTGTGTTGCCATGGGAACCATGGGTTGTGTTGCCATGGTAACCATGGGGTTGCGTTCCCATGGCAACCACGGGGATTGGTTGCTATGGTAACCATGCGGTTGTGTTCCCATGGTAACCACGGGGTTGTGTTTCCATGGGAACCATGGGGTTGTGTTGCCATGGTAACCATGGCGTTTAGTTGCCATGGCAACTATGGGGTTCTGTTGCCATGGTAACCATGGGGTTGGGTTTCCATGGAAGCCATGGGGTTGTGTTGCCATGGTAACGATGGGGTTGTGTTGCCATGGTAACTATGGGGTTGGGTTGCTATGGAAACTATGGGGTTTAGTTGCCATGGCAACCATGGGGTTGAGATGCCGTGGTAACCATGCAGTTGGGTTGCCGTGGTAACCATGCAGTTGTGTTGTTGTGGTAAGCATGCGGTTGTGTTGCCATGGTAACCATGGGGTTGGGTTGACATGGCAACCACGGGGTTTGGTTGCTATGGTAACCATGGTGTTCTGTGTCCATGGTAACCATGGGGTTGTGTTGCCATGGTAACTATGGAGTTTAGTTGCCATGGCAACTATGGGGTTGGGTTGCCATGGCAACTATGGTGTTGGGTTGCCATGGCAACCATGGGGTTGTGTTGCCATGGTAACCACGGAGTTTGTTGCCATGGCAACTATGGGGTTCTGTTGCCATGGCAACCATGGCGTTTTGTTGCCATGGCAACTATGGGGTTCTGTTGACATGGCAACCATGTGGTAGTGTTTCCATGGCAACCATGGGGTTGTGTTGCCATGGTAACTATGGGGTTGCGTTGCTATGGTAACCATGCGGTTGTGTTGCCATGGTAACCATGGGGTTGGGTTGCCATGGCAACCATGGGGTTGTGTTGCCATGGTAACCATGGCGTTTTGTTGCCATGGCAACTATGGGGTTCTGTTGCCATGGCAACTATGGGGTAGTGTTTCCATGGCAACCATGGGGTTGTGTTGCCATGGTAACGATGGGGTTGGGTTGCCATGGCAACCACGGGGTTGTGTTGCCATGGGAAACATGGGGTTGTGTTTCCATGGTAACCATGGGGTTGGGATGCCATGGCAACCATGGGGTTGTGTTGCCATGGTAACCATGGCGTTTAGTTGCCATGGCAGCTATGGGGTTCTGTTGCCATGGTAACCATGGGGTTGGGTTGCCATGGCAACCATGGGGTTGTGTTGCCATGGTAACGATGGGGTTGTGTTGCCATGGTAACTATGGGGTTGGGATGCTATGGAAACTATGGGGTTTAGTTGCCATGGCAACCATGGGGTTGAGATGCCGTGGTAACCATGCAGTTGGGTTGCCGTGGTAACCATGGGATTGGGTTGCCATGGCAACCACGGGGTTTGGTTACTATGGTAACCATGGGGTTCTTTGTCCATGGTAACCATGTGGTTGGGTTGCTATGGTAACCATGGCTTTAGTTGCCATGGCAGCTATGGGGTTCTGTTGCCATGGTAACCATGGGGTTGGGTTGCCATGGCAACCATGGGGTAGTGTTTCCATGGCAACCATGGGGTTGTGTTGCCATGGTAACTATGGGGTTGGGTTGCTATGGTAACCATGCGGTTGTGTTGCCATGGTAACCATGGGGTTGGGTTACCATGGCAACCATGGGGTTGTGTTGCCATGGTAACCATGGCGTTTTGTTGCCATGGAAACTATGGGGTCCTGTTGCCATGGCAACCATGGGGTTGTGTTGCCATGGAAACGATGGGGTTGGGTTGCCATGGCAACCACGGGGTTGTGTTGCCATGGGAACCATGGGTTGTGTTGCCATGGTAACCATGGGGTTGCGTTCCCATGGCAACCACGGGGATTGGTTGCTATGGTAACCATGCGGTTGTGTTCCCATAGTAACCACGGGGTTGTGTTTCCATGGGAACCATGGGGTTGTGTTGCCATGGTAACCATGGCGTTTAGTTGCCATGGCAAATATGGGGTTCTGTTGCCATGGTAACCATGGGGTTGGGTTTCCATGGAAGCCATGGGGTTGTGTTGCCATGGTAACGATGGGGTTGTGTTGCCATGGTAACTATGGGGTTGGGTTGCTATGGAAACTATGGGGTTTAGTTGCCATGGCAACCATGGGGTTGAGATGCCGTGGTAACCATGCAGTTGGGTAGCCGTGGTAACCATGCGGTTCTGTTGTTGTGGTAGCCATGCGGTCGTGTTGCCATGGTAACCATGGGGTTGGGTTGCCATGGCAACCATGGGGTTGTGTTGCCATGGAAACTATGGGGTTCTGTTGCCATGACAACCATGGGGTTGGGTTGCCATTGCAACCACGGGGTTTTTTTGCCATGGGAACCATGGGGCTGTGTTGCCATGGTAACCACGGGGTTGCGTTGCCATGGCAACCAGGGGGTTTGGTTGCTATGGTAACCATGGGGTTCTGTGTCCATGGTAACCATGGGGTTGTGTTGCCATGGTAACCATGGCGTTTTGTTGCCATGGCAACTATGGGGTTGGGTTGCCATGGGAACCATGGGGTTGTGTTGCCATGGTAACCATGGCGTTTTGTTGCCATGGCAACTATGGGGTTCTGTTGCCATGGCAACCATGGGGTAGTGTTTCCATGGCAACCATGGGGTTGTGTTGCCATGGTAACTATGGGGTTGGGTTGCTATGGAAACTATGGGGTTTAGTTGCCTTGGCAACCATGGTGTTGGCTTGCCATGGCAACCATGAAGTTGTGTTGCCATGGTAACCATGGCTTTTTGTTGCCACGGACACTATGGGGTTCTGTTGCCATGGCAACCATGGCGTTTTGTTGCCATGGCAACTATGGGGTTCTGTTGCCATGGAAACCATGGGGTAGTGTTTCCATGGCAACCATGGGGTTGTGTTGCCATGGTAACGATGGGGTTGGGTTGCCATGGCAACCACGGGGTTGTGTTGCCATGGGAACCATGGTGTTGTGCTGCCATGGTATCCATGGCGTTTTGTTGCCATGGCAACTATGGGGTTCTGATGCCATGGCAACCATGGGGTAGTGTTTCCATGGCAACCATGGGGTTGTGTTGCCATGGTAACGATGGGGTTGGCTTGCCATGGCAACCACGGGGTTGTGTTGCCATGGTAACCATGGGGTTGTGCTGCCATGGTAACCATGGCGTTTTGTTGCCATGCAAACTATGGGGTTCTGTTGCCATGGTAACCATGGGGTTGGGTTGCCATGGCAACCACGGGGTTTGGTTGCTATGGTAACCATGGGGTTCTGTGTCCATGGTAACCATGGGGTTGGGTTGCCATGGTAACCATGGCGTTTAGTTTCCATGGCAACTCTGGGGTTGGGTTGCCATGGCAACCATGGGGTTGTGTTGCCATGGTAACCATGGCGTTTTGTTGCCACGGCAACCATGGGGTTGCGTTTCCATGGTAACCATGGGGTAGTGTTTCCATGGCAACATTGGGTTTGTGTTGCCATGGTAACTATGGGGTTGGGTTGCTATGGAAACTATGGGGTTTAGTTCCCTTGGAAACCATGGGGTTGGGTTGCCATGCCAACCATGGGGTTGTGTTGCCATGGTAACCATGGCGTTTTGTTGCCATGGCAACTATGTGGTTCTGTTGCCATGGCAACCATGGCGTTTTGTTGCCATGGCAACTATGGGGTTCTGTTGCCATGGCAACCATGGGGTAGTGTTTCCATGGCAACCATGCGGTTGTGTTGCCATGGTAACGATGGGGTTGGGTTGCAATGGCAACCACGGGGTTGTGTTGCCATGGGAAACATGGGGTTGTGTTGCCATGGTAACCATGGGGTTGGGTTGCCATGGCAACCATGGGGTTGTGTTGCCATGGTAACCATGGCGTTTAGTTGCCATGGCAGCTATGGGGTTCTGTTGCCATGGTAACCATGGGGTTGTGTTGCCGTGGTAACCATGCGGTTGTGTTGCCATGGTAACTATGGGGTTGGGTTGCCATGGCAACCACGGGGTTTGGTTGCTATGGTAACCATGGGGTTCTGTGTCCATGGTAACCATGGGGTTGGGTTGCCATGGTAACCATGGCGTTTAGTTTCCATGGCAACTCTGGGGTTGTGTTGCCATGGTAACCATGGGGTTGTGTTGCCATGGCAACCATGGGGTTGTGTTGCCATGGTAACCATGGCGTTTTGTTTCCATGGCAACTATGGGGTTCTGTTGCCATGGCAACCATGGGGTAGTGTTTCCATGGCAACCATGGGGTTGTGTTGCCATGGTAACGATGGGGTTGGGTTGCCATGGCAACCACGGGGTTGTGTTGCCATGGGAAACATGGGGTTCTGTTGCCATGGTAACCATGGGGTTGGGTTGCCATGGCAACCATGGGGTTGTGTTGCCATGGTAACCATGGCCTTTAGTTGCCATGGCAGCTATGGGGTTCTGTTGCCATGGTAACCATGGGGTTGTGTTGCCATGGCAACCATGGGGTTGTGTTGCCATGGCAACGATGGGGTTGTGTTGCCATGGTAACTATGGGGTTGGGTTGCCATGGAAACTATGGGGTTTAGTTGCCATGGCAACCATGGGGTTGAGATGCCGTGGTAACCATGCAGTTGGGTTGCCGTGGTAACCATGCGGTGTTGTTGTTGTGGTAACCATGGGGTTGTGTTGCCATGGTAACCATGGGGTTGGGTTGCCATGGCAACCACGGGGTTTGGTTGCTATGGTAACCATGGGGTTCTGTGTCCATGGTAACCATGTAGTTGGGTTGCCATGGTAACCATGGCGTTTAATTGCCATGGCAACTATGGGGTTGGATTGCCATGGCAACCATGGGGTTGTGTTGCCATGGTAACCATGGCGTATTGTTGCCATGGCAACTATGGGGTTCTGTTGCCATGGCAACCATGGGGTAGTGTTTCCATGGCAACCATGGGGTTGTGTTGCCATGGTAACGATGGTTTTGGGTTGCCATGGCAACCACCGGGTTGTGTTGCCGTGGGAACCATGGGGTTGTGTTGCCATGGAAACGATGGGGTTGGGTTGCCATGGCAACCACGGGGTTGTGTTGCCATGGGAACCATGGCGTTTAGTTTCCATGGCAACTATGGGGTTCTGTTGCCATGGTAAACATGGGGTTGGGTTGCCATGGCAACCATGGGGTTGTGTTGCCATGGTAACGATGGGGTTGTGCTGCCATGGTAACTATGGTGTTGGGTTGCTATGGAAACTATGGGGTTTAATTGCCATGGCAACCATGGGGTTGAGATGCCGTGGTAACCATGCAGTTGGGTTGCCGTGGTAACCATGCAGTTGTGTTGTTGTGGTAACCTTGCGGTTGTGTTGCCATGGTAACCATGGGGTTGGGTTGCCATGGCAACCACGGGGTTTGGTTGCTATGGTAACCATGGGGTTCTGTGTCCATGGTAACCATGGGGTTGGGTTGCCATGGCAACAATGGGGTTGTGTTGCCATGGTAACCATGGCGTTTTGTTGCCATGGCAACTATGGGGTTCTGTTGCCATGGCAACCATGGGGTTGGGTTGCCATGGCAACCATGGGGTTGTGTTGCCATGGTACGATGGGGTTGTGTTGCCATGGTAACTATGGGGTTGGGTTGCTATGGAAGCTATGGGGTTCAGTTGCCATGGCAACCATGGGGTAGTGTTTCCATGGCAACCATGGGGTTGTGTTGCCATGGTAACGATGGGGTTGGGTTGCCATGTCAACCATGGGGTTGTGTTGCCATGGTAACGATGGGGTTGTGTTGCCATGGTAACCATGGCGTTTCGTTGCCATGGCAACTATGGGGTTCTGTTGCCATGGCAACAATGGGGTTGTGTTGCCATGGTAACGATGGGGTTGTGTTGCCATGGTAACTATGGGGTTGGGTTGCTATGGAAACTATGGGGTTTAGTTGCCATGGTAACCATGGGGTTGAGATGCCGTGTTAGCCATGCAGTTGGGTTACCGTGGTAACCATGCGGTTGTGTTGTTGTGGTAACCATGCGGTTGTGTTGCCATGGTAACCATGTGGTTGGGTTGCCATGGCAACCACGGGGTTTGGTTGCTATGGTAACCATGGGGTTCTGTGTCCATGGTAACCATGGGGTTGGGTTGCCATGGTAACCATGGCGTTTAGTTCCCATGGCAACCACGGAGTTTGGTTGCCATGGTAACCACGGGGTTTGGTTGCCATGGTAACCATCGGGTTGGGTTGCCATGGCAACCATGGGGTTGTGTTGCCATGGTAACCATGGGGTTGGGTTGCCATGGCAACCATGGGGTTGTGTTGCCATGGTAACCATGGCGTTTAGTTGCCATGGCAACTATGGGGTTGTGTTGCCATGGTAAGGATGCGGTTGGGTTGCCATGGCAACCATGGGGTTGTGTTGCCATGGGAACCACGGGGTTTGGTTGCCATGGCAACCATGGGGTTCTGTGTCCATGGTAACCATGGGGTTGTGTTGCCATGGTAACCATGGCGTTTAGTTGCCATGGCAACCACGGAGATTGGTTGCCATGGTAACCATGGGGTTGTGTTGCCATGGTAACCATGGCGTTTAGTTGCCATGGCAACTATGGGGTTCTGTTGCCATGGTAACCATGGGGTTGGGTTGCCATGGCAACCATGGGGTTGTGTTGCCATGGGAACCATGGGGTTGGGTTGCCATGGCAACCACGGGGTTTGGTTGCCATGGCAACCATGGGGTTCTGTGTCCATGGTAACCATGGGGTTGTGTTGCCATGGTAACCATGGCGTTTTCTTGCCATGGTAACTATAGGGTTCTGTTGCCATGGCAACCATGGGGTAGTGTTTCCATGGGAACCATGGGGTAGTGTTGCCATGGTAACGATGGGGTTGGCTTGCCATGGCAACCACGGGGTTGTGTTCTCATGGGAACCATGGGGTTCTGTGTCCATGGTAACCATGGGGTTGTGTTGCCATGGTAACCATGGCGTTTAGTTGCCATGGCAACCACGGAGATTGGTTGCCATGGTAACCATGGGGTTGTGTTGCCATGGAAACCATGGCGTTTAGTTGCCATGGCAACTATGGGGTTCTGTTGCCATGGTAACCATGGGGTTGGGTTGCCATGGCAACCATGGGGTTGTGTTGCCATGGGAACCATGGGGTTGGGTTGCCATGGCATCCACGGGGTTGGGTTGCCATGGCAACCACGGGGTTTGGTTGCCATGGCAACCATGGGGTTCTGTGTCCATGGTAACCATGGGGTTGTGTTGCCATGGTAACCATGGCGTTTTCTTGCCATGGCAACTATGGGGTTCTGTTGCCATGGCAACCATGGGGTAGTGTTTCCATGGGAACCATGGGGTAGTGTTGCCATGGTAACGATGGGGTTGGCTTGCCATGGCAACCACGGGGTTGTGTTCTCATGGGAACCATGGGGTTGTGTTGCCATGGTAACCATGGGGTTGGGTTGCCATGGCAACCACGGGGTTTGGTTGCTATGGTAACCATGGCGTTGGGTTGCCATGGAAAATATGGGGTTGTGTTGCCATGGTAACCATGGCGTTTAGTTGCCATGGCAACCACGGGGTTTGGTTGCCATGGTAACCATGGGGTTGGGTTGCCATGGCAACCATGGGGTTGTGTTGCCATGGTAACCATGGGGTTGGGTTGCCATGGCAACCATGGGGTTGTGTTGCCATGGGAACCATGGGGTTGGGTTGCCATGGCATCCACGGGGTTGGGTTGCCATGGCAACCACGGGGTTGGGTTGCCATGGCAACCATGGGGTTGTGTTGCCATGGTAACCATGGCGTTTAGTTGCCATGGCAACTATGGGGTTCTGTTGCCATGGTAACCATGGGGTTGGGTTGCCATGGCAACCATGGTGTTGTGTTGCCATGGGAACCATGGGGTTGGGTTGCCATGGCAACCATGGGGTTGGGTGTCCATGGCAATCATGGGGTTGTGTTGCCATGGTAACCATGGCTTTTAGTTGCCATGGCAACTATGGGGTAATCCTGCCATGGTAACCATGGGGTTGTGTTGCCATGGTAACGATGGGGTTGTGTTGCCATGGTAACTATGGGGTTGGGTTGCTATGGAAACTATGGGGTTTAGTTGCCATGGCAACCATGGGGTTGTGTTGCCATGGTCACCATGGGGTTGGGTTGCCATGGCAACCATGGGGTTGGGTTGCCATGGCAACCATGGGGTTGTGTTTCCATGGTAACCATGGGGTTGGGTTGCCATAGCAACCATGGGGTTGTGTTGCCATGGTAACCATGGCGTTTAGTTGCCATGGCAACTATGGGGTTGTATTGCCATGGCATCCACGGGGTTGGGTTGCCATGGTAACCACGGGGTTGGGTTGCCATGGCATCCACGGGGTTGGGTTGCCATGGCAACCACGGGGTTTGGTTGCCATGGCAACCATGGGGTTCTGTGTCCATGGTAACCATGGGGTTGTGTTGCCATGGTAACCATGGCGTTTAGTTGCCATGGCAACCACGGAGATTGGTTGCCATGGTAACCATGGGGTTGTGTTGCCATGGTAACCATGGCGTTTTCTTGCCATGGCAACTATGCGGTTCTGTTGCCATGGCAACCATGGGGTAGTGTTTCCATGGCAACCATGGGGTAGTGTTGCCATGGTAATGATGGGGTTGGCTTGCCATGGCAACCACGGGGTTGTGTTCTCATGGGAACCATGGGGTTGTGTTGCCATGGTAACCATGGGGTTGGGTTGCCATGGCAACTATGGGGTTTGGTTGCTATGGCAACTATGGGGTTCTGTTGCCATGGTAACCATGGGGTTGGGTTGCCATGGCAACCATGGGGTTGTGTTGCCATGGTAACCATGGCGTTTTGTTACCATGGCAACTATGGGGTTCTGTTGCCATATCAACCATGGGGTAGTGTTTCCATGGCAACCACGGAGTTTGGTTGCCATGGTAACCATGGGGTTGGGTTGCCATGGCAACCATGGGGTTGGGTTGCCATGGCAACCATGGGGTTGTGTTGCCATGGTAACCATGGGGTTGGGTTGCCATGGCAGCCTTGGGGTTGTGTTGCCATGGTAACCATGGCGTTTAGTTGCCATGGCAACCACGGAGTTTGGTTGCCATGGTAACCACGGGGTTTGGTTGCCATGGTAACCATGGGGTTGGGTTGCCATGGCAACCATGGGGTTGTGTTGCCATGGTAACCATGGGGTTGGGTTGCCATGGCAACCATGGGGTTGTGTTGCCATGGTAACCATGGCGTTTAGTTGCCATGGCAACTATGGGGTTCTGTTGCCATGGTAACCATGGGGTTAGGTTGCCATGGCAACCTTGGGGTTGTGTTGCCATGGGAACCATGGGGTAGTGTTTCCATGGCAACCACGGGGTTTGGTTGCCATGGTAACCATGGGGTTGGGTTGCCATGGCAACCATGGGGTTGGGTTGCCATGGCAACCATGGGGTTGTGTTGCCATGGTAACCATGGGGTTGGGTTGCCATGGCAACCATGGGGTTGTGTTGCCATGGGAACCATGGGGTTGGGTTGCCATGGCAACTATGGGGTTCTGTTGCCATGGCAACCATGGGGTAGTGTTTCCACGGCAACCACGGGGTTTGGTTGCCATGGTAACCATGGGGTTGTGTTGCCATGGGAACCATGGGGTTGGGTTGCCATGGCAACCATGGGGTTGTGTTGCCATGGTAACCATGGCGTTTAGTTGCCATGGCAACTATGGGGTTCTGTTGCCATGGTAACCATGGGGTTGGGTTCCCATGGCAACCATGGGGTTGTGTTGCCATGGGAACCATGGGGTAGGGTTGCCATGGCATCCACGGGGTTGGGTTGCCATGGCAACCACGGGGTTTGGTTGCATTGGCAACCATGGGGTTCTGTGTCCATGGTAACCATGGCGTTGTGTTGCCATGGTAACCATGGCGTTTAGTTGCCATGGCAACTATGAGGTTCTGTTGCCATGGTAACCATGGGGTTGGGTTGCCATGGCAACCATGGGGTTGTGTTGCCATGGTAACCATGGGGTTGGGTTGCCATGGCAACCATGGGGTTGTGTTGCCATGCGAACCATGGGGTAGTGTTTCCATGGCAACCACGGGGTTGTGTTGCCATGGTAACCATGGGGTTGGGTTGCCATGGCAACCATGGGGTAGTGTTTCCATGGCAACCACGGGGTTTGGTTGCCATGGTAACCATGGGGTTGGGTTGCCATGGCAACCATGGGGTTGTGTTGCCATGGTAACCATGGCGTTTTGTTGCCATGGCAACTATGGTGTTCTGTTGCCATGGCAACCACGGGGTTTGGTTGCTATGGTAACCATGGCGTTGGGTTGCCATGGAAAATATGGGGTTGTGTTGCCATGGTAACCATGGCGTTTAGTTGCCATGGCAACCACGGGGTTTGGTTGCCATGGTAACCATGGGGTTGGGTTGCCATGGCAACCATGGGGTTGTGTTGCCATGGTAACCATGGGGTTGGGTTGCCATGGCAACCATGGGGTTGTGTTGCCATGGGAACCATGGGGTTGGGTTGCCATGGCATCCACGGGGTTGGGTTGCCATGGCAACCACGGGGTTTGGTTGCCATGGCAACCATGGGGTTGTGTTGCCATGGTAACCATGGCGTTTAATTGCCATGGCAACTATGGGGTTCTGTTGCCATGGTAACCATGGGGTTGGGTTGCCATGGCAACCATGGTGTTGTGTTGCCATGGGAACCATGGGGTTGGGTTGCCATGGCAACCATGGGGTTGTGTTGCCATGGTAACCATGGGGTTGTGTTGCCATGGTAACCATGGCTTTTAGTTGCCATGGCAACTATGGGGTTCTCTTACCATGGTAACCATGGGGTTGTGATGCCATGGTAACGATGGGGTTGTGTTGCCATGGTAACTATGGGGTTGGGTTGCTATGGAAACTATGGGGTTTAGTTGCCATGGCAACCATGGGGTTGGGTTGCCATGGCAACCATGGGGTTGTGTTGCCATGGTCACCATGGGGTTGGGTTGCCATGGCAACCATGGGGTTGTGTTGCCATGGTAACCATGGCGTTTAGTTGCCATGGCAACTATGGGGTTCTGTTGCCATGGTAACCATGGGGTTGTGTTGCCATGGCAACCATGGGGTTCTGTGTCCATGGTAACCATGGGGTTGTGTTGCCATGGTAACCATGGCGTTTAGTTGCCATGGCAACCACGGAGATTGGTTGCCATGGTAACCATGGGGTTGTGTTGCCATGGTAACCATGGCGTTTAGTTGCCATGGCAACTATGGGGTTCTGTTGCCATGGTAACCATGGGGTTGGGTTGCCATGGCAACCATGGGGTTGTGTTGCCATGGGAACCATAGGGTTGGGTTGCCATGGCAACCATGGGGTTGTGTTGCCATGGTAACCATGGCGTTTAGTTGCCATGGCAACTATGGGGTTCTGTTGCCATGGTAACCATGGGGCTGGGTTGCCATGGCAACAATGGGGTTGTGTTGCCATGGGAACCATGGGGTAGGGTTGCCATGGCATCCACGGGGTTGGGTTGCCATGGCAACCATGGGATTCTGTGTCCATGGTAACCATGGCGTTGTGTTGCCATGGTAACCATGGCGTTTAGTTGCCATGGAAACCACGGAGATGGTTGCCATGGTAACCATGGGGTTGTGTTGCCATGGTAACCATGGCGTTTAGTTGCCATGGCAACTATGGGGTTCTGTTGCCATGGTAACCATGGGGTTGGGTTGCCATGGCAACCATGGTGTTGTGTTGCCATGGGAACCATGGGGTTGGGTTTCCATGGCATCCACGGGGTTGGGTTGCCATGGCAACCACGGGGTTTGGTTGCCATGGCAACCATGGGGTTCTGTGTCCATGGTAACCATGGCGTTGTGTTGCCATGGTAACCATGGCGTTTAGTTGCCATGGCAACTATGGGGTTCTGTTGCCATGGTAACCATGGGGTTGGGTTGCCATGGCAACCATGGGGTTGTGTTGCCATGGTAACCATGGGGTTGGGTTGCCATGGCAACCACGGGGTTGTGTTGCCATGGCAACCATGGGGTTGTGCTGCCATGGTAACCATGGCGTTTTGTTGCCATGGCAACTATGGGGTTCTGTTGCCATGGCAACCATGGGGTAGTGTTTCCATGGCAACCATGGGGTTGTGTTGCCATGGTAACCATGGCGTTTAGTTGCCATGGCAACTATGGGGTTCTGTTGCCATGGTAACCATGGGGTTGGGTTGCCATGGCAACCATGGGGTTGTGTTGCCATGGGAACCATGGGGTTGGGTTGCCATGGCATCCACGGGGTTGGGTTGCCATGGCAACCACGGGGTTTGGTTGCCATGGCAACCATGGGGTTGTGTTGCCATGGTAACCATGGCGTTTAATTGCCATGGCAACTATGGGGTTCTGTTGCCATGGTAACCATGGGGTTGGGTTGCCATGGCAACCATGGTGTTGTGTTGCCATGGGAACCATGGGGTTGGGTTGCCATGGCAACCATGGGGTTGGGTGTCCATGGCAATCATGGGGTTGTGTTGCCATGGTAACCATGGCTTTTAGTTGCCATGGCAACTATGGGGTTCTCTTACCATGGTAACCATGGGGTTGTGATGCCATGGTAACGATGGGGTTGTGTTGCCATGGTAACTATGGGGTTGGGTTGCTATGGAAACTATGGGGTTTAGTTGCCATGGCAACCATGGGGTTGGGTTGCCATGGCAACCATGGGGTTGTGTTGCCATGGTCACCATGGGGTTGGGTTGCCATGGCAACCATGGGGTTGTGTTGCCATGGTAACCATGGCGTTTAGTTGCCATGGCAACTATGGGGTTCTGTTGCCATGGTAACCATGGGGTTGTGTTGCCATGGCAACCATGGGGTTCTGTGTCCATGGTAACCATGGGGTTGTGTTGCCATGGTAACCATGGCGTTTAGTTGCCATGGCAACCACGGAGATTGGTTGCCATGGTAACCATGGGGTTGTGTTGCCATGGTAACCATGGCGTTTAGTTGCCATGGCAACTATGGGGTTCTGTTGCCATGGTAACCATGGGGTTGGGTTGCCATGGCAACCATGGGGTTGTGTTGCCATGGGAACCATGGGGTTGGGTTGCCATGGCAACCATGGGGTTGTGTTGCCATGGTAACCATGGCGTTTAGTTGCCATGGCAACTATGGGGTTCTGTTGCCATGGTAACCATGGGGCTGGGTTGCCATGGCAACAATGGGGTTGTGTTGCCATGGGAACCATGGGGTAGGGTTGCCATGGCATCCACGGGGTTGGGTTGCCATGGCAACCATGGGATTCTGTGTCCATGGTAACCATGGCGTTGTGTTGCCATGGTAACCATGGCGTTTAGTTGCCATGGAAACCACGGAGATGGTTGCCATGGTAACCATGGGGTTGTGTTGCCATGGTAACCATGGCGTTTAGTTGCCATGGCAACTATGGGGTTCTGTTGCCATGGTAACCATGGGGTTGGGTTGCCATGGCAACCATGGTGTTGTGTTGCCATGGGAACCATGGAGTTGGGTTGCCATGGCATCCACGGGGTTGGGTTGCCATGGCAACCACGGGGTTTGGTTGCCATGGCAACCATGGGGTTCTGTGTCCATGGTAACCATGGCGTTGTGTTGCCATGGTAACCATGGCGTTTAGTTGCCATGGCAACTATGGGGTTCTGTTGCCATGGTAACCATGGGGTTGGGTTGCCATGGCAACCATGGGGTTGTGTTGCCATGGTAACCATGGGGTTGGGTTGCCATGGCAACCACGGGGTTGTGTTGCCATGGCAACCATGGGGTTGTGCTGCCATGGTAACCATGGCGTTTTGTTGCCATGGCAACTATGGGGTTCTGTTGCCATGGCAACCATGGGGTAGTGTTTCCATGGCAACCATGGGGTTGTGTTGCCACGGTAACGATGGGGTTGTGTTGCCATGGTAACCATGGCGTTTCGTTGCCATGGCAACTATGGGGTTCTGTTGCCATGGCAACAATGGGGTTGTGTTGCCATGGTAACGATGGGGTTGTGTTGCCATGGTAACTATGGGGTTGGGTTGCTATGGAAACTATGGGGTTTAGTTGCCATGGTAACCATGGGGTTGAGATGCCGTGTTAGCCATGCAGTTGGGTTACCGTGGTAACCATGCGGTTGTGTTGTTGTGGTAACCATGCGGTTGTGTTGCCATGGTAACCATGGGGTTGGGTTGCCATGGCAACCACGGGGTTTGGTTGCCATGGTAACCACGGGGTTTGGTTGCCATGGTAACCATGGGGTTGGGTTGCCATGGCAACCATGGGGTTGTGTTGCCATGGTAACCATGGGGTTGGGTTGCCATGGCAACCATGGGGTTGTGTTGCCATGGGAACCACGGGGTTTGGTTGCCATGGCAACCATGGGGTTCTGTGTCCATGGTAACCATGGGGTTGTGTTGCCATGGTAACCATGGCGTTTAGTTGCCATGGCAACTATGGGGTTCTGTTGCCATGGTAACCATGGGGTTGGGTTGCCATGGCAACCATGGGGTTGTGTTGCCATGGGAACCATGGGGTTGGGTTGCCATGGCAACCATGGGGTTGTGTTGCCATGGTAACCATGGCGTTTAGTTGCCATGGCAACTATGGGGTTCTGTTGCCATGGTAACCATGGGGCTGGGTTGCCATGGCAACAATGGGGTTGTGTTGCCATGGGAACCATGGGGTAGGGTTGCCATGGCATCCACGGGGTTGGGTTGCCATGGCAACCAAAGGATTCTGTGTCCATGGTAACCATGGCGTTGTGTTGCCATGGTAACCATGGCGTTTAGTTGCCATGGAAACCACGGAGATGGTTGCCATGGTAACCATGGGGTTGTGTTGCCATGGTAACCATGGCGTTTAGTTGCCATGGCAACTATGGGGTTCTGTTGCCATGGTAACCATGGGGTTGGGTTGCCATGGCAACCATGGGGTTGTGTTGCCATGGGAACCACGGGGTTTGGTTGCCATGGCAACCATGGGGTTCTGTGTCCATGGTAACCATGGGGTTGTGTTGCCATGGTAACCATGGCGTTTAGTTGCCATGGCAACCACGGAGATTGGTTGCCATGGTAACCATGGGGTTGTGTTGCCATGGTAACCATGGCGTTTAGTTGCCATGGCAACTATGGGGTTCTGTTGCCATGGTAACCATGGGGTTGGGTTGCCATGGCAACCATGGGGTTGTGTTGCCATGGGAACCATGGGGTTGGGTTGCCATGGCATCCACGGGGTTGGGTTGCCATGGCAACCACGGGGTTTGGTTGCCAGGGCAACCATGGTGTTCTGTGTCCATGGTAACCATGGGGTTGTGTTGCCATGGTAACCATGGCGTTTTCTTGCCATGGCAACTATGGGGTTCTGTTGCCATGGCAACCACGGGGTAGTGTTTCCATGGCAACCATGGGGTAGTGTTGCCATGGTAACGATGGGGTTGGCTTGCCATGGCAACCACGGGGTTGTGTTCTCATGGGAACCATGGGGTTGTGTTGCCATGGTAACCATGGGGTTGGGTTGCCATGGCAACCACGGGGTTTGGTTGCTATGGCAACTATGGGGTTCTGTTGCCATGGTAACCATGGGGTTGGGTTGCCATGGCAACCATGGGGTTGTGTTGCCATGGGAACCATGGGGTTGGGTTGCCATGGCATCCACGGGGTTGGGTTGCCATGGCAACCACGGGGTTTGGTTGCCATGGCAACCATGGTGTTCTGTGTCCATGGTAACCATGGGGTTGTGTTGCCATGGTAACCATGGCGTTTTGTTACCATGGCAACTATGGGGTTCTGTTGCCATATCAACCATGGGGTAGTGTTTCCATGGCAACCACGGGGTTTGGTTGCCATGGTAACCATGGGGTTGGGTTGCCATGGCAACCATGGGGTTGGGTTGCCATGGCAACCATGGGGTTGTGTTGCCATGGTAACCATGGGGTTGGGTTGCCATGGCACCCTTGGGGTTGTGTTGCCATGGTAACCATGGCGTTTAGATGCCATGGCAACCACGGAGTTTGGTTGCCATGGTAACCACGGGGTTTGGTTGCCATGGTAACCATGGGGTTGGGTTGCCATTGCAACCATGGGGTTGTGTTGCCATGGTAACCATGGGGTTGGGTTGCCATGGCAACCATGGGGTTGTGTTGCCATGGTAACCATGGCGTTTAGTTGCCATGGCAACTATGGGGTTCTGTTGCCATGGTAACCATGGAGTTGGGTTGCCATGGCAACCATGGGGTTGTGTTGCCATGGGAACCATGGGGTAGGGTTGCCATGGCATCCACGGGGTTGGGTTGCCATGGCAACCACGGGGTTTGGTTGCCATGGCAACCATGGGATTCTGTGTCCATGGTAACCATGGCGTTGTGTTGCCATGGTAACCATGGCGTTTAGTTGCCATGTAAACCACGGAGATGGTTGCCATGGTAACCATGGGGTTGTGTTCCCATGGTAACCATGGCGTATAGTTGCCATGGCAACTATGGGGTTCTGTTGCCATGGTAACCATGGGGTTGGGTTGCCATGGCAACCATGGGGTTGTGTTGCCATGGGAACCATGGGGTTGGGTTGCCATGGCATCCACGGGGTTGGGTTGCCATGGCAACCACGGGGTTTGGTTGCTATGGCAACCATGGGGTTCTGTGTCCATGGTAACCATGGCGTTGTGTTGCCATGGTAACCATGGCGTTTAGTTGCCATGGCAACTATGGGGTTCTGTTGCCATGGTAACCATGGGGTTGGGTTGCCATGGCAACCATGGGGTTGTGTTGCCATGGTAACCATGGGGTTGGGTTGCCATGGCAACCATGAGGTTGTGTTGCCATGGGAACCATGGGGTAGTGTTTCCATGGCAACCACGGGGTTTGGTTGCCATGGTAACCATGGGGTTGTGTTGCCATGGGAACCATGGGGTTGGGTTGCCATGGCAACCATGGGGTTGTGTTGCCATGGTAACCATGGGGTTGGGTTGCCATGGCAACCATGGGGTTGTGTTGCCATGGGAACCATGGGGTTGGGTTGCCATGGCGTCCACGGGTTTGAGTTGCCATGGCAACCACGGGGTTTGGTTGCCATGGCAACCATGGGGTTCTGTGTCCATGGTAACCATGGGGTTGTGTTGCCATGGTAACCATGGCGTTTTGTTGCCATGGCAACTATGGTGTTCTGTTGCCATGGCAACCACGGGGTTTGGTTGCTATGGTAACCATGGGGTTGGGTTGCCATGGCAACCATGGGGTTGTGTTGCCATGGTAACCATGGCGTTTAGTTGCCATGGCAACCACGGGGTTTGGTTGCCATGGTAACCATGGGGTTGGGTTGCCATGGCAACCATGGGGTTGTGTTGCCATGGTAACCATGGGGTTGGGTTGCCATGGCAACCATGGGGTTGTGTTGCCATGGCAACCATGGGGTTGTGTTGCCATGGTAACCATGGCGTTTAGTTGCCATGGCAACTATGGGGTTCTGTTGCCATGGTAACCATGGGGTTGGGTTGCCATGGCAACCATGGTGTTGTGTTGCCATGGGAACCATGGGGTTGGGTTGCCATGGCAACCATGGGGTTGGGTTGCCATGGCAATCATGGGGTTGTGTTGCCATGGTAACCATGGCTTTTAGTTGACATGGCAACTGTGGGGTTCTCTTGCCATGGTAACCATGGGGTTGTGTTGCCATGGTAACGATGGGGTTGTGTTGCCATGGTAACTATGGGGTTGGGTTGCTATGGAAACTATGGGGTTTAGTTGCCATGGCAACCATGCGGTTGTGTTGCCATGGTCACCATGGGGTTGGGTTGCCATGGCAACCATGGGGTTGTGTTGCCATGGTAACCATGGCGTTTAGTTGCCATGGCAACTATGGGGTTCTGTTGCCATGGTAACCATGGGGTTGTGTTGCCATGGCAACCATGGGGTTCTGTGTCCATGGTAACCATGGGGTTGTGTTGCCATGGTAACCATGGCGTTTAGTTGCCATGGCAACCACGGAGATTGGTTGCCATGGTAACCATGGGGTTGTGTTGCCATGGTAACCATGGCGTTTAGTTGCCATGGCAACTATGGGGTTCTGTTGCCATGGTAACCATGGGGTTGGGTTGCCATGGCAACCATGGGGTTGTGTTGCCATGGGAACCATGGGGTTGGGTTGCCATGGCATCCACGGGGTTTGGTTGCCATGGCAACCATGGGG
This sequence comes from Netta rufina, assembly GCF_964035555.1. Lineage (NCBI taxonomy): Eukaryota > Metazoa > Chordata > Aves > Anseriformes > Anatidae > Netta > Netta rufina. The sequence continues at coordinate 497,594 of NW_028168881.1, read as the reverse complement.
TTCTGTGTCCATGGTAACCATGGGGTTGTGTTGCCATGGTAACCATGGCGTTTTCTTGCCATGGCAACTATGGGGTTCTGTTGCCATGGCAACCATGGGGTAGTGTTTCCATGGCAACCATGGGGTAGTGTTGCCATGGTAACGATGGGGTTGGCTTGCCATGGCAACCACGGGGTTGTGTTCTCATGGGAACAATGGGGTTGTGTTGCCATGGTAACCATGGGGTTGGGTTGCCATGGCAACCACGGGGTTTGGTTGCTATGGCAACTATGGGGTTCTGTTGCCATGGTAACCATGGGGTTGGGTTGCCATGGCAACCATGGGGTTGTGTTGCCATGGGAACCATGGGGTTGGGTTGCCATGGCATCCACGGGGTTGGGTTGCCATGGCAACCACGGGGTTTGGTTGCCATGGCAACCATGGTGTTCTGTGTCCATGGTAACCATGGGGTTGTGTTGCCATGGTAACCATGGCGTTTTGTTACCATGGCAACTATGGGGTTCTGTTGCCATGGCAACCATGGGGTAGTGTTTCCATGGCAACCACGGGGTTTGGTTGCCATGGCAACCATGGGGTTGGGTTGCCATGGCAACCATGGGGTTGGGTTGCCATGGCAACCATGGGGTTGTGTTGCCATGGTAACCATGGGGTTGGGTTGCCATGGCAGCCTTGGGGTTGTGTTGCCATGGTAACCATGGCGTTTAGTTGCCATGGCAACCACGGAGTTTGGTTGCCATGGTAACCACGGGGTTTGGTTGCCATGGTAACCATGTTGTTGGGTTGCCATGGCAACCATGGGGTTGTGTTGCCATGGTAACCATGGGGTTGGGTTGCCATGGCAACCATGGGGTTGTGTTGCCATGGTAACCATGGCGTTTAGTTGCCATGGCAACTATGGGGTTCTGTTGCCATGGTAACCATGGGGCTGGGTTGCCATGGCAACAATGGGGTTGTGTTGCCATGGGAACCATGGGGTAGGGTTGCCATGCAATCCACGGGGTTGGGTTGCCATGGCAACCATGGGATTCTGTGTCCATGGTAACCATGGCGTTGTGTTGCCATGGTAACCATGGCGTTTAGTTGCCATGGAAACCACGGAGATGGTTGCCATGGTAACCATGGGGTTGTGTTGCCATGGTAACCATGGCGTTTAGTTGCCATGGCAACTATGGGGTTCTGTTGCCATGGTAACCATGGGGTTGGGTTGCCATGGCAACCATGGTGTTGTGTTGCCATGGGAACCATGGGGTTGGGTTGCCATGGCATCCACGGGGTTGGGTTGCCATGGCAACCACGGGGTTTGGTTGCCATGGCAACCATGGGGTTCTGTGTCCATGGTAACCATGGCGTTGTGTTGCCATGGTAACCATGGCGTTTAGTTGCCATGGCAACTATGGGGTTCTGTTGTCATGGTAACCATGGGGTTGGGTTGCCATGGCAACCATGGGGTTGTGTTGCCATGGTAACCATGGGGTTGGGTTGCCATGGCAACCACGGGGTTGTGTTGCCATGGCAACCATGGGGTTGTGCTGCCATGGTAACCATGGCGTTTTGTTGCCATGGCAACTATGGGGTTCTGTTGCCATGGCAACCATGGGGTAGTGTTTCCATGGCAACCATGGGGTTGTGTTGCCATGGTAACGATGGTGTTGGGTTGCCATGGCAACCACGGGGTTGTGTTGCCATGGCAACTATGGGGTTCCGTTGCCATGGTAACCATGGGGTTGGGTTGCCATGGCAACCATGGGGTTGTGTTGCCACGGTAACGATGGGGTTGTGTTGCCATGGTAACCATGGCGTTTCGTTGCCATGGCAACTATGGGGTTCTGTTGCCATGGCAACAATGGGGTTGTGTTGCCATGGTAACGATGGGGTTGTGTTGCCATGGTAACTATGGGGTTGGGTTGCTATGGAAACTATGGGGTTTAGTTGCCATGGTAACCATGGGGTTGAGATGCCGTGTTAGCCATGCAGTTGGGTTACCGTGGTAACCATGCGGTTGTGTTGTTGTGGTAACCATGCGGTTGTGTTGCCATGGTAACCATGGGGTTGGGTTGCCATGGCAACCACGGGGTTTGGTTGCTATGGTAACCATGGGGTTCTGTGTCCATGGTAACCATGGGGTTGGGTTGCCATGGTAACCATGGCGTTTAGTTCCCATGGCAACCACGGAGTTTGGTTGCCATGGTAACCACGGGGTTTGGTTGCCATGGTAACCATGGGGTTGGGTTGCCATGGCAACCATGGGGTTGTGTTGCCATGGTAACCATGGGGTTGGGTTGCCATGACAACCTTGGGGTTGTGTTGCCATGGTAACCATGGCGTTTAGTTGCCATGGCAACTATGGGGTTGTGTTGCCATGGTAACCATGGGGTTGGGTTGCCATGGCAACCATGGGGTTGTGTTGCTATGGGAACCACGGGGTTTGGTTGCCATGGCAACCATGGGGTTCTGTGTCCACGGTAACCATGGGGTTGTGTTGCCATGGTAACCATGGCGTTTAGTTGCCATGGCAACCACGGAGATTGGTTGCCATGGTAACCATGGGGTTGTGTTGCCATGGTAACCATGGCGTTTAGTTGCCATGGCAACTATGGGGTTCTGTTGCCATGGTAACCATGGGGTTGGGTTGCCATGGCAACCATGGGGTTGTGTTGCCATGGGAACCATGGGGTTGGGTTGCCATGGCATCCACGGGGTTGGGTTGCCATGGCAACCACGGGGTTTGGTTGCCATGGCAACCATGGTGTTCTGTGTCCATGGTAACCATGGGGTTGTGTTGCCATGGTAACCATGGCGTTTTCTTGCCATGGCAACTATGGGGTTCTGTTGCCATGGCAACCACGGGGTAGTGTTTCCATGGCAACCATGGGGTAGTGTTGCCATGGTAACGATGGGGTTGGCTTGCCATGGCAACCACGGGGTTGTGTTCTCATGGGAACCATGGGGTTGTGTTGCCATGGTAACCATGGGGTTGGGTTGCTATGGAAACTATGGGGTTTAGTTGCCATGGCAACCATGGGGTTGGGTTGCCATGGCAACCATGCGGTTGTGTTGCCATGGTCACCATGGGGTTGGGTTGCCATGGCAACCATGGGGTTGGGTTGCCATTGCAACCATGGGGTTTGGTTGCCATGGCAACCATGGGGTTGTGTTGCCATGGTAACCATGGGGTTGGGTTGCCATGGCAACCATGGGGTTGTGTTGCCATGGTAACCATGGCGTTTAGTTGCCATGGCAACTATGGGGTTCTGTTGCCATGGTAACCATGGGGTTGTGTTGCCATGGCAACCATGGGGTTGTGTTGCCATGGGAACCATGGGGTTGGGTTGCCATCGCATCCACGGGGTTGGGTTGCCATGGTAACCATGGGGTTGGGTTGCCATGGCATCCACAGGGTTGGGTTGCCATGGCAACCACGGGGTTTGGTTGCCATGGCAACCATGGGATTCTGTGTCCATGGTAACCATGGCGTTCTGTTGCCATGGTAACCATGGCGTTTAGTTGCCATGGCAACCACGGAGATGGTTGCCATGTTAACCATGGGGTTGTGTTGCCATGGTAACCATGGCGTTAAGTTGCCATGGCAACTATGGGGTTCTGTTGCCATGGTAACCATGGGGTTGGGTTGCCATGGCAACCATGGGGTTGTGTTGCCATGGGAACCATGGGGTTGGGTTGCCATGGCATCCACGGGGTTGGGTTGCCATGGCAACCACGGGGTTGTGTTGCCATGGCAACCATGGGGTTCTGTGTCCATGGTAACCATGGCGTTGTGTTGCCATGGTAACCAAGGCGTTTAGTTGACATGGCAACCACGGAGTTTCGTTGCCATGGTAACCATGGGGTTGTGTTGCCATGGTAACCATGGCGTTTAGTTGCCATGGCAACTATGGGGTTCTGTTGCCATGGTAACCATGGGGTTGGGTTGCCATGGCAACCATGGGGTTGTGTTGCCATGGTAACCATGGGGTTGGGTTGCCATGGCAACCATGGGGTTGTGTTGCCATGGCAACCATGGGGTAGTGTTGCCATGGCAACCACGGGGTTTGGTTGCCATGGTAACCATGGGGTTGGGTTGCCATGGGAACCATGGGGTTGGGTTGCCATGGCAACCATGGGGTTGTGTTGCCATGGTAACCATGGGGTTGGGTTGCCATGGCAACCATGGGGTTGTGTTGCCATGGGAACCATGGGGTTGGGTTGCCATGGCAACTATGGGGTTCTGTTGCCATGGCAACCATGGGGTAGTGTTTCCATGGCAACCACGGGGTTCGGTTGCCATGGTAACCATGGGGTTGGGTTGCCATGGCAACCATGGGGTTGGGTTGCCATGGCAACCATGGGGTTGTGTTGCCATGGTAACCATGGGGTTGGGTTGCCATGGCAACCACGGGGTTGTGTTGCCATGGGAACCATGGGGTTGGGTTGCCATGGCATCCACGGGGTTGGGTTGCCATGGCAACCACGGGGTTTGGTTGCCATGGCAACCATGGGATTCTGTGTCCATGGTAACCATGGCGTTGTGTTGCCATGGTAACCATGGCGTTTAGTTGCCATGGCAACCACGGAGATGGTTGCCATGGTAACCATGGGGCTGTGTTGCCATGGTAACCATGGCGTTAAGTTGCCATGGCAACTATGGGGTTCTGTTGCCATGGTAACCATGGGCTTGGGTTGCCATGGCAACCATTGGGTTGTGTTGCCATGGGAACCATGGGGTTGGGTTGCCATGGCATCCACGGGGTTGGGTTGCCATGGCAACCACGGGGTTTGGTTGCCATGGCAACCATAGGGTTCTGTGTCCGTGGTAACCATGGCGTTGTGTTGCCATGGTAACCATGGCGTTTAGTTGCCATGGCAACTATGGGGTTCTGTTGCCATGGTAACCATGGTGTTGTGTTGCCATGGCAACCATGGGGTTGTGTTGCCATGGTAACCATGGGGTTGGGTTGCCATGGCAACCATGGGGTTGTGTTGCCATCGAACCATGGGGTAGTGTTTCCATGGCAACCACGGCGTTTGGTTGACATGGTAACCATGGGGTTGGGTTGCCATGGGAACCATGGGGTTGGGTTGCCATGGCAACCATGGGGTTGTGTTGCCATGGTAACCATGGGGTTGGGTTGCCATGGCAACCATGGGGTTGTGTTGCCATGGGAACCATGGGGTTGGGTTGCCATGGCGTCCACGGGGTTGAGTTGCCATGGCAACCACGGGGTTTGGTTGCCATGGCAACCATGGGGTTCTGTGTCCATGGTAACCATGGGGTTGTGTTGCCATGGTAACCATGGCGTTTTGTTGCCATGGCAACTATGGTGTTCTGTTGCCATGGCAACCACGGGGTTTGGTTGCTATGGTAACCATGGCGTTGGGTTGCCATGGAAAATATGGGGTTGTGTTGCCATGGTAACCATGGCGTTTAGTTGCCATGGCAACCACGGTGTTTGGTTGCCATGGTAACCATGGGGTTGGGTTGCCATGGCAACCATGGGGTTGTGTTGCCATGGTAACCATGGGGTTGGGTTGCCATGGCAACCATGGGGTTGTGTTGCCATGGGAACCATGGGGTTGGGTTGCCATGGCATACACGGGGTTGGGTAGCCATGGCAACCACGGGGTTTGGTTGCCATGGCAACCATGGGGTTGTGTTGCCATGGTAACCATGGCGTTTAGTTGCCATGGCAACTATGGGGTTCTGTTGCCATGGTAACCATGGGGTTGGGTTGCCATGGCAACCATGGTGTTGTGTTGCCATGGGAACCATGGGGTTGGGTTGCCATGGCAACCATGGGGTTGGGTGTCCATGGCAATCATGGGGTTGTGTTGCCATGGTAACCATGGCTTTTAGTTGCCATGGCAACTATGGGGTTCTCTTGCCATGGTAACCATGGGGTTGTGTTGCCATGGTAACGATGGGGTTGTGTTGCCATTGTAACTATGGGGTTGGGATGCTATGGAAACTATGGGGTTTAGTTGCCATGGCAACCATGGGGTTGGGTTGCCATGGCAACCATGGGGTTGTGTTGCCATGGTTACCATGGGGTTGGGTTGCCATGGCAACCATGGGGTTGGGTTGCCATGGCAACCATGGGGTTGTGTTGCCATGGTAACCATGGGGTTGGGTTGCCATGGCAACCATGGGGTTGTGTTGCCATGGTAACCATGGCGTTTAGTTGCCATGGCAACTATGGGGTTCTGTTGCCATGGTAACCATGGGGTTGTGTTGCCATGGCAACCATGGGGTTGTGTTGCCATGGGAACCATGGGGTTGGGTTGCCATGGCATCCACGGGGTTGGGTTGCCATGGTAACCATGGGGTTGGGTTGCCATGGCATCCACGGGGTTCGGTTGCCATGGCAACCACGGGGTTTGGTTGCCATGGCAACCATGGGGTTCTGTGTCAATGGTAACCATGGGGTTGTGTTGCCATGGTAACCATGGCGTTTAGTTGCCATGGCAACCACGGAGATTGGTTGCCATGGTAACCAAGGGGTTGTGTTGCCATGGTAACCATGGCGTTTAGTTGCCATGGCAACTATGGGGTACTGTTGCCGTGGTAACCATGGGGTTGGGTTGCCATGGCAACCATGGGGTTGTGTTGCCATGGGAACCATGGGGTTGGGTTGCCATGGCATCCACGGGGTTGGGTTGCCATGGCAACCACGGGGTTTGGTTGCCATGGTAACCATGGGGTTGGGTTGCCAAGGCAACCATGGGGTTGTGTTGCCATGGTAACCATGGGGTTGGGTTGCCATGACAACCATGGGGTTGTGTTGCCATGGTAACCATGGCGTTTAGTTGCCATGGCAACTATGGGGTTCTGTTGCCATGGTAACCATGGGGTTGGGTTGCCATGGCAACCATGGGGTTGTGTTGCCATGGGAACCATGGGGTTGGGTTGCCATGGCATCCACGGGGTTGGGTTGCCATGGCAACCACGGGGTTTGGTTGCCATGGCAACCATGGGATTCTGTGTCCATGGTAACCATGGCGTTGTGTTGCCATGGTAACCATGGCGTTTAGTTGCCATGGCAACCACGGAGATGGTTGCCATGGTAACCATGGGGTTGTGTTGCCATGGTAACCATGGCGTTAAGTTGCCATGGCAACTATGGGGTTCTGTTGCCATGGTAACCATGGGGTTGGGTTGCCATGGCAACCATGGGGTTGTGTTGCCATGGGAACCATGGGGTTGGGTTGCCATGGCATCCACGGGGTTGGGTTGCTATGGCAACCACGGGGTTTGGTTGCCATGGCAACCATGGGGTTCTGTGTCCATGGTAACCATGGCGTTGTGTTGCCATGGTAACCATGGGGTTGGGTTGCCATGGGAACCATGGGGTTGGGTTGCCATGGCAACCATGGGGTTGTGTTGCCATGGTAACCATGGGGTTGGGTTGCCATGGGAACCATGGGGTTGTGTTGCCATGGGAACCATGGGGTTGGGTTGCCATGGCAACTATCGGGTTCTGTTGCCATGGCAACCATGGGGTAGTGTTTCCATGGCAACCACGGGGTTCGGTTGCCATGGTAACCATGGGGTTGGGTTGCCATGGCAACCATGGTGTTGGGTTGCCATGGCAATCATGGGGTTGTGTTGCCATGGTAACCATGGGGTTGGGTTGCCATGGCAACCATGGGGTTGTGTTGCCATGGGAACCATGGGGTTGGGTTGCCATGGCATCCACGGGGTTGGGTTGCCATGGCAACCACGGGGTTTGGTTGCCATGGCAACCATGGGATTCTGTGTCCATGGTAACCATGGCGTTGTGTTGCCATGGTAACCATGGCGTTTTGTTGCCATGGCAACCACGGAGATGGTTGCCATGGTAACCATGGGGTTGTATTGCCATGGTAACCATGGTGTTAAGTTGCCATGGCAACTATGGGGTTCTGTTGCCCTGGTAACCATGGGGTTGGTTTGCCATGGCAACCATGGGGTTGTGTTGCCATGGTAACCATGGGGTTGGGTTGCCATGGCAACCATGGGGTTGGGTTGCCATGGAAACCATGGGGTTGTGTTGCCATGGTAACCATGGGGTTGGGTTGCCATGGCAACCACGGGGTTGAGTTGCCATGGCAACCACGGGGTTTGGTTGCCATGGCAACCATGGTGTTCTGTGTCCATGGTAACCATGGGGTTGTGTTGCCATGATAACCATGGCGTTTTGTTGCCATGGCAACTATGGTGTTCTGTTCCCATGGCAACCACGGGGTTTGGTTGCTATGGTAACCATGGGGTTGGGTTGCCATGGGAACCATGGGGTTGGGTTGCCATGGCAACCATGGGGTTGTGTTGCCATGGTAACCATGGCATTTAGTTGCCATGGCAACTATGGGGTTCTGTTGCCATGGTAACCATGGGGTTGGGTTGCCATGGCAACCATGGGGTTGTGTTGCCATGGGAACCATGGGGTTGGGTTGCCATGGCATCCACGGGGTTGAGTTGCCATGGCAACCACGGGGTTTGGTTGCCATGGCAACCATGGTGTTCTGTGTCCATGGTAACCATGGGGTTGTGTTGCCATGATAACCATGGCGTTTTGTTGCCATGGCAACTATGGTGTTCTGTTCCCATGGCAACCACGGGGTTTGGTTGCTATGGTAACCATGGGGTTGGGTTGCCATGGGAACCATGGGGTTGGGTTGCCATGGCAACCATGGGGTTGTGTTGCCATGGTAACCATGGCATTTAGTTGCCATGGCAACTATGGGGTTCTGTTGCCATGGTAACCATGGGGTTGGGTTGCCATGGCAACCATGGGGTTGTGTTGCCATGGGAACCATGGGGTTGGGTTGCCATGGCATCCACGGGGTTGGGTTGCCATGGCAACCACGGGGTTTGGTTGCCATGGCAACCATGGGGTTGTGTTGCCCTGGTAACCATGGCGTTTAGTTGCCATGGCAACTATGGGGTTCTGTTGCCATGGTAACCATGGGGTTGTGTTGCCATGGAAACCATGGGGTTGTGTTGCCATGGGAACCATGGGGTTGGGTTGCCATGGCAACCATGGGGTTGGGTGTCCATGGCAATCATGGGGTTGTGTTGCCATGGTAACCATGGCTTTTAGTTGCCATGGCAACTATGGGGTTCTCTTGCCATGGTAACCATGGGGTTGTGTTGCCATGGTAACGATGGGGTTGTGTTGCCATGGTAACTATGGGGTTGGGTTGCTATGGAAACTATGGGGTTTAGTTGCCATGGCAACCATGGGGTTGAGATGCCGTGGTAACCATGCAGTTGGGTTGCCGTGGTAACCATGCGGTTGTGTTGTTGTGCTAACCATGCTGTTGTGTTGCCATGGTAACCATGGGGTAGTGTTGCCATGGCAACCACGGGGTTTGGTTGCTATGGTAACCATGGGGTTCTGTGTCCATGGTAACCATGGGGTTGGGTTGCCATGGTAACCATGGCGTTTAGTTGCCATGGCAACCACGGGGTTTGGTTGCTATGGTTACCATGGGGTTCTGTGTCCATGGTAACCACGGGGTTGGGTTGCCATGGTAACCATGGCGTTTAGTTGCCATGGCAACCACGGGGATTGGTTGCCATGGTAACCATGGGGTTGTGTTGCCATGGCAACCATGGGGTTGGGTTCCCATGGTAACCATGGGGTTGGGTTGCCATGGCAACCATGGGGTTGTGTTGCCATGGTAACCATGGCGTTTAGTTGCCATGGCAACTATGGGGTTCTGTTGCGATGGTAACCATGGGGTTGGGTTGCCATGGCAACCATGGGGTTGTGTTGCCATGGGAACCATGGGGTTGGGTTGCCATGGCATCCACGGGGTTGTGTTGCCATGGCAACCACGGGGTTTGGCTGCCATGGCAACCATGGGGTTCTGTGTCCATGGTAACCATGGGGTTGTGTTGCCATGGTAACCATGGCGTTTAGTTGCCATGGCAACTATGGGGTTCTGTTGCCATGGTAACCATGGGGTTGGGTTGCCATGGCAACCATGGGGTTGTGTTGCCATGGGAACCATGGGGTTGGGTTGCCATGGCAACCACGGGGTTTGGTTGCCATGGCAACCATGGGGTTGTGTTGCCATGGTAACCATGGCGTTTAGTTGCCATGGCAACCACGGGGTTTGGTTGCCATGGTAACCATGGGGTTGTGTTGCCATGGCAACCATGGGGTTGGATTCCCATGGTAACCACGGGGTTGGGTTGCCATGGCAACCACGGGGTTTGATTGCCATGGCAACCATGGGGTTCTGTGTCCATGGTAACCATGGGGTTGTGTTGCCATGGTAACCATGGCGTTTTGTTGCCATGGCAACTATGGGGTTCTGATGCCATGGCAACCATGGGGTAGTGTTTCCATGGCAACCACGGGGTTTGGTTGCCATGGTAACCATGGGGTTGGGTTGCCATGGCAACCATGGGGTTGTGTTGCCATGGTAACCATGCGGTTGGGTTGCCATGGCAACCATGGGGTTGTGTTGCCATGGTAACCATGCGGTTGGGTTGCCATGGCAACCATGGGGTTGTGTTGCCATGGTAACCATGGCGTTTATTTGCCATGGCAACTATGGGGTTCTGTTGCCATGGTAACCATGGGGTTGGGTTGCCATGGCATCCACGGGGTTGGGTTGCCATGGCAACCACGGGGTTTGGTTGCCATGGCAACTATGGGGTTCTGTTGCCATGGTAACCATGGGGTTGGGTTGCCATGGCAACCATGGGGTTTTGTTGCCATGGCAATCATGGGGTTGTGTTGCCATGGTAACCATGGCTTTTAGTTGCCATGGCAACTATGGGGTTCTCTTGCCATGGTAACCATGGGGTTGTGTTGCCATGGTAACTATGGGGTTGGGTTGCTATGGAAACTATGGGGTTTAGTTGCCATGGCAACCATGGGTTTGAGATGCCGTGGTAACCATGCAGTTGGGTTGCCGTGGTAACCATGCGGTTGTGTTGTTGTGCTAACCATGCTGTTGTGTTGCCATGGTAACCATGGGGTAGTGTTGCCATGGCAACCACGGGGTTTGGTTGCTATGGTAATCATGGGGTTCTGTGTCCATGGTAACCATGGCGTTGGGTTGCCATGGTAACCATGGCGTTTAGTTGCCATGGCAACCACGGGGTTTGGTTGCTATGGTAACCATGGGGTTCTGTGTCCATGGCAACCACGGGGTTTGGTTGCCATGGTAACCATGGAGTTGGGTTGCCATGGCAACCATGGGGTTGGGTTCCCATGGTAACCATGGGGTTGGGTTGCCATGGCAACCATGGGGTTGTGTTGCCATGGTAACCATGGCGTTTAGTTGCCATGGCAACTATGGGGTTCTGTTGCCATGGTAACCATGGGGTTGGGTTGCCATGGCAACCATGGGGTTGTGTTGCCATGGGAACCATGGGGTTGGGTTGCCATGGCATCCACGGGGTTGTGTTGCCATGGCAACCACGGGGTTTGGCTGCCATGGCAACCATGGGGTTCTGTGTCCATGGTAACCATGGGGTTGTGTTGCCATGGTAACCATGGCGTTTAGTTGCCATGGCAACTATGGGGTTCTGTTGCAATGGTAACCATGGGGTTGGGTTGCCATGGCAACCATGGGGTTTTGTTGCCATGGCAATCATGGGGTTGTGTTGCCATGGTAACCATGGCTTTTAGTTGCCATGGCAACTATGGGGTTCTCTTGCCATGGTAACCATGGGGTTGTGTTGCCATGGTAACGATGGGGTTGTGTTGCCATGGTAACTATGGGGTTGGGTTGCTATGGAAACTATGGGGTTTAGTTGCCATGGCAACCATGGGGTTGAGATGCCGTGGTAACCATGCAGTTGGGTTGCCGTGGTAACCATGCGGTTGTGTTGTTGTGCTAACCATGCTGTTGTGTTGCCATGGTAACCATGGGGTAGTGTTGCCATGGCAACCACGGGGTTTGGTTGCTATGGTAACCATGGGGTTCTGTGTCCATGGTAACCATGGGGTTGGGTTGCCATGGTAACCATGGCGTTTAGTTGCCATGGCAACCACGGGGTTTGGTTGCTATGGTTACCATGGGGTTCTGTGTCCATGGTAACCACGGGGTTGGGTTGCCATGGTAACCATGGCGTTTAGTTGCCATGGCAACCACGGGGATTGGTTGCCATGGTAACCATGGGGTTGTGTTGCCATGGCAACCATGGGGTTGGGTTCCCATGGTAACCATGGGGTTGGGTTGCCATGGCAACCATGGGGTTGTGTTGCCATGGTAACCATGGCGTTTAGTTGCCATGGCAACTATGGGGTTCTGTTGCGATGGTAACCATGGGGTTGGGTTGCCATGGCAACCATGGGGTTGTGTTGCCATGGGAACCATGGGGTTGGGTTGCCATGGCATCCACGGGGTTGTGTTGCCATGGCAACCACGGGGTTTGGCTGCCATGGCAACCATGGGGTTCTGTGTCCATGGTAACCATGGGGTTGTGTTGCCATGGTAACCATGGCGTTTAGTTGCCATGGCAACTATGGGGTTCTGTTGCCATGGTAACCATGGGGTTGGGTTGCCATGGCAACCATGGGGTTGTGTTGCCATGGGAACCATGGGGTTGGGTTGCCATGGCAACCACGGGGTTTGGTTGCCATGGCAACCATGGGGTTGTGTTGCCATGGTAACCATGGCGTTTAGTTGCCATGGCAACCACGGGGTTTGGTTGCCATGGTAACCATGGGGTTGTGTTGCCATGGCAACCATGGGGTTGGATTCCCATGGTAACCACGGGGTTGGGTTGCCATGGCAACCACGGGGTTTGATTGCCATGGCAACCATGGGGTTCTGTGTCCATGGTAACCATGGGGTTGTGTTGCCATGGTAACCATGGCGTTTTGTTGCCATGGCAACTATGGGGTTCTGATGCCATGGCAACCATGGGGTAGTGTTTCCATGGCAACCACGGGGTTTGGTTGCCATGGTAACCATGGGGTTGGGTTGCCATGGCAACCATGGGGTTGTGTTGCCATGGTAACCATGCGGTTGGGTTGCCATGGCAACCATGGGGTTGTGTTGCCATGGTAACCATGCGGTTGGGTTGCCATGGCAACCATGGGGTTGTGTTGCCATGGTAACCATGGCGTTTAGTTGCCATGGCAACTATGGGGTTCTGTTGCCATGGTAACCATGGGGTTGGGTTGCCATGGCATCCACGGGGTTGGGTTGCCATGGCAACCACGGGGTTTGGTTGCCATGGCAACTATGGGGTTCTGTTGCCATGGTAACCATGGGGTTGGGTTGCCATGGCAACCATGGGGTTTTGTTGCCATGGCAATCATGGGGTTGTGTTGCCATGGTAACCATGGCTTTTAGTTGCCATGGCAACTATGGGGTTCTCTTGCCATGGTAACCATGGGGTTGTGTTGCCATGGTAACTATGGGGTTGGGTTGCTATGGAAACTATGGGGTTTAGTTGCCATGGCAACCATGGGGTTGAGATGCCGTGGTAACCATGCAGTTGGGTTGCCGTGGTAACCATGCGGTTGTGTTGTTGTGCTAACCATGCTGTTGTGTTGCCATGGTAACCATGGGGTAGTGTTGCCATGGCAACCACGGGGTTTGGTTGCTATGGTAACCATGGGGTTCTGTGTCCATGGTAACCATGGCGTTGGGTTGCCATGGTAACCATGGCGTTTAGTTGCCATGGCAACCACGGGGTTTGGTTGCTATGGTAACCATGGGGTTCTGTGTCCATGGCAACCACGGGGTTTGGTTGCCATGGTAACCATGGAGTTGGGTTGCCATGGCAACCATGGGGTTGGGTTCCCATGGTAACCATGGCGTTTAGTTGCCATGGCAACTATGGGGTTCTGTTGCCATGGTAACCATGGGGTTGGGTTGCCATGGCAACCATGGGGTTGTGTTGCCATGGGAACCATGGGATTGGGTTGCCATGGCATCCACGGGGTTGGGTTGCCATGGCAACCACGGGGTTTGGTTGCCATGGCAACCATGGGGTTCTGTGTCCATGGTAACCATGGGGTTGTGTTGCCATGGTAACCATGGCGTTTTGTTGCCATGGTAACCATGGCGTTTTGTTGCCATGGCAACCATGGGGTAGCGTTTCCATGGCAACCACGGGGTTTGGTTGCCATGGTAACCATGGGGTTGGGTTGCCATGGCAACCATGGGGTTGTGTTGCCATGGTAACCATGGGGTTGGGTTGCCATGGCAACCATGGAGTTGTGTTGCCATGGTAACCATGGCGTTTAGTTGCCATGGCAACTATGGGGTTCTGTTGCCATGGTAACCATGGGGTTGGGTTGCCATGGCAACCATGGGGTTGTGTTGCCATGGGAACCATGGGGTTGGGTTGCCATGGAATCCACGGGGTTGGGTTGCCATGGCAACCACGGGGTTTGGTTGCCATGGCAACCATGGGGTTGTGTTGCCATGGTAACCATGGCGTTTAGTTGCCATGGCAACTATGGGGTTCTGTTGCCATGGTAACCATGGGGTTGGGTTGCCATGGCAACCATGGGGTTGTGTTGCCATGGTAACCATTGGGTTGGGTTGCCATGGCAACCATGGGGTTGGGTTGCCATGGCAAACATGGGGTTGGGTTGCCATGGTAACCATGGGGTTGTGTTGCCATGGTAACCATGGCGTTTAGTTGCCATGGCAACCACGGAGTTTGGTTGCCATGGTAACCACGGGGTTTGGTTGCCATGGTAACCATGGGGTTGTGTTGCCATGGCAACCATGGGGTTGTGTTGCCATGGTAACCATGGGGTTGGGTTGCCATGGCAACCATGGGGTTCTGTTGCCATGGCAACCATGGGGTAGTGTTTCCATGGCAACCACGGGGTTTGGTTGCCATGGCAACCATGGGGTTGGGTTCCCATGGTAACCATGGGGTTGGGTTGCCATGGCAACCATGGGGTTGTGTTGCCATGGTAACCATGGCGTTTAGTTGCCATGGCAACTATGGGGTTCTGTTGCCATGGTAACCATGGGGTTGGGTTGCCATGGCAACCATGGGGTTGTGTTGCCATGGGAACCATGGGGTTGGGTTGCCATGGCATCCACGGGGTTGTGTTGCCATGGCAACCACGGGGTTTGGCTGCCATGGCAACCATGGGGTTCTGTGTCCATGGTAACCATGGGGTTGTGTTGCCATGGTAACCATGGCGTTTAGTTGCCATGGCAACTATGGGGTTCTGTTGCCATGGTAACCATGGGGTTGGGTTGCCATGGCAACCATGGGGTTTTGTTGCCATGGCAATCATGGGGTTGTGTTGCCATGGTAACCATGGCTTTTAGTTGCCATGGCAACTATGGGGTTCTCTTGCCATGGTAACCATGGGGTTGTGTTGCCATGGTAACTATGGGGTTGGGTTGCTATGGAAACTATGGGGTTTAGTTGCCATGGCAACCATGGGGTTGAGATGCCGTGGTAACCATGCAGTTGGGTTGCCGTGGTAACCATGCGGTTGTGTTGTTGTGCTAACCATGCTGTTGTGTTGCCATGGTAACCATGGGGTAGTGTTGCCATGGCAACCACGGGGTTTCGTTGCTATGGTAACCATGGGGTTCTGTGTCCATGGTAACCATGGCGTTGGGTTGCCATGGTAACCATGGCGTTTAGTTGCCATGGCAACCACGGGGTTTGGTTGCTATGGTAACCATGGGGTTCTGTGTCCATGGCAACCACGGGGTTTGGTTGCCATGGTAACCATGGAGTTGGGTTGCCATGGCAACCATGGGGTTGGGTTCCCATGGTAACCATGGCGTTTAGTTGCCATGGCAACTATGGGGTTCTGTTGCCATGGTAACCATGGGGTTGGGTTGCCATGGCAACCATGGGGTTGTGTTGCCATGGTAACCATGGCGTTTAGTTGCCATGGCAACTATGGGGTTCTGTTGCCATGGTAACCATGGAGTTGGGTTGCCATGGCAACCATGGGGTTGGGTTCCCATGGTAACCATGGCGTTTAGTTGCCATGGCAACTATGGGGTTCTGTTGCCATGGTAACCATGGGGTTGGGTTGCCATGGCAACCATGGGGTTGTGTTGCCATGGGAACCATGGGATTGGGTTGCCATGGCATCCACGGGGTTGGGTTGCCATGGCAACCACGGGGTTTGGTTGCCATGGCAACCATGGGGTTCTGTGTCCATGGCAACCATGGGGTTGTGTTGCCATGGTAACCATGGCGTTTAGTTGCCATGGCAACTATGGGGTTCTGTTGCCATGGTAACCATGGGGTTGGGTTGCCATGGCAACCATGGGGTTGTGTTGCCATGGTAACCATGGGGTTGGGTTGCCATGGCAACCATGGGGTTGGGTTGCCATGGCAAACATGGGGTTGGGTTGCCATGGTAACCATGGGGTTGTGTTGCCATGGTAACCATGGCGTTTAGTTGCCATGGCAACCACGGAGTTTGGTTGCCATGGTAACCACGGGGTTTGGTTGCCATGGTAACCATGGGGTTGGGTTGCCATGGCAACCATGGGGTTGTGTTGCCATGGTAACCATGGGGTTGGGTTGCCATGGCAACCATGGGGTTCTGTTGCCATGGCAACCATGGGGTAGTGTTTCCATGGCAACCACGGGGTTTGGTTGCCATGGTAACCTTGGGGTTGGGTTGCCATGGCAACCATGGTGTTGGGTTGCCATGGCAACCATGGGGTTGTGTTGCCATGGTAACCATGGGGTTGGGTTGCCATGGCAACCATGGGGTTGTGTTGCCATGGGAACCATGGGGTTGGGTTGCCATGGCATCCACGGGGTTGAGTTGCCATGGAAACCACGGGGTTTGGTTGCCATGGCAACCATGGTGTTCTGTGTCCATGGTAACCATGGGGTTGTGTTGCCATGATAACCATGGCGTTTTGTTGCCATGGCAACTATGGTGTTCTGTTCCCAT
This sequence comes from Netta rufina, assembly GCF_964035555.1. NCBI lineage: Eukaryota > Metazoa > Chordata > Aves > Anseriformes > Anatidae > Netta > Netta rufina. The sequence goes on along the minus strand of NW_028168881.1, from coordinate 480,738 downwards.
GGCAACCACGGGGTTTGGTTGCTATGGTAACAATGGGGTTCGGTTGCCATGGCAAATATGGGGTTGTGTTGCCTTGGTAACCATGGCGTTTAGTTGCCATGGCAACCACGGGGTTTGGTTGCCATGGTAACCATGGGGTTGGGTTGCCATGGCAACCATGGGGTTGTGTTGCCATGGTAACCATGGGGTTGGGTTTCCATGGCAACCATGGGGTTGGGTTGCCATGGCAACCATGGGGTTGTGTTGCCATGGTAACCATGGGGTTGGGTTGCCATGGCAACCATGGGGTTGTGTTGCCATGGTAACCATGGCGTTTATTTGCCATGGCAACTATGGGGTTCTGTTGCGATGGTAACCATGGGGTTGGGTTGCCATGGCAACCATGGGGTTGTGTTGCCATGGGAACCATGGGGTTGGGTTGCCATGGCATCCACGGGGTTGTGTTGCCATGGCAACCACGGGGTTTGGCTGCCATGGCAACCATGGGGTTCTGTGTCCATGGTAACCATGGGGTTGTGTTGCCATGGTAACCATGGCGTTTCGTTGCCATGGCAACTATGGGGTTCTGTTGCAATGGTAACCATGGGGTTGGGTTGCCATGGCAACCATGGGGTTCTGTGTCCATGGTAACCATGGGGTTGTGTTGCCATGGTAACCATGGCGTTTTGTTGCCATGGCAACTATGGGGTTCTGATGCCATGGCAACCATGGGGTAGTGTTTCCATGGCAACCACGGGGTTTGGTTGCCATGGTAACCATGAGGTTGGGTTTCCATGGCAACCATGGGGTTGGGTTGCCATTGCAACCATGGGGTTGTGTTGCCATGGTAACCATGGGGTTGGGTTGCCATGGCAACCGTGGGGTTGTGTTGCCATGGTAACCATGGCGTTTAGTTGCCATGGAAACTATGGGGTTCTGTTGCCATGGTAACCATGGGGTTGGGTTGCCATGGCAACCTTGGGGTTGTGTTGCCATGGGAACCATGGGGTTGGGTTGCAATGGCATCCACGGGGTTGGGTTGCCATGGCAATCATGGGGTTGTGTTGCCATGGTAACCATGGCTTTTAGTTGCCATGGCAACTATGGGGTTCTCTTGCCATGGTAACCATGGGGTTGTGTTGCCATGGTAACGATGGGGTTGTGCTGCCATGGTAACTATGGGGTTGGGTTGCTATGGAAACTATGGGGTTTAGTTGCCATGGCAACCATGGGGTTGAGATGCCGTGGTAACCATGCAGTTGGGTTGCCGTGGTAACCATGCGGTTGTGTTGTTGTGCTAACCATGCTGTTGTGTTGCCATGGCAACCACGGGGTTTGGTTGCTATGGTAACCATGGGGTTCTGTGTCCATGGTAACCATGGGGTTGGGTTGCCATGGTAACCATGGCGTTTAGTTGCCATGGCAACCACGGGGTTTGGTTGCTATGGTTACCATGGGGTTCTGTGTCCATGGTAACCATGGGGTTGTGTTGCCATGGTAACCATGGCGTTTTGTTGCCATGGCAACTATGGTGTTCTGATGCCATGGAAACCATTGGGTAGTGTTTCCATGGCAACCACGGGGTTTGGTTGCCATGGTAACCATGGGGTTGGGTTGCCATGGCAACCATGGGGTTGGGTTGCCATGGCAACCATGGGGTTGGGTTCCCATGGTAACCATGGGGTTGGGTTGCCATGGCAACCATGGGGTTGTGTTGCCATGGTAACCATGGCGTTTAGTTGCCATGGCAACTATGGGTTTCTGTTGCGATGGTAACCATGGGGTTGGGTTGCCATGGCAACCATGGGGTTGTGTTGCCATGGGAACCATGGGGTTGGGTTGCCATGGCATCCACGGGGTTGTGTTGCCATGGCAACCACGGGGTTTGGCTGCCATGGCAACCATGGGGTTCTGTGTCCATGGTAACCATGGGGTTGTGTTGCCATGGTAACCATGGCGTTTAGTTGCCATGGCAACTATGGGGTTCTGTTGCAATGGTAACCATGGGGTTGGGTTGCCATGGCAACCATGGGGTTGTGTTGCCATGGGAACCATGGGGTTGGGTTGCCATGGCAACCATGGGGTTGGGTTGCCATGGCAACCATGGGTTTGTGTTGCCATGGTAATCATGACGTTTAGTTGCCATGGCAACCACGGGGTTTGGTTTCCATGGTAACCATGGGGTTGTGTTGCCATGGCAACCATGGGGTTGGGTTCCCATGGTAACCACGGGGTTGGGTTGCCATGGAAACCACGGGGTTTGATTGCCATGGCAACCATGGGGTTCTGTGTCCATGGTAACCATGGGGTTGTGTTGCCATGGTAACCATGGCGTTTTGTTGCCATGGCAACTATGGGGTTCTGATGCCATGGCAACCACGGGGTTTGGTTTCCATGGTAACCATGGGGTTGGGTTGCCATGGCAACCATGGGGTTGGGTTGCCATGGCAACCATTGGGTTGTGTTGCCATGGTAACCATGCGGTTGGGTTGCCATGGCAACCATGGGGTTGTGTTGCCATGGTAACCATGGCGTTTAGTTGCCATGGCAACTATAGGGTTCTGTTGCCATGGTAAACATGGGGTTGGGTTGCCATGGCAACCATGGGGTTGTGTTGCCATGGGAACCGTGGGGTTGGGTTGCCATGGCATCCACGGGGTTGGGTTGCCATGGCAACCACGGGGTTTGGTTGCCATGGCAACCATGGGGTTGTGTTGCCATGGTAACCATCGCGTTTAGTTTCCATGGCAACTATGGGGTTCTGTTGCCATGGTAACCACGGGGTTGGGTTGCCATGGCAACCATGGGGTTTTGTTGCCATGGCAATCATGGGGTTGTCTTGCCATGGTAACCATGGCTTTTAGTTGCCATGGCAACTATGGGGTTCTCTTGCCATGGTAACCATGGGGTTGTGTTGCCATGGTAACTATGGGGTTGGGTTGCTATGGAAACTATGGGGTTTAGTTGCCATTGCAACCATGGGGTTGAGATGCCGTGGTAACCATGCAGTTGGGTTGCCGTGGTAACCATGCGGTTGTGTTGTTGTGCTAACCATGCTGTTGTGTTGCCATGGTAACCATGGGGTAGTGTTGCCATGGCAACCACGGGGTTTGGTTGCTATGGTAACCATGGGGTTCTGTGTCCATGGTAACCATGGCGTTGGGTTGCCATGGTAACCATGGGGTAGTGTTGCCATGGCAACCACGGGGTTTGGTTGCTATGGTAACCATGGGGTTCTGTGTCCATGGCAACCACGGGGTTTGGTTGCCATGGTAACCATGGAGTTGGGTTGCCATGGCAACCATGGGGTTGGGTTCCCATGGTAACCATGGGGTTGGGTTGCCATGGCAACCATGGGGTTGTGTTGCCATGGTAACCATGGCGTTTAGTTGCCATGGCAACTATGGGGTTCTGTTGCCATGGTAACCATGGGGTTGGGTTGCCATGGCAACCATGGGGTTGTGTTTCCATGGGAACCATGGGGTTGGGCTGCCATGGCATCCACGGGGTTGTGTTGCCATGGCAACCACGGGGTTTGGCTGCCATGGCAACCATGGGGTTCTGTGTCCATGGTAACCATGGGGTTGTGTTGCCATGGTAACCATGGCGTTTAGTTGCCATGGCAACTATGGGGTTCTGTTGCCATGGTAACCATGGGGTTGGGTTGCCATGGCAACCATGGGGTGTTTGTTTTCCATGGGAACCATGGGGTTGGGTTGCCATGGCAACCATGGGGTTGGGTTGCCATGGCAACCACGGGGTTTGGTTGCCATGGTAACCATGGGGTTGGGTTGCCATGGCAACCATGGGGTTTGGTTCCCATGGTAACCACGGGGTTGGGTTGCCATGGCAACCACGGTGTTGGGTTGCCATGGCAACCACGGGGTTTGGTTGCCATGGCAACCATGGGGTTGTGTTGCCATGGTAACCATGGCGTTTAGTTTCCATGGCAACTATGGGGTTCTGTTGCCATGGGAACCATCGGGTTGGGTTGCCATGGCATCCACGGGGTTGGGTTGCCATGGCAACCACGGGGTTTGGTTGCCATGGCAATAATGGGGTTCTGTGTCCATGGTAACCATGGGGTTGTGTTGCCATGGTAACCATGGCGTTTTGTTGCCATGGCAACTATGGGGTTCTGTTGCCATGGCAACCACGGGGTTTGGTTGCCATGGTAACCATGGGGTTGGGTTGCCATGGCAACCATGGGGTTGGGTTGCCATTGCAACCATGGGGTTGTGTTGCCATGGTAACCATGGGGTTGGGTTGCCATGGAAACCGCGGGGTTTGGTTGCCATGGTAACCATGGGGTTTAGTTGCCATGGCAACTATGGGGTTCTGTTGCCATGGTAACCATGGGGTTGGGTTGCCATGGCAACCACGGGGTTTGGTTGCCATGGCAACCATGGGGTTCTGTGTCCATGGTAACCATGGGGTTGTGTTGCCATGGTAACCATGGCGTTTTGTTGCCATGGTAACCATGGCGTTTTGTTGCCATGGCAACCATGGGGTAGCGTTTCCATGGCAACCACGGGGTTTGGTTGCCATGGTAACCATGGGGTTGGGTTGCCATGGCAACCATGGGGTTGTGTTGCCATGGTAACCATGGGGTTGGGTTGCCATGGCAACCATGGGGTTGTGTTGCCATGGTAACCATGGCGTTTAGTTGCCATGGCAACTATGGGGTTCTGTTGCCATGGTAACCATGGGGTTGGGTTGCCATGGCAAGCATGGGGTTGGGTTGCCATGGAATCCACGGGGTTGGGTTGCCATGGCAACCATGGGGTTGTGTTGCCATGGTAACCATGGCGTTTAGTTGCCATGGCAACTATGGGGTTCTGTTGCCATGGTAACCATGCGGTTGGGTTGCCATGGCAACCATGGGGTTGTGTTGCCATGGTAACCATGGGGTTGGGTTGCCATGGCAACCATGGGGTTGGGTTGCCATGGCAAACATGGGGTTGGGTTGCCATGGTAACCATGGGGTTGTGTTGCCATGGTAACCATGGCGTTTAGTTGCCATGGCAACCACGGAGTTTGGTTGCCATGGTAACCACGGGGTTTTGTTGCCATGGTAACCATGGTGTTGGGTTGCCATGGCAACCATGGGGTTGTGTTGCCATGGTAACCATGGGGTTGGGTTTCCATGGCAACCATGGGGTTGTGTTGCCATGGTAACCATGGCGTTTAGTTGCCATGGCAACTATGGGGTTCTGTTGCCATGGTAACCATGGGGTTGGGTTGCCATGGCAACCATGGGGTTGTGTTGCCATGGGAACCATGGGGTTGGGTTGCCATGGCATCCACGGGGTTGGATTGCCATGGCAACCACGGGGTTTGGTTGCCATGGCAACCATGGGGTTCTGTGTACATGGTAACCATGGGGTTGTGTTGCCGTGGTAACCATGGCGTTTTTTTTGCCATGGCAACTATGGGGTTCTGTTGCCATGGCAACCGTGGGGTAGTATTTCCATGGCAACCATGGGGTAGTGTTGCCATGGTAACGATGGGGTTGGGTTGCCATGGCAACCACGGGGTTGTGTTCTCATGGGAACCATGGGGTTGTGTTGCCATGGCAACCATGGGGTTGGGTTGCCATGGCAACCATGGGGTTGTGTTGCCATGGTAACCATGGGGTTGGGTTGCCATGGTAACCATGGGGTTGTGTTGCCATGGTAACCATGGGGTTGGGTTGCCATGGTAACCATGGGGTTGGGTTGCCATGGCAACCATGGGGTTGTGTTGCCATGGGAACCATGGGGTTGGGTTGCCATGGCATCCACGGGGTTGGGTTGCCATGGCAACCACGGGGTTTGGTTGCCATGGCAACCATGGGGTTCTGTGTCCATGGTAACCATGGGGTTGTGTTGCCATGGTAACCATGGCGTTTTTTTGCCATGGCAACTATGGGGTTCTGTTGCCATGGCAACCATGGGGTAGTGTTTCCATGGCAACCATGGGGTAGTGTTGCCATGGTAACGATGGGGTTGGGTTGCCATGGCAACCACGGGGTTGTGTTCTCATGGGAACCATGGGGTTGTGTTGCCATGGCAACCATGGGGTTGGGTTGCCATGGAAACCATGAGGTTGTGTTGCCATGGTAACCATGGGGTTGGGTTGCCATGGTAACCATGGGGTTGTGTTGCCATGGTAACCATGGCGTTTAGTTGCCATGGCAACTATGGGGTTCTGTTGCCATGGTAACCATGGGGTTGGGTTGCCATGGCAACCATGGTGTTGTGTTGCCATGGGAACCATGGGGTTGGGTTGCCATGGCATCCACGGGGTTGGGTTGCCATGGCAACCACGGGGTTTGGTTGCCATGGCAACCATGGGGTTCTGTGTCCATGGTAACCATGGGGTTGTGTTGCCATGGTAACCATGGCGTTTTGTTGCGATGGCAACTATGGTGTTCTGTTGCCATGGCAACCATGGGGTAGTGTTTCCATGGCAACCATGGGGTTGTGTTGCCATGGTAACTATGGGGTTGGGTTGCTATGGAAACTATGGGGTTTAGCTGCCTTGGCAACCATGGGGTTGGGTTGCCATGGAAACCATGGGGTTGTGTTGCCATGGTAACCATGGCGTTTAGTTGCCATATCAACTATGGGGTTCTGTTGCCATGGTAACCATGGGGTTGGGTTGCCATGGCAACCATGGGGTTGTGTTTCCATGGGAACCATGGGGTTGGGTTGCCATGGCATCCACGGGGTTGGGTTGCCATGGCAACCACGGGGTTCTGTGTCCATGGTAACCATGGGGTTGTGTTGCCATGGTAACCATGGCGTTTTGTTGCCATGGCAACTATGGGGTTCTGTTGCCATGGCAACCATGGGGTTGTGTTTCCATGGAAACCATGGGGTAGTGTTGCCATGGTAACGATGGGGTTGGCTTGCCATGGCAACCACGGGATAGTGTTATCATGGGAACCATGGGGTTGTGTTGCCATGGTAACCATGGGGTTGGGTTGCCATGGCAACCACGGGGTTTGGTTGCTATGGTAACCATGGGGTTGGGTTGCCATGGTAACTATGGGGTTGGGTTGCTATGGAAACTATGGGGTTTAATTGCCTTGGAAACCATGGGGTTGGGTTGCCATGGCAACCATGGGGTTGTGTTGCCATGGTAACCATGGGGTTGTGTTGCCATGGCAACCATGGGGTTGTGTTGCCATGGTAACCATGGCGTTTAGTTGCCATGGCAACCACGGGGTTTGGTTGCCATGGTAACCATGGGGTTGTGTTGCCATGGCAACCATGGGGTTGTGTTGCCACGGTAACCATGGCGTTTCGTTGCCATGGCAACCACGGGGTTTGGTTGCTATGGTAACCATGGGGTTGGGTTGCCATGGCAACCATGGGGTTGTGTTGCCATGGTAACCATGGCGTTTAGTTGCCATGGCAACTATGGGGTTCTGTTGCCATGGTAACCATGGGGTTGGGTTGCCATGGCAACCATGGAGTTGTGTTGCCATGGGAACCATGGGGTTGGGTTGCCATGGCATCCACGGGGTTGGGTTGCCATGGCAACCACGGGGTTTGGTTGCCATGGCAACCATGGGGTTCTGTGTCCATGGTAACCATGGGGTTGTGTTACCATGGTAACCATGGCGTTTAGTTGCCATGGCAACTATGGGGTTCTGTTGCCATGGCAACCATGGGGTAGTGTTTCCATGGCAACCACGGGGTTTGGTTGCCATGGTAACCATGGGGTTGGGTTGCCATGGCAACCATGGTGTTGGGTTGCCATGGTAACCATGGGGTTGTGTTGCCATGGCAACCATGGGGTTGTGTTGCCATGGTAACCATGGCGTTTAGTTGCCATGGCAACTATGGGGTTCTGTTGCCATGGTAACCATGGGGTTGGGTTGCCATGGCAACCACGGGGTTGTGTTGCCATCGGAACTATGGGGTTGGGTTGCCATGGCATCCACGGGGTTGGGTTGCCATGGCAACCACGGGGTTTGGTTGCCATGGCAACCATGGGGTTGTGTTGCCATGGTAACCATGGCGTTTATTTGCCATGGCAACTATGGGGTTCTGTTGCCATGGTAACCATGGGGTTGGGTTGCCATGGCAACCATAGAGTTGTGTTGCCATAGTATCCATGGGGTTGGGTTGCCATGGCAACCATGGGGTTGTGTTGCCATGGGAACCATGGCGTTTAGTTGCCATGGCAACCACGGGGTTTGGTTTCCACGGTAACCATGGGGTTGGGTTGCCATGGCAACCATGGGGTTGGGCTGCCATGGCAACCATGGGGTTGGGTTCCCATGGTAACCATGGGGTTGGGTTGCCATGGCAACCATGGGGTTGTGTTGCCATGGTAACCATGGCGTTTAGTTGCCATGGCAACTATGGGGTTCTGTTGCCATGGTAACCATGGGGTTGGGTTGCCATGGCAACCATGGGGTTGTGTTGCCATGGGAACCATGGGGTTGGGTTGCCATGGCATCAACGGGGTTGGGTTGCCATGGCAACCACGGGGTTTGGTTGCCATGGCAACCATGGGGTTCTGTGTCCATGGTAACCATGGGGTTGTGTTGCCATGGTAACCATGGCGTTTAGTTGCCATGGCAACTATGGGGTTCTGTTGCCATGGCAACCATGGGGTAGTGTTTCCATGGCAACCACGGGGTTTGGTTGCCATGGTAACCATGGGGTTGGGTTGCCATTGCAACCACGGGGTTTGCTTGCTATGGTAACCATGGGGTTAGGTTGCCATGGCAACCATGGGGTTGTGTTGCCGTGGTAACCATGGCGTTTAGTTGCCATGGCAACCACGGGGTTTGGTTGCCATGGTAACCATGGGGTTGGGTTGCCATGGCAACCATGGGGTTGTGTTGCCATGGGAACCATGGGGTTGGGTTGCCATGGCAACCATGGGGTTGGGTTGCCATGGCAACCATGGGGTTGTGTTGCCATGGTAACCATTGCGTTTAGTTGCCATGGCAACCACGGGGTTTGGTTGCCATGGTAACCATGGTGTTGGGTTGCCATGGCAACCATGGGGTTGTGTTGCCATGGTAACCATGGCGTTTAGTTGCCATGGCAACTATGGGGTTCTGTTGCCATGGCAACCACGGGGTTTGGTTGCCATGGTAACCATGGGGTTGGGTTGCCATGGCAACCATGGGGTTGGGTTGCCATTGCAACCATGGGGTTGTGTTGCCATGGTAACCATGGGGTTGGGTTGCCATGGAAACCGCGGGGTTTGGTTGCCATGGTAACCATGGCGTTTAGTTGCCATGGCAACTATGGGGTTCTGTTGCCATGGTAACCATGGGGTTGGGTTGCCATGGCAACCATGGGGTTGTGTTGCCATGGGAACCATGGGGTTGGGTTGCCATGGCATCCACGGGGTTGGGTTGCCATGGCAACCACGGGGTTTGGTTGCCATGGCAACCATGGGGTTCTGTGTCCATGGTAACCATCGGGTTGTGTTGCCATGGTAACCATGGCGTTTTGTTGCCATGGCAACCATGGGGTAGCGTTTCCATGGCAACCACGGGGTTTGGTTGCCATGGTAACCATGGGGTTGGGTTGCCATGGCAACCATGGGGTTGTGTTGCCATGGTAACCATGGCGTTTAGTTGCCATGGCAACTATGGGGTTCTGTTGCCATGGTAACCATGGGGTTGGGTTGCCATGGCAAGCATGGGGTTGGGTTGCCATGGAATCCACGGGGTTGGGTTGCCATGGCAACCACGGGGTTGGGTTTCCATGGCAACCATGGGGTTGTGTTGCCATGGTAACCATGGCGTTTAGTTGCCATGGCAACTATGGGGTTCTGTTGCCATGGTAACCATGGGGTTGGGTTGCCATGGCAACCATGGGGTTGTGTTGCCATGGTAACCATGGGGTTGGGTTGCCATGGCAACCATGGGGTTGGGTTGCCATGGCAAACATGGGGTTGGGTTGCCATGGTAACCATGGGGTTGTGTTGCCATGGTAACCATGGCGTTTAGTTGCCATGGCAACCACGGAGTTTGGTTGTCATGGTAACCACGGGGTTTTGTTGCCATGGTAACCATGGGGTTGGGTTGCCATGGCAACCATGGGGTTGTGTTGCTATGGTAACCATGGGGTTGGGTTGCCATGGCAACCATGGGGTTGTGTTGCCATGGTAACCATGGCGTTTAGTTGCCATGGCAATTATGGGGTTCTGTTGCCATGGTAACCATGGGGTTGGGTTGCCATGGCAACCATGGGGTTGTGTTGCCATGGGAACCATGGGGTTGGGTTGCCATGGCATCCACGGGGTTGGGTTGCCATGGCAACCACGGGGTTTGGTTGCCATGGCAACCATGGGGTTCTGTGTACATGGTAACCATGGGGTTGTGTTGCCATGGTAACCATGGCGGTTTTTTGCCATGGCAACTATGGGGTTCTGTTGCCATGGCAACCATGGGGTAGTGTTTCCATGGCAACCATGGGGTAGTGTTGCCATGGTAACGATGGGGTTGGGTTGCCATGGCAACCACGGGGTTGTGTTCTCATGGGAACCATGGGGTTGTGTTGCCATGGCAACCATGGGGTTGGGTTGCCATGGCAACCATGGGGTTGTGTTGCCATGGTAACCATGGGGTTGGGTTGCCATGGTAACCATGGGGTTGTGTTGCCATGGTAACCATGGCGTTTAGTTGCCATGGCAACTATGGGGTTCTGTTGCCATGGTAACCATGGGGTTGGGTTGCCATGGCAACCATGGGGTTGTGTTGCCATGGGAACCATGGGGTTGGGTTGCCATGGCATCCACGGGGTTGGGTTGCCATGGCAACCACGGGGTTTGGTTGCCATGGCAACCATGGGGTTCTGTGTCCATGGTAACCATGGGGTTGTTTTGCCATGGTAACCATGGCGTTTTGTTGCGATGGCAACTATGGTGTTCTGTTGCCATGGCAACCATGGGGTAGTGTTTCCATGGCAACCATGGGGTTGTGTTGCCATGGTAACTATGGGGTTGGGTTGCTATGGAAACTATGGGGTTTAGCTGCGTTGGCAACCATGGGGTTGGGTTGCCATGGAAACCATGGGGTTGTGTTGCCATGGTAACCATGGCGTTTAGTTGCCATGGCAACTATGGGGTTCTGTTGCCATGGTAACCATGGGGTTGGGTTGCCATGGCAACCATGGGGTTGTGTTTCCATGGGAACCATGGGGTTGGGTTGCCATGGCATCCACGGTGTTGGGTTGCCATGGCAACCACGGGGTTCTGTGTCCATGGTAACCATGGGGTTGTGTTGCCATGGTAACCATGGCGTTTTGTTGCCATGGCAGCTATGGGGTTCTGTTGCCATGGCAACCATGGGGTTGTGTTTCCATGGAAACCATGGGGTAGTGTTGCCATGGTAACGATGGGGTTGGCTTGCCATGGCAACCACGGGATAGTGTTATCATGGGAACCATGGGGTTGTGTTGCCATGGTAACCATGGGGTTGGGTTGCCATGGCAACCACGGGGTTTGGTTGCTATGGTAACCATGGGGTTGGGTTGCCATGGTAACTATGGGGTTGGGTTGCTATGGAAACTATGGGGTTTAATTGCCTTGGAAACCATGGGGTTGGGTTGCCATGGCAACCATGGGGTTGTGTTGCCATGGTAACCACGGGGTTTGGTTGCTATGGTATCCATGGGGTTGGGTTGCCATGGCAACCATGGCGTTTATTTGCCATGGCAACTATGGGGTTCTGTTGCCATGGTAACCATGGGGTTGGGTTGCCATGGCAACCATGGAGTTGTGTTGCCATGGTAACCATGGGGTTGGGTTGCCATGGCAACCATGGGGTTGGGTTGCCATGGCAACCATGGGGTTGTGTGGCCATGGGAACCATGGCGTTTAGTTGCCATGGCAACCACGGGGTTTGGTTTCCACGGTAACCATGGGGTTGGGTTGCCATGGCAACCATGGGGTTGGGTTGCCATGGCAACCATGGGGTTGGGTTCCCATGGTAACCATGGGGTTGGGTTGCCATGGCAACCATGGGGTTGTGTTGCCATGGTAACCATGGCGTTTAGTTGCCATGGCAACTATGGGGTTCTGTTGCCATGGTAACCATGGGGTTGGGTTGCCATGGCAACCATGGGGTTGTGTTGCCATGGGAACCATGGGGTTGGGTTGCCATGGCATCAACGGGGTTGGGTTGCCATGGCAACCACGGGGTTTGGTTGCCATGGCAACCATGGGGTTCTGTGTCCATGGTAACCATGGGGTTGTGTTGCCATGGTAACCATGGCGTTTTGTTGCCATGGCAACTATGGGGTTCTGTTGCCATGGCAACCATGGGGTAGTGTTTCCATGGAAACCACGGGGTTTGGTTGCCATGGTAACCATGGGGTTGGGTTGCCATGGCAACCATGGGGTTGTGTTGCCATGGGAACCATGGGGTTGGGTTGCCATGGCATCCACGGGGTTGGGTTGCCATGGCAACCACGGGGTTTGGTTGCCATGGCAACCATGGGGTTCTGTGTCCATGGTAACCATGGGGTTGTGTTGCCATGGTAACCATGGCGTTTTGTTGCCATGGCAACTATGGGGTTCTGTTGCCATGGCAACCATGGGGTAGTGTTTCCATGGCAACCACGGGGTTTGGTTGCCATGGTAACCATGGGGTTGGGTTGCCATGGCAACCACGGCGTTTGGTTGCTATGGTAACCATGGGGTTAGGTTGCCATGGCAACCATGGGGTTGTGTTGCCATGGTAACCATGGCGTTTAGTTGCCATGGCAACCACGGGGTTTGGTTGCCATGGTAACCATGGGGTTGGGTTGCCATGTCAACCATGGTGTTGTGTTGCCATGGTAACCATGGGGTTGGGTTGCCATGGCAACCATGGGGTTGGGTTGCCATGGCAACCATGGGGTTGTGTTGCCATGGTAACCATTGCGTTTAGTTGCCATGGCAACCACGGGGTTTTGTTGCCATGGTAACCATGGGGTTGGGTTGCCATGGCAACCATGGGGTTGGGTTGCCATGGCAACCATGGGGTTGTGTTGCCATGGTAACCATGGGGTTGGGTTGCCATGGCAACCATGGGGTTGTGTTGCCATGGTAACCATGGCGTTTAGTTGCCATGGCAACTATGGGGTTCTGTTGCCATGGTAACCATGGGGTTGGGTTGCCATGGCAACCATGGGGTTGTGTTGCCATGGGAACCATGGGGTTGGGTTGCCATGGCATCCACGGGGTTGGGTTGCCATGGCAACCACGGGGTTTGGTTGCCATGGTAACCATGGGGTTGGGTTGCCATGGCAACCATGGGGTTGTGTTGCCATGGTAACCATGGCGTTTTGTTCCCATGGCAACTATGGGGTTCTGATGCCATGGCAACCATGGGGTAGTGTTTCCATGGCAACCATGGGGTTCTGTGTCCATGGTAACCATGGGGTTGTGTTGCCATGGTAACCATGGCGTTTAGTTGCCATGGCAACCACGGGGTTTGGTTGCCATGGCAACCATGGGGTTCTGTGTCCATGGTAACCATGGGGTTGTGTTGCCATGGTAACCATGGCGTTTTGTTGCCATGGCAACTATGGGGTTCTGTTGCCATGGCAACCATGGGGTAGTGTTTCCATGGCAACCACAGGGTTTGGTTGCCATGGTAACCATGGGGTTGGGTTGCCATGGCAACCATGGGGTTGTGTTGCCATGGTAACCATGGGGTTGTGTTGCCATGGCAACCTTGGGGTTGTGTTGCCATGGTAACCATGGCGTTTAGTTGCCATGGCAATCACGGAGTTTGGTTGCCATGGTAACCACGGGGTTTGGTTGCCATGGTAACCATGGGGTTGGGTTGCCATGGCAACCATGGGGTTGTGTTGCCATGGTAACCATGGGGTTGGGTTGCCATGGCAACCATGGGGTTGTGTTGCCATGGTAACCATGGCGTTTAGTTGCCATGGCAACTATGGGGTTCTGTTGCCATGGTAACCATGGGGTTGGGTTGCCATGGCAACCGTGGGGTTGTGTTGCCATGGGAACCATGGGGTTGGGTTGCCATTGCATCCACGGGGTTGGGTTGCCATGGCAACCACGGGGTTTGGTTGCCATGGCAACCATGGGATTCTGTGTCCATGGTAACCATGGCGTTGTGTTGCCATGGTAACCATGGCGTTTAGTTGCCATGGCAACCACGGAGATGGTTGCCATGGTAACCATGGGGTTGTGTTGCCATGGTAACCATGGCGTTTAGTTGCCATGGCAACTATGGGGTTCTGTTGCCTTGGTAACCATGGGGTTGGGTTGCCATGGCAACCATGGGGTTGTGTTGCCATGGGAACCATGGGGTTGGGTTGCCATGGCATCCACGCGGTTGGGTTGCCATGACATCCACGGGGTTGGGTTGCCATGGCAACCACGGGGTTTGGTTGCCATGGCAACCATGGGGTTCTGTGTCCATGGTAACCATGGGGTTGTGTTGCCATGGTAACCATGGCGTTTTGTTGCCATGGCAACTATGGGGTTCTGTTGCCATGGCAACCATGGGGTAGTGTTTCCATGGCAACCACGGGGTTTGGTTGCCATGGTAACCATGGGGTTGGGTTGCCATGGCAACCATGGGGTTGGGTTGCCATGGCAACCATGGCGTTTAGTTGCCATGGCAACCACGGAGTTTGATTGCCATGGTAACCACGGGGTTTGGTTGCCATGGTAACCATGGGGTTGGGTTGCTATGGCAACCATGGGGTTGTGTTGCCATGGGAACCATGGGGTTGGGTTGCCATGGCAACCATGGGGTTGTGTTGCCATGGTAACCATGGCGTTTAGTTGCCATGGCAACTATGGGGTTCTGTTGCCATGGTAACTATGGGGTTGGGTTGCCATGGCAACCATGGGGTTGTGTTGCCATGGGAACCATGGGGTTGGGTTGCCATGGCATCCACGGGGTTGGGTTGCCATGGCTACCACGGGCTTTGGTTGCCATGGCAACCATGGGTTTCTGTGTCCATGGTAACCATGGCGTTGTGTTGCCAAAGTAACCATGGCGTTTAGTTGCCATGGAAACCACGGAGTTTGGTTGCCATGGTAACCATGGGGTTGTGTTGCCATGGTAACCATGGCGTTTAGTTGCCATGGCAACTATGGGGTTCTGTTGCCATGGTAACCATGGGGTTGGGTTGCCATGGCATCCACGGGGTTGGGTTGCCATGGCATCCACGGGGTTGGGTTGCCATGGCAACCACGGGGTTTGGTTGCCATGGCAACCATGGGGTTCTGTGTCCATGGTAACCATGGGGTTGTGTTGCCACGGTAACCATGGCGTTTTGTTGCCATGGCAACTATGGGGTTCTGTTGCCATGGCAACCATGGGGTAGTGTTTCCATGGCAACCACGGGGTTTGGTTGCCATGGTAACCATGGGGTTGGGTTGCCATGGCAACCATGGGGTTGGGTTGCCATGGCAACCATGGGGTTGTGTTGCCATGGTAACCATGGGGTTGGGTTGCCATGGCAACCATGGGGTTGTGTTGCCATGGTAACCATGGCGTTTAGTTGCCAAGGCAACCACGGAGTTTGATTGCCATGGTAACCACGGGGTTTGGTTGCCATGGTAACCATGGGGTTGGGTTGCCATGGCAACCATGGGGTTGTGTTGCCATGGGAACCATGGGGTTGGGTTGCCATGGCAACCATGGGGTTGTGTTGCCATGGCAACCATGGGGTTGGGTTGCCATGGCAACCATGGGGTTGTGTTGCCATGGGAACCATGGGGTTGGGTTGCCATGGCAACCACGGGGTTGGGTTGCCATGGCAACCACGGGGTTTGGTTGCCATGGCAACCATGGGGTTCTGTGTCCATGGTAACCATGGCGTTGTGTTGCCATGGTAACCATGGCGTTTAGTTGCCATGGCAACCACGGAGTTTGGTTGCCATGGTAACCATGGGGTTGTGTTGCCATGGTAACCATGGCGTTTAGTTGCCATGGCAACTATGGGGTTCTGTTGCCATGGTAACCATGGGGTTGGGTTGCCATGGCAACCATGGGGTTGTGTTGCCATGGTAACCATGGGGTTGGGTTGCCATGGCATCCACGGGGTTTGGTTGCCATGGCAACCTTGGGGTTCTGTGTCCATGGTAACCATGGCGTTGTGTTGCCATGGTAACCATGGCGTTGTGTTGCCATGGTAACCATGGCGTTTTGTTGCCATGGCAACTATGGGGTTCTGTTGCCATGGCAACCATGGGGTAGTGTTTCCATGGCAACCACGGGGTTTGGTTGCCATGGTAACCATGGGGTTGGGTTGACATGGCAACCATGGGGTTGGGTTGCCATGGGAACCATGGGGTTGTGTTGCCATGGTAACCATGGCGTTTAGTTGCCATGGCAACCACGTTGTTTGGTTGCTATGGTAACCACGCAGTTTGGTTGCCATGGTAACCATGGGGTTGGGTTGCCATGGCAACCATGGGGTTGTGTTGCCATGGGAACCATGGGGTTGGGTTGCCATGGCATCCACGGGGTTGGGTTGCCATGGCAACCACGGGGTTTGGTTGCCATGGCAACCATGGGGTTCTGTGTCCATGGTAACCATGGCGTTGTGTTGCCATGGTAACCATGGCGTTTAGTTGCCATGGCAACCACGGAGTTTGGTTGCCATGGTAACCATGGGGTTGTGTTTCCATGGTAACCATGGCGTTTAGTTGCCATGGCAACTATGGGGTTCTGTTGCCATGGTAACCATGGGGTTGGGTTGCCATGGCATCCACGGGGTTGGGATGCCATGGCAACCATGGGGTTGGGTTGCCATGGCAACCATGGTGTTGGGTTGCCATGGAAACCATGGCGTTGTGTTGCCATGGTAACCATGGCGTTTCGTTGCCATGGCAACCACGGAGTTTGGTTGCCATGGTAACCACGGGGTTTGGTTGCCATGGTAACCATGGGGTTGGGTTGCCATGGCAACCATGGGGTTGTGTTGCCATGGTAACCATGGGGTTGGGTTGCTATGGCAACCATGGGGTTGTGTTGCCATGGTAACCATGGCGTTTAGTTGCCATGGCAACCATGGGGTTCTGTTGCCATGGTAACCATGGGGTTGGGTTGCCATGGCAACCACGGGGTTGTGTTCTCATGGGAACCATGGGGTTGGGTTGCCATGGCAACCATGGGGTTGTGTTGCCATGGTAACCATGCCGTTTAGTTGCCATGGCAACCATGGGGTTTGGTTGCCATGGTAACCATGGGGTTGGGTTGCCATGGCAACCATGGGGTTGTGTTGCCATGGTAACCATGGCGTTTAGTTGCCATGGCAACCACGGGGTTTGGTTGCCATGTTAACCATGGGGTTGGGTTGCCATGGCAACCATGGGGTTGGGTTGCCATGGCAACCATGGGGTTGTGTTGCCATGGTAACCATGGGGTTGGGTTGCCATGGCAACCATGGGGTTGTGTTGCCATGGTAACCATGGCGTTTAGTTGCCATGGCAACTATGGGGTTCTGTTGCCATGGTAACCATGGGGTTGGGTTGCCATGGCAACCATGGGGTTGTGTTGCCATGGGAACCATGGGGTTGGGTTGCCATGGCATCCACGGGGTTGGGTTGCCATGGCAACCATGGGGTTGTGTTGCCATGGGAACCATGGGGTTGGGTCGCCATGGCAACCATGGGGTTGTGTTGCCATGGTAACCATGGCGTTTAGTTGCCATGGCAACTATGGGGTTCTGTTGCCATGGTAACCATGGGGTTGGCTTGCCATGGCAACCATGGGGTTGTGTTGCCATGGGAACCGTGGGGTTGGGTTGCCATGGCATCCACGGGGTTGGGTTGCCATGGCAACCACGGGGTTTGGTTGCCATGGCAACCATGGGGTTCTGTGTCCATGGTAACCATGGCGTTGTGTTGCCATGGTAACCATGGCGTTTAGTTGCCATGGCAACCACGGAGTTTGGTTGCCATGGTAACCATGGGGTTGTGTTGCCATGGTAACCATGGCGTTTAGTTGCCATGGCAACTATGGGGTTCTGTTGCCATGGTAACCATGGGGTTGGGTTGCCATGGCAACCATGGGGTTGTGTTGCCATGGGAACAATGGGGTTGGGTTGCCATGGCATCCACGGGGTTGGGTTGCCATGGCAACCACGGGGTTTGGTTGCCATGGGAACCATGGTGTTCTGTGTCCATGGTAACCATGGCGTTGTTTTGCCATGGTAACCATGGGGTTGGGTTGCCATGGCAACCATGGGGTTGGGTTGCCATGGCAACCATGGGGTAGTGTTTCCATGGCAACCACGGGGTTTGGTTGCCATGGTAACCATGGGGTTGGGTTTCCATGGCAACCATGGGTTTGGGTTGCCATGGCAACCATGGGGTTGTGTTGCCATGGTAACCATGAGGTTGGGTTGCCATGGCAACCATTGGGTTGTGTTGCCATGGTAACCATGGCGTTTAGTTGCCATGGCAACCACGGAGTTTGGTTGCCATGGTAACCACGGGGTTTGGTTGCCATGGTAACCATGGGGTTGGGTTGCCATGGCAACCATGGGGTTGTGTTGCCATGGTAACCATGGGGTTGGGTTTCCATGGCAACCATGGGGTTGTGTTGCCATGGTAATCATGGCGTTTAGTTGCCATGGCAACTATGGGGTTCTGTTGCCATGGTAACCATGGGGTTGGGTTGCCATGGCAACCATGGGGTTGTGTTGCCATGGGAACCATGGGGTTGGGTTGCCATGGCATCCACGGGGTTGGGTTGCCATGGCAACCACGGGGTTTGGTTGCCATGGCAATCTTGGGGTTCTGTGTCCATGGTAACCATGGCGTTGTGTTGCCATGGTAACCATGGCGTTTAGTTGCCATGGCAACCACGGAGTTTGGTTGCCATGGTAACCATGGGGTTGTGTTGCCATGGTAACCATGGCGTTTAGTTGCCATGGCAACCATGGGGTTCTGTTGCCATGGTAACCATGGGGTTGGGTTGCCATGGAAACCATGGGGTTGTGTTGCCATGGGAACCATGGGGTTGGGTTGCCATGGCATCCACGGGGTTGGGTTGCCATAGCAACCACGGGGTTTGGTTGCCATGGCAACCATGGGGTTCTGTGTCCATGGTAACCATGGCGTTGTGTTGCCATGGTAACCATGGCCTTTTGTTGCCATGGCAACTATGGGGTTCTGTTGCCATGGCAACCATGGGGTTGGGTTGCCATGGCATCCACGGTGTTGAGTTGCCATGGCAACCATGGGGTTGGGTTGCCATGGCAACCATGGGGTTGTGTTGCTATGGTAACCATGGCGTTTAGTTGCCATGGTAACCACAGGGTTTGGTTGCCATGGTAACCATGGGGTTGGGTTGCCATGGCAACCATGGGGTTGTGTTTCCATGGTAACCATGTGGTTGGGTTGCCATGGATACCATGGGGTTGTGTTGCCATGGTAACCATGGCGTTTAGTTGCCATGGCAACTTTTGGGTTCTGTTGCCATGGTAACCATGGGGTTGGGTTGCCATGGCAACCATGGGGTTGTGTTGCCATGGGAACCATGGGGTTGGGTTGCCATGGCATCCACGGTGTTGGGTTGCCATGGCATCCACGGTGTTGGGTTGCCATGGCAACCATGGGGTTGTGTTGCCATGGTAACCATGGCGTTTAGTTGCCATGGCAACCACGGGGTTTGGTTGCCATGGTAACCATGGGGTTCGGTTGCAATGGCAACCATGGGGTTGTGTTGCCATGGTAACCATGGGGTTGGGTTGCCATGGTAACCATGGCGTTTAGTTGCCATGGCAACTATGGGGTTCGGTTGCCATGGTAACCATGGGGTTGGGTTGCCATGGCAACCATGGGGTTGTGTTGCCATGGGAACCATGGGGTTGGGTCGCCATGGCAACCATGGGGTTGTGTTGCCATGGTAACCATGGCGTTTTGTTGCCATGGCAACTATGGGGTTCTGATGCCATGGCAACCATGCGGTAGTGTTTCCATGGCAACCACGGGGTTTGGTTGCCATGGTAACCATGGGGTTGGGTTGCCATGGCAACCATGGGGTTTGGTTGCCATGGCAACCATGGGGTTGTGTTGCCATGGTAACCATGGGGTTGGGTTGCCATGGCAACCATGGGGTTGTGTTGCCATGGTAACCATGGCGTTTAGTTGCCATGGCAACTATGGGGTTCTGTTGCCATGGTAACCATGGGGTTGTGTTGCCATGGCAACCATGGGGTTGTGTTGCCATGGGAACCATGGGGTTGGGTTGCCATGGCATCCACGGGGTTGGTTTGCCATGGCAACCACGGGGTTTGGTTGCCATGGCAACCATGGGGTTGTGTTGCCATGGTAACCATGGCGTTCAGTTGCCATGGCAACTATGGGGTTCTGTTGACATGGTAACCATGGGGTTGGGTTGCCATGGCAACCATGGGGTTGTGTTGCCATGGGAACCATGGGGTTGGGTTGCCATGGCAACCATGGGGTTGTGTTGCCATGGTAACCATGGCGTTTAGTTGCCATGGCAACCACGGGGTTTGGTTGCCATGGTAACCATGGGGTTGGGTTGCCATGGCAACCATGGGGTTGTGTTGCCATGGTAACCATGGGGTTGTGTTGCCATGGCAACCATGGGGTTGGGTTGCCATGGGAACCATGGGGTTGTGTTGCCATGGTAACCATGGGGTTGGGTTGCCATGGCAACCATGGGGTTGTGTTGCCATGGTAACCATGGCGTTTAGTTGCCATGGCAACTATGGGGTTCTGTTGCCATGGTAACCATGGGGTTGGGTTGCCATGGCAACCATTGTGTTGTGTTGCCATGGGAACCATGGGGTTGGGTTGCCATGGCATCCACGGGGTTGGGTTGCCATGGCAACCACGGGGTTTGGTTGCCATGGCAACCATGGGGTTCTGTGTCCATGGTAACCATGGCGTTGTGTTGCCATGGTAACCATGGCGTTTAGTTGCCATGGCAACTATGGCATTCTGTTGCCATGGTAACCATGGGGTTGGGTTGCCATGGCAACCATGGGGTTGTGTTGCCATGGTAACCATGGGGTTGGGTTGCCATGGCAACCATCGGGTTGGGTTGCCATGGTAACCATGGGTTTGGGTTGCCATGGCAACCTTGGGGTTGTGTTGCCATGGTAACCATGGGGTTGGGTTACCATGGCAACCATGGGGTTGTGTTGCCATGGGAACCATGGGGTTGGGTTGCCATGGCAACTATGGGGTTCTGTTGCCATGGCAACCATGGGGTAGTGTTTCCATGGCAACCACGGGGTTTGGTTGCCATGGTAACCATGGGGTTTAGTTGCCATGGCAACTATGGGGTTCTGTTGACATGGTAACCATGGGGTTGGGTTGCCATTGCAACCATGGGGTTGTGTTGCCATGGTAACCATGGGGTTGGGTTGCCATGGCAACCATGGGGTTGTGTTGCCATGGCAACCATGGGGTTCTGTGTCCATGGTAACCATGGGGTTGTGTTGCCATGGTAACCATGGCGTTTTGTTGCCATGGCAACTATGGTGTTTTGTTGCCATGGCAACCACTGGGTTTGGTTGCTATGGTAACCATGGCGTTGGGTTGCCATGGCAAATATGGGGTTGTGTTGCCATGGTAACCATGGCGTTTAGTTGCCATGGCAACCACGGGGTTTGGTTGCCATGGTAACCATGGGGTTGGGTTGCCATGACAACCATGGGGTTGGGTTGCCATGGTAACCATGGGGTTGGGTTGCCATGGCAACCATGGGGTTGTGTTGCCATGGCAACCATGGTGTTGGGTTCCCATGGTAACCATGGGGTTGGGTTCCCATGGCAACCATGGGGTTGTGTTGCCATGGTAACCATGGCGTTTAATTGCCATGGCAACTATGGGGTTCTGTTGCCATGGTAACCATGGGGTTGTGTTGCCATGGCAACCATGGGGTTGTGTTGCCATGGGAACCATGGGGTTGGGTTGCCATGGCATCCACGGGGTTGGGTTGCCATGGCAACCACGGGGTTTGGTTGCCATGGCAACCATGGGGTTCTGTGTCCATGGTAACCATGGGGTTGTGTTGCCATGGTAACCATGGCGTTTAGTTGCCATGGCAACCACGGAGTTTGGTTGCCATGGTAACCACGGGGTTTGGTTGCCATGGTAACCATGGGGTTGGGTTGCCATGGCAACCATGGGGTTGTGTTGCCATGGTAACCATGGGGTTGGGTTGCCATGGCAACCATGGGGTTGTGTTGCCATGGTAACCATGGCGTTTAGTTGCCATGGCAACTATGGGGTTCTGTTGCCATGGTAACCATGGGGTTGGGTTGCCATGGCAACCATGGGGTTGTGTTGCCATGGGAACCATGGGGTTGGGTTGCCATGGCATCCACGGGGTTGGGTTGCCATGGCAACCACGGGGTTTGGTTCCCATGGCAATCTTGGGGTTCTGTGTCCATGGTAACCATGGCGTTGTGTTGCCATGGTAACCATGGCGTTTAGTTGCCATGGCAACCACGGAGTTTGGTTGCCATGGTAACCATGGGGTTGTGTTGCCATGGTAACCATGGCGTTTAGTTGCCATGGCAACCATGGGGTTCTGTTGCCATGGTAACCATGGGGTTGGGTTGCCATGGCAACCATGGGGTTGTGTTGCCATGGGAACCATGGGGTTGGGTTGCCATGGCATCCACGGGGTTGGGTTGCCATAGCAACCACGGGGTTTGGTTGCCATGGCAACCATGGGGTTCTGTGTCCATGGTAACCATGGCGTTGTGTTGCCATGGTAACCATGGCCTTTTGTTGCCATGGCAACTATGGGGTTCTGTTGCCATGGCAACCATGGGGTAGTGTTTCCATGGCAACCACGGGGTTTTGGTAGCCATGGTAACCATGGGGTTGGGTTGCCATGGCAACCATGGGGTTGTGTTGCCATGGTAACCATGGGGTTGGGTTGCCATGGCAACCATGGGGTTGTGTTGCCATGGTAACCATGGCGTTTAGTTGCCATGGCAACCACGGAGTTTGGTTGCCATGGTAACCACGGGGTTTGGTTGCCATGGTAACCATGGGGTTGGGTTGCCATGGCAACCATGGGGTTGTGTTGCCATGGTAACCATGGGGTTGGGTTGCCATGGATACCATGGGGTTGTGTTGCCATGGTAACCATGGCGTTTAGTTGCCATGGCAACTTTTGGGTTCTGTTGCCATGGTAACCATGGGGTTGGGTTGCCATGGCAACCATGGGGTTGTGTTGCCATGGGAACCATGGGGTTGGGTTGCCATGGCATCCACGGTGTTGGGTTGCCATGGCAACCACGGGGTTTGGTTGCCATGGCAACCATGGGGTTCTGTGTCCATGGTAACCATGGCGTTGTGTTGCCATGGTAACCATGGCGTTTAGTTTCCATGGCAACCACGGAGTTTGGTTGCCATGGTAACCATGGGGTTGTGTTGCCATGGTAACCATGGGGTTGGGTTGCCATGGCAACCATGGGGTTGTGTTGCCATGGTAACCATGGCGTTTAGTTGCCATGGCAACTATGGGGTTCTGTTGCCATGGCATCCACGGGGTTGGGTTGCCATGGCAACCACGGGGTTTCGTTGCCATGGCAACCATGGGGTTCTGTGTCCATGGTAACAATGGCGTTGTGTTGCCATGGTAACCATGGCTTTTAGTTGCCATGGCAACCACGGGGTTTGGTTGCCATGGTAACCATGGGGTTGTGTTTCCATGGTAACCATGGCGTTTAGTTGCCATGGCAACTATGGGGTTCTGTTGCCATGGTAACCATGGGGTTGGGTTGCCATGGCATCCACGGGGTTGGGTTGCCATGGCAACCATGGGGTTGGGTTGTCATGGTAACCATGGCGTTGTGTTGCCATGGTAACCATGGCGTTTAGTTGCCATGGCAACCACGGAGTTTGCTTGCCATGGTAACCACGGGGTTTGGTTGCCATAGTAACCATGGGGTTGGGTTGCCAAGACAACCATGGGGTTGTGTTGCCATGGTAACCATGGCGTTTAGTTGCCATGGCAACTATGGGGTTCTGTTGCCATGGTAACCATGGGGTTGGGTTGCCATGGCAACCATGGGGTTGTGTTGCCATGGGAACCATGGGGTTGGGTTGCCATGGCATCCACGGGGTTGGGTTGCCATGGCAACTACGGGGTTTGGTTGCCATGGCAACCATGGGGATGGGTTGCCATGGCAACCATGGGGTTGGGTTGCCATGGCAACCACGGGGTTTGGTTGCCATGGTAACCATGGGGATGGGTTGCCATGGCAACCATGGGGTTGGGTTGCCATGGCAACCATGGGGTTGTGTTGCCATAGTAACCATGGGGTTGTGTTGCCATGGCAACCATGGGGTTGTGTTGCCATGGTAACCATGGCGTTTAGTTTCCATGGCAACTATGGGGTTCTGTTGCCATGGTAACCATGGGGTTGGGTTGCCATGGCATCCACAGGGTTGGGTTGCCATGGCAACCACGGGGTTTGGTTGCCATGGCAACCATGGGGTTCTGTGTCCATGGTAACCATGGGGTTGTGTTGCCATGGTAACCATGGCGTTTTGTTGCCATGGCAACTATGGGGTTCTGTTGCCATGGCAACCATGGGGTAGTGTTTCCATGGCAACCACGGGGTTTGGTTGCCATGGTAACCATGGGGTTGGGTTGCCATGGCAATCATGGCGTTGGGTTACCATGGCAACCATGGGGTTGTGTTGCTATGGTAACCATGGGGTTGTGTTGCCATGGCAACCATGGGGTTGTGTTGCAATGGTAACCATGGGGTTGGGTTGCCATGGCAACCATGGGGTTGTGTTGCCATGGTAACCATGGCGTTTAGTTGCCATGGCAACTATGGGGTTCTGTTGCCATGGGAACCATGGGGTTGGGTTGCCATGGCAACCATGGGGTTGTGTTGCCATGGGTACCATGGGGTTGGTTTGCAATGGCATCCACGGGGTTGGGTTGCCATGGCAACCACGGTGTTTGGTTGCCATGGCAACCGTGGGGTTCTGTGTCCATGGTAACCATGGCGTTGTGTTGCCATGGTAACCATGGCGTTTAGTTGCCATGGCAACCACGGAGTTTGGTTGCCATGGTAACCATGGGGTTGTGTTGCCATGGTAACCATGGCGTTTAGTTGCCATGGCAACTATGAGGTTCTGTTGCCATGGTAACCATGGCGTTGTTTTGCCATGGTAACCATGGGGTTGGGTTGCCATGGCAACCATGGGGTTGGGTTGCCATGGCAACCATGGGGTAGTGTTTCCATGGCAACCACGGGGTTTGGTTGCCATGGTAACCATGGGGTTGGGTTGCCATGGCAACCATGGGGTAGTGTTTCCATGGCAACCACGGAGTTTGGTTGCCATGGTAACCACGGGGTTTGGTTGCCATGGTAACCATGGGGTTTGGTTGCCATGGCAACCATGGGGTTGTGTTGCCATGGTAACCATGGGGTTGGGTTGCCATGGCAACCATGGGGTTGTGTTGCCATGGTAACCATGGCGTTTAGTTGCCATGGCAACTATGGGGTTCTGTTGCCATGGTAACCATGGGGTTGGGTTGCCATGGCAACCATGGGGTTGTGTTGCCATGGGAACCATGGGGTTGGGTTGCCATGGCATCCACGGGGTTGGGTTGCCATGGCAACCACGGGGTTTGGTTGCCATGGCAACCATGGGGTTCTGCGTCCATGGTAACCATGGCGTTGTGTTGCCATGGTAACCATGGCGTTTAGTTGCCATGGCAACCATGGTGTTGTGTTGCCATGGTAACCATGGGGTTGTGTTGCCATGGTAACCATGGCGTTTAGTTTCCATGGCAACTATGGGGTTCTGTTGCCATGGTAACCATGGGGTTGGGTTGCCATGGCAACCATGGGGTTGTGTTGCCATGGGAACCATGGGGTTGGGTTGCCATGGCATCCACGGGGTTGGGTTGCCATGGCAACCATGGGGTTTGGTTGCCATGGCAACCATGGGGTTCTGTGTCCATGGTAACCATGGGGTTGTGTTGCCATGGTAACCATGGCGTTTAGTTGCCATGGCAACTATGGGGTTCTGTTGCCATGGTAACCATGGGGTTGGGTTGCCATGGCATCCACGGGGTTGGGTTGCCATGGCAACCATGGGGTTGGGTTGCCATGGTAACCATGGCGTTCTGTTGCCATGGTAACCATGGCGTTTAGTTGCCATGGCAACCACGGAGTTTGGTTGCCATGGTAACCACGGGGTTTGGTTGCCATGGTAACCATGGGGTTTAGTTGCCATGGCAACTATGGGGTTCTGTTGCCATGGGAACCATGGGGTTGGGTTGCCATGGCAACCATGGGGTTGTGTTGCCATGGGAACAATGGGGTTGGGTTGCCATGGCATCCACGGGGTTGGGTTGCCATGGCAACCACGGTGTTTGGTTGCCATGGCAACCATGGTGTTCTGTGTCCGTGGTAACCGTGGCGTTGTGTTGCCATGGTAACCATGGGGTTGGGTTGCCATGGCAACCATGGGGTTGTGTTGCCATGGTAACCATGGGGTTGGGTTGCCATGGCAACCATCGGGTTGGGTTGCCATGGTAACCATGGGTTTGGGTTGCCATGGCAACCTTGGGGTTGTGTTGCCATGGTAACCATGGGGTTGGGTTACCATGGCAACCATGGGGTTGTGTTGCCATGGGAACCATGGGGTTGGGTTGCCATGGCAACTATGGGGTTCTGTTGCCATGGCAACCATGGGGTAGTGTTTCCATGGCAACCACGGGGTTTGGTTGCCATGGTAACCATGGGGTTTAGTTGCCATGGCAACTATGGGGTTCTGTTGACATGGTAACCATGGGGTTGGGTTGCCATGGCAACCATGGGGTTGTGTTGCCATGGTAACCATGGGGTTGGGTTGCCATGGCAACCATGGGGTTGTGTTGCCATGGCAACCATGGGGTTCTGTGTCCATGGTAACCATGGGGTTGTGTTGCCATGGTAACCATGGCGTTTTGTTGCCATGGCAACTATGGTGTTTTGTTGCCATGGCAACCACTGGGTTTGGTTGCTATGGTAACCATGGCGTTGGGTTGCCATGGCAAATATGGGGTTGTGTTGCCATGGTAACCATGGCGTTTAGTTGCCATGGCAACCACGGGGTTTGGTTGCCATGGTAACCATGGGGTTGGGTTGCCATGACAACCATGGGGTTGGGTTGCCATGGTAACCATGGGGTTGGGTTGCCATGGCAACCATGGGGTTGTGTTGCCATGGCAACCATGGGGTTGGGTTCCCATGGTAACCATGGGGTTGGGTTCCCATGGCAACCATGGGGTTGTGTTGCCATGGTAACCATGGCGTTTAATTGCCATGGCAACTATGGGGTTCTGTTGCCATGGTAACCATGGGGTTGTGTTGCCATGGCAACCATGGGGTTGTGTTGCCATGGGAACCATGGGGTTGGGTTGCCATGGCATCCACGGGGTTGGGTTGCCATGGCAACCACGGGGTTTGGTTGCCATGGCAACCATGGTGTTCTGTGTCCATGGTAACCATGGGGTTGTGTTGCCATGGTAACCATGGCGTTTAGTTGCCATGGCAACCACGGAGTTTGGTTGCCATGGTAACCACGGGGTTTGGTTGCCATGGTAACCATGGGGTTGGGTTGCCATGGCAACCATGGGGTTGTGTTGCCATGGTAACCATGGGGTTGGGTTGCCATGGCAACCATGGGGTTGTGTTGCCATGGTAACCATGGCGTTTAGTTGCCATGGCAACTATGGGGTTCTGTTGCCATGGTAACCATGGGGTTGGGTTGCCATGGCAACCATGGGGTTGTGTTGCCATGGGAACCATGGGGTTGGGTTGCCATGGCATCCACGGGGTTGGGTTGCCATGGCAACCACGGGGTTTGGTTCCCATGGCAATCTTGGGGTTCTGTGTCCATGGTAACCATGGCGTTGTGTTGCCATGGTAACCATGGCGTTTAGTTGCCATGGCAACCACGGAGTTTGGTTGCCATGGTAACCATGGGGTTGTGTTGCCATGGTAACCATGGCGTTTAGTTGCCATGGCAACCATGGGGTTCTGTTGCCATGGTAACCATGGGGTTGGGTTGCCATGGCAACCATGGGGTTGTGTTGCCATGGGAACCATGGGGTTGGGTTGCCATGGCATCCACGGGGTTGGGTTGCCATAGCAACCACGGGGTTTGGTTGCCATGGCAACCATGGGGTTCTGTGTCCATGGTAACCATGGCGTTGTGTTGCCATGGTAACCATGGCCTTTTGTTGCCATGGCAACTATGGGGTTCTGTTGCCATGGCAACCATGGGGTAGTGTTTCCATGGCAACCACGGGGTTTTGGTTGCCATGGTAACCATGGGGTTGGGTTGCCATGGCAACCATGGGGTTGTGTTGCCATGGTAACCATGGGGTTGGGTTGCCATGGCAACCATGGGGTTGTGTTGCCATGGTAACCATGGCGTTTAGTTGCCATGGCAACCACGGAGTTTGGTTGCCATGGTAACCACGGGGTTTGGTTGCCATGGTAACCATGGGGTTGGGTTGCCATGGCAACCATGGGGTTGTGTTGCCATGGTAACCATGGGGTTGGGTTGCCATGGATACCATGGGGTTGTGTTGCCATGGTAACCATGGCGTTTAGTTGCCATGGCAACTTTTGGGTTCTGTTGCCATGGTAACCATGGGGTTGGGTTGCCATGGCAACCATGGGGTTGTGTTGCCATGGGAACCATGGGGTTGGGTTGCCATGGCATCCACGGTGTTGGGTTGCCATGGCAACCACGGGATTTGGTTGCCATGGCAACCATGGGGTTCTGTGTCCATGGTAACCATGGCGTTGTGTTGCCATGGTAACCATGGCGTTTAGTTTCCATGGCAACCACGGAGTTTGGTTGCCATGGTAACCATGGGGTTGTGTTGCCATGGTAACCATGGGGTTGGGTTGCCATGGCAACCATGGGGTTGTGTTGCCATGGTAACCATGGCGTTTAGTTGCCATGGCAACTATGGGGTTCTGTTGCCATGGCATCCACGGGGTTGGGTTGCCATGGCAACCACGGGGTTTCGTTGCCATGGCAACCATGGGGTTCTGTGTCCATGGTAACAATGGCGTTGTGTTGCCATGGTAACCATGGCTTTTAGTTGCCATGGCAACCACGGGGTTTGGTTGCCATGGTAACCATGGGGTTGTGTTTCCATGGTAACCATGGCGTTTAGTTGCCATGGCAACTATGGGGTTCTGTTGCCATGGTAACCATGGGGTTGGGTTGCCATGGCATCCACGGGGTTGGGTTGCCATGGCAACCATGGGGTTGGGTTGTCATGGTAACCATGGCGTTGTGTTGCCATGGTAACCATGGCGTTTAGTTGCCATGGCAACCACGGAGTTTGCTTGCCATGGTAACCACGGGGTTTGGTTGCCATAGTAACCATGGGGTTGGGTTGCCAAGACAACCATGGGGTTGTGTTGCCATGGTAACCATGGCGTTTAGTTGCCATGGCAACTATGGGGTTCTGTTGCCATGGTAACCATGGGGTTGGGTTGCCATGGCAACCATGGGGTTGTGTTGCCATGGGAACCATGGGGTTGGGTTGCCATGGCATCCACGGGGTTGGGTTGCCATGGCAACTACGGGGTTTGGTTGCCATGGCAACCATGGGGATGGGTTGCCATGGCAACCATGGGGTTGGGTTGCCATGGCAACCACGGGGTTTGGTTGCCATGGTAACCATGGGGATGGGTTGCCATGGCAACCATGGGGTTGGGTTGCCATGGCAACCATGGGGTTGTGTTGCCATAGTAACCATGGGGTTGTGTTGCCATGGCAACCATGGGGTTGTGTTGCCATGGTAACCATGGCGTTTAGTTTCCATGGCAACTATGGGGTTCTGTTGCCATGGTAACCATGGGGTTGGGTTGCCATGGCATCCACAGGGTTGGGTTGCCATGGCAACCACGGGGTTTGGTTGCCATGGCAACCATGGGGTTCTGTGTCCATGGTAACCATGGGGTTGTGTTGCCATGGTAACCATGGCGTTTTGTTGCCATGGCAACTATGGGGTTCTGTTGCCATGGCAACCATGGGGTAGTGTTTCCATGGCAACCACGGGGTTTGGTTGCCATGGTAACCATGGGGTTGGGTTGCCATGGCAATCATGGCGTTGGGTTACCATGGCAACCATGGGGTTGTGTTGCCATGGTAACCATGGGGTTGGGTTGCCATGGCAACCATGGGGTTGTGTTGCAATGGTAACCATGGGGTTGGGTTGCCATGGCAACCATGGGGTTGTGTTGCCATGGTAACCATGGCGTTTAGTTGCCATGGCAACTATGGGGTTCTGTTGCCATGGGAACCATGGGGTTGGGTTGCCATGGCAACCATGGGGTTGTGTTGCCATGGGTGCCATGGGGTTGGTTTGCAATGGCATCCACGGGGTTGGGTTGCCATGGCAACCACGGTGTTTGGTTGCCATGGCAACCGTGGGGTTCTGTGTCCATGGTAACCATGGCGTTGTGTTGCCATGGTAACCATGGCGTTTAGTTGCCATGGCAACCACGGAGTTTGGTTGCCATGGTAACCATGGGGTTGTGTTGCCATGGTAACCATGGCGTTTAGTTGCCATGGCAACTATGAGGTTCTGTTGCCATGGTAACCATGGCGTTGTTTTGCCATGGTAACCATGGGGTTGGGTTGCCATGGCAACCATGGGGTTGGGTTGCCATGGCAACCATGGGGTAGTGTTTCCATGGCAACCACGGGGTTTGGTTGCCATGGTAACCATGGGGTTGGGTTGCCATGGCAACCATGGGGTAGTGTTTCCATGGCAACCACGGAGTTTGGTTGCCATGGTAACCACGGGGTTTGGTTGCCATGGTAACCATGGGGTTTGGTTGCCATGGCAACCATGGGGTTGTGTTGCCATGGTAACCATGGGGTTGGGTTGCCATGGCAACCATGGGGTTGTGTTGCCATGGTAACCATGGCGTTTAGTTGCCATGGCAACTATGGGGTTCTGTTGCCATGGTAACCATGGGGTTGGGTTGCCATGGCAACCATGGGGTTGTGTTGCCATGGGAACCATGGGGTTGGGTTGCCATGGCATCCACGGGGTTGGGTTGCCATGGCAACCACGGGGTTTGGTTGCCATGGCAACCATGGGGTTCTGCGTCCATGGTAACCATGGCGTTGTGTTGCCATGGTAACCATGGCGTTTAGTTGCCATGGCAACCATGGTGTTGTGTTGCCATGGTAACCATGGGGTTGTGTTGCCATGGTAACCATGGCGTTTAGTTTCCATGGCAACTATGGGGTTCTGTTGCCATGGTAACCATGGGGTTGGGTTGCCATGGCACAAATGGGGTTGTGTTGCCATGGGAACCATGGGGTTGGGTTGCCATGGCATCCACGGGGTTGGGTTGCCATGGCAACCATGGGGTTTGGTTGCCATGGCAACCATGGGGTTCTGTGTCCATGGTAACCATGGGGTTGTGTTGCCATGGTAACCATGGCGTTTAGTTGCCATGGCAACTATGGGGTTCTGTTGCCATGGTAACCATGGGGTTGGGTTGCCATGGCATCCACGGGGTTGGGTTGCCATGGCAACCATGGGGTTGGGTTGCCATGGTAACCATGGCGTTCTGTTGCCATGGTAACCATGGCGTTTAGTTGCCATGGCAACCACGGAGTTTGGTTGCCATGGTAACCACGGGGTTTGGTTGCCATGGTAACCATGGGGTTTAGTTGCCATGGCAACTATGGGGTTCTGTTGCCATGGGAACCATGGGGTTGGGTTGCCATGGCAACCATGGGGTTGTGTTGCCATGGGAACAATGGGGTTGGGTTGCCATGGCATCCACGGGGTTGGGTTGCCATGGCAACCACGGTGTTTGGTTGCCATGGCAACCATGGTGTTCTGTGTCCGTGGTAACCGTGGCGTTGTGTTGCCATGGTAACCATGGGGTTGGGTTGCCATGGCAACCATGGGGTTGGGTTGCCATGGCAACCATGGGGTAGTGTTTCCATGGCAACCACGGGGCTTGGTTGCCATGGTAACCATGGGGTTGGGTTTCCATGGCAACCATGGCTTTGGGTTGCCATGGCAACCATGGGGTTGTGTTGCCATGGTAACCATGAGGTTGGGTTGCCATGGCAACCATGGGGTTGTGTTGCCATGGTAACCATGGCGTTTAGTTGCCATGGCAACCACGGAGTTTGGTTGCCATGGTAACCACGGGGTTTGGTTGCCATGGTAACCATGGGGTTGGGTTGCCATGGCAACCATGGGGTTGTGTTGCCATGGTAACCATGGGGTTGGGTTTCCATGGCAACCATGGGGTTGTGTTGCCATGGTAACCATGGCGTTTAGTTGCCATGGCAACTATGGGGTTCTGTTGCCATGGTAACCATGGGGTTGGGTTGCCATGGCAACCATGGGGTTGTGTTGCCATGGGAACCATGGGGTTGGGTTGCCATGGCATCCACGGGGTTGGGTTGCCATGGCAACCACGGGCTTTGGTTGCCATGGCAACCATGGGGTTCTGTGTCCATGGTAACCATGGCGTTGTGTTGCCATGGTAACCATGGCGTTTAGTTGCCATGGCAACCACGGGGTTTGGTTGCCATGGTAACCATGGGGTTGTGTTGCCATGGTAACCATGGCGTTTAGTTGCCATGGCAACTATGGGGTTCTGTTGCCATGGTAACCATGGGGTTGGGTTGCCATGGCAACCATGGGGTTGTGTTGCCCTGGGAACCATGGGGTTGGGTTCCCATGGCATCCACGGGGTTGGGTTGCCATGGCATCCACGGGGTTTGGTTGCCATGGCAACCATGGGGTTCTGTGTCCATGGTAACCATGGGGTTGTGTTGCCATGGTAACCATGGCGTTTAGTTGCCATGGCAACTATGGGGTTCTGTTGCCATGGTAACCATGGGGTTGGGTTGCCATGGCATCCACGGGGTTGGGTTGCCATGGCAACCATGGGGTTGGGTTGCCATGGTAACCATGGCGTTGTGTTGCCATGGTAACCATGGCGTTTAGTTGCCATGGAAACCACGGAGTTTGGTTGCCATGGTAACCACGGGGTTTGGTTGCCATGGTAACCATGGGGTTGGGTTGCCTTGGCAACCATGGGGTTGTGTTGCCATGGTAACCATGGGGTTGGGTTGCCATGGCAACCACGGGGTTTGGTTGCCATGGCAACCATGGGGTTCTGTGTCCATGGTAACCATGGGGTTGTGTTGCCATGGTAACCATGGCGTTTATTTGCCATGGCAACCACGGAGTTTGGTTGCCATGGTAACCATGGGGTTGGGTTGCCATGGCATCCACGGGGTTGGGTTGCCATGGCAACCATGGGGTTCTGTGTCCATGGTAACCATGGGGTTGTGTTGCCATGGTAACCATGGCGTTTTGTTGCCATGGCAACTATCGGGTTCTGTTCCATGGCAACCATGGGGTTGTGTTGCCATGGTAACCATGGCGTTTAGTTGCCATGGCAACTATGGGGTTCTGTTGCCATTGTAACCATGGGGTTGGGTTGCCATGGCAACCATGGGGTTGTGTTGCCATGGGAACCATGGGGTTGGGTTGCCATGGCAACTATGGGGTTCTGTTGCCATGGTAACCATGGGGTTGGGTTGCCATGGCAACCATGGGGTTGTGTTGCCATGGGAACCATGGGGTTGGGTTGCCATGGCATCCACGGGGTTGGGTTGCCATGGCAACCACGGGGTTTGGTTGCCATGGCAACCATGGTGTTCTGTGTCCATGGTAACCATGGCGTTGTTTTGCCATGGTAACCATGGGGTTGGGTTGCCATGGCAACCATGGGGTTGGGTTGCCATGCCAACCATGGGATAGTGTTTCCATGGCAACCACGGGGTTTGGTTGCCATGGTAACCATGGGGTTGGGTTGCCATGGCAACCATGGGGTTGTGTTGCCGTGGTAACCATGGGGTTGGGTTGCCATGGCAACCATGGGGTTGTGTTGCCATGGTAACCATGGCGTTTAGTTGCCATGGCAACTATGGGGTTCTGTTGCCATGGGAACCATGGGGTTGGGTTGCCATGGCAACCATGGGGTTGTGTTGCCATGGGAACCATGGGTTTGGGTTGCCATGGCATCCACGGTGTTGGGTAGCCATGGCAACCACGGTGTTTGGTTGCCATGGCAACCATGGGGTTCTGTGTCCATGGTAACCATGGCGTTGTGTTGCCATGGTAACCATGGCGTTTA
Source organism: Netta rufina (assembly GCF_964035555.1). Taxonomy (NCBI): domain Eukaryota; kingdom Metazoa; phylum Chordata; class Aves; order Anseriformes; family Anatidae; genus Netta; species Netta rufina. The sequence goes on along the minus strand of NW_028168881.1, from coordinate 446,593 downwards.
GTTGCCATGGCAACCACGGAGTTTGGTTGCCATGGTAACCATGGGGTTGTGTTGCCATGGTAACCATGGCGTTTAGTTGCCATGGCAACCATGGGGTTCTGTTGCCATGGGAACCATGGGGTTGGGTTGCCATGGCAACCATGGGGTTGTGTTGCCATGGGAACAATGGGGTTGGGTTGCCATTGCTTCCACGGGGTTGGGTTGCCATGGCAACCACGGTGTTTGGTTGCCATGGCAACCATGGTGTTCTGTGTCCGTGGTAACCATGGCGTTGTGTTGCCATGGGAACCATGGGGTTGGGTTGCCATGGCAACCATGGGGTTGGGTTGCCATGGCAACCATGGGGTAGTGTTTCCATGGCAACCACGGGGTTTGGTTGCCATGGTAACCATGGGGTTGGGTTTCCATGGCAACCATGGCTTTGGGTTGCCATGGCAACCATGGGGTTGGGTTGCCATGGTAACCATGGCGTTGTGTTGCCATGGTAACCATGGCGTTTAGTTGCCATGGCAACCACGGAGTTCGGTTGCCATGGTAACCACGGGGTTTGGTTGCCATGGTAACCATGGGGTTGGGTTGCCTTGGCAACCATGGGGTTGTGTTGCCATGGTAACCATGGGGTTGGGTTGCCATGGCAACCATGGGGTTGGGTTGCCATGGTAACCATGGCGTTTAGTTGCCATGGCAACTATGGGGTTCTGTTGCCATGGTAACCATGGGGTTGGGTTGCCATGGCAACCATGGGGTTGTGTTGCCATGGGAACCATGGGGTTGGGTTGCCATGGCATCCACGGGGTTGGGTTGCCATGGCAACCATGGGGTTCTGTGTCCATGGTAACCATGGGGTTGTGTTGCCATGGTAACCATGGCGTTTAGTTTCCATGGCAACTATGGGGTTCTGTTGCCATGGTAACCATGGGGTTGGGTTGCCATGGCAACCATGGGGTTGTGTTGCCATGGGAACCATGGGGTTGGGTTGCCATGGCATCCACGGGGTTGGGTTGCCATGGCAACTATGGGGTTTGGTTGCCATGGCAACCATGGGGTTCTGTGTCCATGGTAACCATGGGGTTGTGTTGCCATGGTAACCATGGCGTTTAGTTGCCATGGCAACTATGGGGTTCTGTTGCCATGGTAACCATGGGGTAGCGTTGCCATGGCATCCACGGGGTTGGGTTGCCATGGCAACCATGGGGTTGGGTTGCCATGGTAACCATGGCGTTCTGTTGCCATGGTAACCATGGCGTTTAGTTGCCATGGCAACCACGGAGTTTGGTTGCCATGGTAACCACGGGGTTTGGTTGCCATGGTAACCATGGGGTTGGGTTGCCATGGCAACCATGGGGTTGTGTTGCCGTGGTAACCATGGGGTTGGGTTGCCATGGCAACCATGGGGTTGTGTTGCCATGGTAACCATGGCGTTTAGTTGCCATGGCAACTATGGGGTTCTGTTGCCATGGGAACCATGGGGTTGGGTTGCCATGGCAACCATGGGGTTGTGTTGCCATGGGAACAATGGGGTTGGGTTGCCATTGCTTCCACGGGGTTGGGTTGCCATGGCAACCACGGTGTTTGGTTGCCATGGCAACCATGGTGTTCTGTGTCCGTGGCAACCATGGCGTTGTGTTGCCATGGGAACCATGGGGTTGGGTTGCCATGGCAACCATGGGGTTGGGTTGCCATGGCAACCATGGGGTAGTGTTTCCATGGCAACCACGGGGTTTGGTTGCCATGGTAACCATGGGGTTGTGTTTCCATGGCAACCATGGCTTTGGGTTGCGATGGCAACCATGGGGTTGTGTTGCCATGGTAACCATGAGGTTGGGTTGCCATGGCAACCATGGGGTTGTGTTGCCATGGTAACCATGGCGTTTAGTTGCCATGGCAACCACGGAGTTTGGTTGCCATGGTAACCACGGGGTTTGGTTGCCATGGTAACAATGGGGTTGGGTTGCCATGGCAACCATGGGGTTGTGTTGCCATGGTAACCATGGGGTTGGGTTGCCATGGCAACCATGGGGTTGTGTTGCCATGGTAACCATGGCGTTTAGTTGCCATGGCAACTATGGGGTTCTGTTGCCATGGTAACCATGGGGTTCGGTTGCCATGGCAACCATGGGGTTGTGTTGCCATGGGAACCATGGGGTTGGGTTGCCATGGCATCCACGGGGTTGGGTTGCCATGGCAACCACGGGCTTTGGTTGCCATGGCAACCATGGGGTTCTGTGTCCATGGTAACCATGGCGTTGTGTTGCCATGGTAACCATGGCGTTTAGTTGCCATGGCAACCACGCAGTTTGGTTGCCATGGTAACCATGGGGTTGTGTTGCCATGGTAACCATGGCGTTTAGTTGCCATGGCAACTATGGGGTTCTGTTGCCATGGTAACCATGGGGTTGGGTTGCCATGGCAACCATGGGGTTGTGTTGCCCTGGGAACCATGGGGTTGGGTTCCCATGGCATCCACGGGGTTGGGTTGCCATGGCATCCACGGGGTTTGGTTGCCATGGCAGCCTTGCGGTTCTGTGTCCATGGTAACCATGGGGTTGTGTTGCCATGGTAACCATGGCGTTTAGTTGCCATGGCAACTATGGGGTTCTGTTGCCATGGTAACCATGGGGTTGGGTTGCCATGGCACCCACGGGTTTGGGTTGCCATGGCAACCATGGGGTTGGGTTGCCATGGTAACCATGGCGTTGTGTTGCCATGGTAACCATGGCGTTTAGTTGCCATGGCAACCACGGAGTTTGGTTGCCATGGTAACCACGGGGTTTGGTTGCCATGGTAACCATGGGGTTGGGTTGCCTTGGCAACCATGGGGTTGTGTTGCCATGGTAACCATGGGGTTGGGTTGCCATGGCAACCATGGGGTTGGGTTGCCATGGTAACCATGGCGTTTAGTTGCCATGGCAACTATGGTGTTCTGTTGCCATGGTAACCATGGGGTTGGGTTGCCATGGCAACCATGGGGTTGTGTTGCCATGGGAACCATGGGGTTGGGTTGCCATGGCATCCACGGGGTTGGGTTGCCATGGCAACCATGGGGTTCTGTGTCCATGGTAACCATGGGGTTGTGTTGCCATGGTAACCATGGCGTTTAGTTTCCATGGCAACTATGGGGTTCTGTTGCCATGGTAACCATGGGGTTGGGTTGCCATGGCAACCATGGGGTTGTGTTGCCATGGGAACCATGGGGTTGGGTTGCCATGGCATCCACGGGGTTGGGTTGCCATGGCAACCACGGGCTTTGGTTGCCATGGCAACCATGGGGTTCTGTGTCCATGGTAACCATGGCGTTGTGTTGCCATGGTAACCATGGCGTTTAGTTGCCATGGCAACCACGCAGTTTGGTTGCCATGGTAACCATGGGGTTGTGTTGCCATGGTAACCATGGCGTTTAGTTGCCATGGCAACTATGGGGTTCTGTTGCCATGGTAACCATGGGGTTGGGTTGCCATGGCAACCATGGGGTTGTGTTGCCCTGGGAACCATGGGGTTGGGTTCCCATGGCATCCACGGGGTTGGGTTGCCATGGCATCCACGGGGTTTGGTTGCCATGGCAGCCTTGCGGTTCTGTGTCCATGGTAACCATGGGGTTGTGTTGCCATGGTAACCATGGCGTTTAGTTGCCATGGCAACTATGGGGTTCTGTTGCCATGGTAACCATGGGGTTGGGTTGCCATGGCACCCACGGGTTTGGGTTGCCATGGCAACCATGGGGTTGGGTTGCCATGGTAACCATGGCGTTGTGTTGCCATGGTAACCATGGCGTTTAGTTGCCATGGCAACCACGGAGTTTGGTTGCCATGGTAACCACGGGGTTTGGTTGCCATGGTAACCACGGGGTTTGGTTGCCATGGTAACAATGGGGTTGGGTTGCCATGGCAACCATGGGGTTGTGTTGCCATGGTAACCATGGGGTTGGGTTGCCATGGCAACCATGGGGTTGTGTTGCCATGGTAACCATGGCGTTTAGTTGCCATGGCAACTATGGGGTTCTGTTGCCATGGTAACCATGTGGTTGGGTTGCCATGGCAACCATGGGGTTGTGTTGCCATGGGAACCATGGGGTTGGGTTGCCATGGCATCCACGGGGTTGGGTTGCCATGGCAACCACGGGCTTTGGTTGCCATGGCAACCATGGGGTTCTGTGTCCATGGTAACCATGGCGTTGTGTTGCCATGGTAACCATGGCGTTGTGTTGCCATGGCAACCACGCAGTTTGGTTGCCATGGTAACCATGGGGTTGTGTTGCCATGGTAACCATGGCGTTTAGTTGCCATGGCAACTATGGGGTTCTGTTGCCATGGTAACCATGGGGTTGGGTTGCCATGGCAACCATGGGGTTGTGTTGCCCTGGGAACCATGGGGTTGGGTTCCCATGGCATCCACGGGGTTGGGTTGCCATGGCATCCACGGGGTTTGGTTGCCATGGCAGCCTTGCGGTTCTGTGTCCATGGTAACCATGGGGTTGTGTTGCCATGGTAACCATGGCGTTTAGTTGCCATGGCAACTATGGGGTTCTGTTGCCATGGTAACCATGGGGTTGGGTTGCCATGGCACCCACGGGTTTGGGTTGCCATGGCAACCATGGGGTTGGGTTGCCATGGTAACCATGGCGTTGTGTTGCCATGGTAACCATGGCGTTTAGTTGCCATGGCAACCACGGAGTTTGGTTGCCATGGTAACCACGGGGTTTGGTTGCCATGGTAACCATGGGGTTGGGTTGCCTTGGCAACCATGGGGTTGTGTTGCCATGGTAACCATGGGGTTGGGTTGCCATGGCAACCATGGGGTTGGGTTGCCATGGTAACCATGGCGTTTAGTTGCCATGGCAACTATGGGGTTCTGTTGCCATGGTAACCATGGGGTTGGGTTGCCATGGCAACCATGGGGTTGTGTTGCCATGGGAACCATGGGGTTGGGTTGCCATGGCATCCACGGGGTTGGGTTGCCATGGCAACCATGGGGTTCTGTGTCCATGGTAACCATGGGGTTGTGTTGCCATGGTAACCATGGCGTTTAGTTTCCATGGCAACTATGGGGTTCTGTTGCCATGGTAACCATGGGGTTGGGTTGCCATGGCAACCATGGGGTTGTGTTGCCATGGGAACCATGGGGTTGGGTTGCCATGGCATCCACGGGGTTGGGTTGCCATGGCAACTATGGGGTTTGGTTGCCATGGCAACCATGGGGTTCTGTGTCCATGGTAACCATGGGGTTGTGTTGCCATGGTAACCATGGCGTTTAGTTGCCATGGCAACTATGGGGTTCTGTTGCCATGGTAACCATGGGGTTGCGTTGCCATGGCATCCACGGGGTTGGGTTGCCATGGCAACCATGGGGTTGGGTTGCCATGGTAACCATGGCGTTCTCTTGCCATGGTAACCATGGCGTTTAGTTGCCATGGCAACCACGGAGTTTGGTTGCCATGGTAACCACGGGGTTTGGTTGCCATGGTAACCATGGGGTTGGGTTGCCATGGCAACCATGGGGTTGTGTTGCCGTGGTAACCATGGGGTTGGGTTGCCATGGCAACCATGGGGTTGTGTTGCCATGGTAACCATGGCGTTTAGTTGCCATGGCAACTATGGGGTTCTGTTGCCATGGGAACCATGGGGTTGGGTTGCCATGGCAACCATGGGGTTGTGTTGCCATGGGAACAATGGGGTTGGGTTGCCATTGCTTCCACGGGGTTGGGTTGCCATGGCAACCACGGTGTTTGGTTGCCATGGCAACCATGGTGTTCTGTGTCCGTGGTAACCATGGCGTTGTGTTGCCATGGGAACCATGGGGTTGGGTTGCCATGGCAACCATGGGGTTGGGTTGCCATGGCAACCATGGGGTAGTGTTTCCATGGCAACCACGGGGTTTGGTTGCCATGGTAACCATGGGGTTGTGTTTCCATGGCAACCATGGCTTTGGGTTGCCATGGCAACCATGGGGTTGTGTTGCCATGGTAACCATGGCGTTTAGTTGCCATGGCAACCACGGAGTTTGGTTGCCATGGTAACCACGGGGTTTGGTTGCCATGGTAACCATGGGGTTGGGTTGCCATGGCAACCATGGGGTTGTGTTGCCATGGTAACCATGGGGTTGGGTTGCCATGGCAACCATGGGGTTGTGTTGCCATGGTAACCATGGCGTTTAGTTGCCATGGCAACTATGGGGTTCTGTTGCCATGGTAACCATGTGGTTGGGTTGCCATGGCAACCATGGGGTTGTGTTGCCATGGGAACCATGGGGTTGGGTTGCCATGGCATCCACGGGGTTGGGTTGCCATGGCAACCACGGGCTTTGGTTGCCATGGCAACCATGGGGTTCTGTGTCCATGGTAACCATGGCGTTGTGTTGCCATGGTAACCATGGCGTTTAGTTGCCATGGCAACCACGCAGTTTGGTTGCCATGGTAACCATGGGGTTGTGTTGCCATGGTAACCATGGCGTTTAGTTGCCATGGCAACTATGGGGTTCTGTTGCCATGGTAACCATGGGGTTGGGTTGCCATGGCAACCATGGGGTTGTGTTGCCCTGGGAACCATGGGGTTGGGTTCCCATGGCATCCACGGGGTTGGGTTGCCATGGCATCCACGGGGTTTGGTTGCCATGGCAGCCTTGCGGTTCTGTGTCCATGGTAACCATGGGGTTGTGTTGCCATGGTAACCATGGCGTTTAGTTGCCATGGCAACTATGGGGTTCTGTTGCCATGGTTACCATGGGGTTGGGTTGCCATGGCACCCACGGGTTTGGGTTGCCATGGCAACCATGGGGTTGGGTTGCCATGGTAACCATGGCGTTGTGTTGCCATGGTAACCATGGCGTTTAGTTGCCATGGCAACCACGGAGTTTGGTTGCCATGGTAACCACGGGGTTTGGTTGCCATGGTAACCATGGGGTTGGGTTGCCTTGGTAACCATGGGGTTGGGTTGCCATGGCAACCATGGGGTTGGGTTGCCATGGTAACCATGGCGTTTAGTTCCCATGGCAACTATGGGGTTCTGTTGCCATGGTAACCATGGGGTTGGGTTGCCATGGCAACCATGGGGTTGGGTTGCCATGGTAACCATGGCGTTTAGTTGCCATGGCAACTATGGGGTTCTGTTGCCATGGTAACCATGGGGTTGGGTTGCCATGGCAACCATGGGGTTGTGTTGCCATGGGAACCATGGGGTTGGGTTGCCATGGCATCCACGGGGTTGGGTTGCCGTGGCAACCATGGGGTTCTGTGTCCATGGTAACCATGGGGTTGTGTTGCCATGGTAACCATGGCGTTTTGTTGCCATGGCAACTATCGGGTTCTGTTCCATGGCAACCATGGGGTTGTGTTGCCATGGGAACCATGGGGTTGGGTTGCCATGGCATCCACGGGGTTGGGTTGCCATGGCAACTATGGGGTTTGGTTGCCATGGAAACCATGGGGTTCTGTGTCCATGGTAACCATGGGGTTGTGTTGCCATGGTAACCATGGCGTTTAGTTGCCATGGCAACTATGGGGTTCTGTTGCCATGGTAACCATGGGGTTGCGTTGCCATGGCATCCACGGGGTTGGGTTGCCATGGCAACCATGGGGTTGGGTTGCCATGGTAACCATGGCGTTCTGTTGCCATGGTAACCATGGCGTTTAGTTGCCATGGCAACCACGGAGTTTGGTTGCCATGGTAACCACGGGGTTTGGTTGCCATGGTAACCATGGGGTTGGGTTGCCATGGCAACCATGGGGTTGTGTTGCCGTGGTAACCATGGGGTTGGGTTGCCATGGCAACCATGGGGTTGTGTTGCCATGGTAACCATGGCGTTTAGTTGCCATGGCAACTATGGGGTTCTGTTGCCATGGGAACCATGGGGTTGGGTTGCCATGGCAACCATGGGGTTGTGTTGCCATGGGAACAATGGGGTTGGGTTGCCATTGCTTCCACGGGGTTGGGTTGCCATGGCAACCACGGTGTTTGGTTGCCATGGCAACCATGGTGTTCTGTGTCCGTGGTAACCATGGCGTTGTGTTGCCATGGGAACCATGGGGTTGGGTTGCCATGGCAACCATGGGGTTGGGTTGCCATGGCAACCATGGGGTAGTGTTTCCATGGCAACCACGGGGTTTGGTTGCCATGGTAACCATGGGGTTGTGTTTCCATGGCAACCATGGCTTTGGGTTGCCATGGCAACCATGGGGTTGTGTTGCCATGGTAACCATGAGGTTGGGTTGCCATGGCAACCATGGGGTTGTGTTGCCATGGTAACCATGGCGTTTAGTTGCCATGGCAACCACGGAGTTTGGTTGCCATGGTAACCACGGGGTTTGGTTGCCATGGTAACCATGGGGTTGGGTTGCCATGGCAATGGGGTTGTGTTGCCATGGTAACCATGGGGTTGGGTTGCCATGGCAACCATGGGGTTGTGTTGCCATGGTAACCATGGCGTTTAGTTGCCATGGCAACTATGGGGTTCTGTTGCCATGGTAACCATGGGGTTGGGTTGCCATGGCAACCATGGGGTTGTGTTGCCATGGGAACCATGGGGTTGGGTTGCCATGGCATCCACGGGGTTGGGTTGCCATGGCAACCACGGGCTTTGGTTGCCATGGCAACCATGGGGTTCTGTGTCCATGGTAACCATGGCGTTGTGTTGCCATGGTAACCATGGCGTTTAGTTGCCATGGCAACCACGCAGTTTGGTTGCCATGGTAACCATGGGGTTGTGTTGCCATGGTAACCATGGCGTTTAGTTCCCATGGCAACTATGGGGTTCTGTTGCCATGGTAACCATGGGGTTGGGTTGCCATGGCAACCATGGGGTTGTGTTGCCCTGGGAACCATGGGGTTGGGTTCCCATGGCATCCACGGGGTTGGGTTGCCATGGCATCCACGGGGTTTGGTTGCCATGGCAGCCTTGCGGTTCTGTGTCCATGGTAACCATGGGGTTGTGTTGCCATGGTAACCATGGCGTTTAGTTGCCATGGCAACTATGGGGTTCTGTTGCCATGGTAACCATGGGGTTGGGTTGCCATGGCACCCACGGGTTTGGGTTGCCATGGCAACCATGGGGTTGGGTTGCCATGGTAACCATGGCGTTGTGTTGCCATGGTAACCATGGCGTTTAGTTGCCATGGCAACCACGGAGTTTGGTTGCCATGGTAACCACGGGGTTTGGTTGCCATGGTAACCATGGGGTTGGGTTGCCTTGGCAACCATGGGGTTGTGTTGCCATGGTAACCATGGGGTTGGGTTGCCATGGCAACCATGGGGTTGGGTTGCCATTGTAACCATGGCGTTTAGTTGCCATGGCAACTATGGGGTTCTGTTGCCATGGTAACCATGGGGTTCGGTTGCCATGGCAACCATGGGGTTGTGTTGCCATGGGAACCATGGGGTTGGGTTGCCATGGCATCCACGGGGTTGGGTTGCCATGGCAACCACGGGCTTTGGTTGCCATGGCAACCATGGGGTTCTGTGTCCATGGTAACCATGGCGTTGTGTTGCCATGGTAACCATGGCGTTTAGTTGCCATGGCAACCACGCAGTTTGGTTGCCATGGTAACCATGGGGTTGTGTTGCCATGGTAACCATGGCGTTTAGTTGCCATGGCAACTATGGGGTTCTGTTGCCATGGTAACCATGGGGTTGGGTTGCCATGGCAACCATGGGGTTGTGTTGCCCTGGGAACCATGGGGTTGGGTTCCCATGGCATCCACGGGGTTGGGTTGCCATGGCATCCACGGGGTTTGGTTGCCATGGCAGCCTTGGGGTTCTGTGTCCATGGTAACCATGGGGTTGTGTTGCCATGGTAACGATGGCGTTTAGTTGCCATGGCAACTATGGGTTTCTGTTGCCATGGTAACCATGGGGTTGGGTTGCCATGGCATCCACGGGTTTGGGTTGCCATGGCAACCATGGGGTTGGGTTGCCATGGTAACCATGGCGTTGTGTTGCCATGGTAACCATGGCGTTTAGTTGCCATGGCAACCACGGAGTTTGGTTGCCATGGTAACCACGGGGTTTGGTTGCCATGGTAACCATGGGGTTGGGTTGCCTTGGTAACCATGGGGTTGGGTTGCCATGGCAACCATGGGGTTGGGTTGCCATGGCAACTATGGGGTTCTGTTGCCATGGTAACCATGGGGTTGTGTTGCCATGGCAACCATGGGGTTGGGTTGCCATGGTAACCATGGCGTTTAGTTGCCATGGCAACTATGGGGTTCTGTTGCCATGGTAACCATGGGGTTGGGTTGCCATGGCAACCATGGGGTTGTGTTGCCATGGGAACCATGGGGTTGGGTTGCCATGGCATCCACGGGGTTGGGTTGCCATGGCAACCATGGGGTTCTGTGTCCATGGTAACCATGGGGTTGTGTTGCCATGGTAACCATGGCGTTTTGTTGCCATGGCAACTATCGGGTTCTGTTCCATGGCAACCATGGGGTTGTGTTGCCATGGTAACCATGGCGTTTAGTTGCCATGCCAACTATGGGGTTCTGTTGCCATTGTAACCATGGGGTTGGGTTGCCATGGCAACCATGGGGTTGTGTTGCCATGGGAACCATGGGGTTGGGTTGCCATGGCAACTATGGGGTTCTGTTGCCATGGTAACCATGGGGTTGGGTTGCCATGGCAACCATGGGGTTGTGTTGCCATGGGAACCATGGGGTTGGGTTGCCATGGCATCCACGGGGTTGGGTTGCCATGGCAACCACTGGGTTTGGTTGCCATGGCAACCATGGGGTTCTGTGTCCATGGTAACCATGGGGTTGTGTTGCCATGGTAACCATGGCGTTTCGTTGCCATGGCAACCACGGAGTTTGGTTGCCATGGCAACCATGGGGTTGTGTTGCCATGGTAACCATGGCGTTTAGTTGCCATGGCAACTATGGGGTTCTGTTGCCATGGTAACCATGGGGTTGGGTTGCCATGACAACCATGGGGTTGTGTTGCCATGGTAACCATGGGGTTGGGTTGCCATGGCATCCACGGGGTTGGGTTGCCATGGCAACCACGGGGTTTGGTTGCCATGGCAACCATGGGGTTCTGTGTCCATGGTAACCATGGCGTTGTGTTGCCATGGTAACCATGGCGTTTAGTTGCCATGGCAACCACGGAGTTTGGTTGCCATGGTAACCATGGGGTTGTGTTGCCATGGTAACCATGGCGTTTAGTTCCCATGGCAACTATGGGGTTCTGTTGCCATGGTAACCATGGGGTTGTGTTGCCATGGCATCCACGGGGTTCTGTTGCCATGGCAACCATGGGTTTGGGTTGCCATGGTAACCATGGCGTTGTGTTGCCATGGTAACCATGGCGTTTCGTTGCCATGGCAACCACGGAGTTTGGTTGCCATGGTAACCACGGGGTTGTTTTGCCATGGTAACCATGGGGTTGGGTTGCCATGGCAACCATGGGTTGTGTTGCCATGGTAACCATGGGGTTGGGTTGCCATGGCAACCATGGGGTTGTGTTGCCATGGTAACCATGGCGTTTAGTTTCCATGGCAACTATGGGGTTCTGTTGCCATGGTAACCATGGGGTTGGGTTGCCATGGCAACCATGGGGTTGTGTTGCCATGGCAACCATGGGGTTGGGTTGCCATGGCATCCACGGGTTGGGTTGCCATGGCAACCACGGGGTTTGGTTGCCATGGCAATCTTGGGGTTCTGTGTCTATGGTAACCATGGCGTTGTGTTGCCATGGTAACCATGGCGTTTAGTTGCCATGGCAACCACGGAGTTTGGTTGCCATGGTAACCATGGGGTTGTGTTGCCATGGTAACCATGGCGTTTAGTTGCCATGGCAACCATGGGGTTCTGTTGCCATGGTAACCATGGGGTTGGGTTGCCATGGCAACCATGGGGTTGTGTTGCCATGGGAACCATGGGGTTGGGTTGCCATGGCATCCACGGGGTTGGGTTGCCATAGCAACCACGGGGTTTGGTTGCCATGGCAACCATGGGGTTCTGTGTCCATGGTAACCATGGCGTTGTGTTGCCATGGTAACCATGGCCTTTTGTTGCCATGGCAACTATGGGGTTCTGTTGCCATGGCAACCATGGGGTAGTGTTTCCATGGCAACCACGGGGTTTTGGTTGCCATGGTAACCATGGGGTTGGGTTGCCATGGCAACCATGGGGTTTGGTTGCCATGGTAACCATGGCGTTTAGTTGCCATTGCAACCACGGGGTTTGGTTGCCATGGTAACCATGGGGTTGGGTTGCCATGGCAACCACGGGGTTGTGTTGCCATGGTAACCATGGCGTTTAGTTGCCATGGCAACCACGGGGTTTGGTTGCCATGGTAACCATGGGGTTGGGTTGCAATGGCAACCATGGGGTTGGGTTGCCATGGCAACCATGGGGTTGGGTTGCCATGGTAACCATGGCGTTTAGTTGCCATGGCAACTATGGGGTTCGGTTGCCATGGGAACCATGGGGTTGGGTTGCCATGGCAACCATGGGGTTGTGTTGCCATGGTAACCATGGCGTTTTGTTGCCATGGCAACTATGGGGTTCTGATGCCATGGCAACCATGCGGTAGTGTTTCCATGGCAACCAGGGGGTTTGGTTGCCATGGTAACCATGGGGTTGGGTTGCCATGGCAACCATGGGGTTTGGTTGCCATGGCAACCATGGGGTTGTGTTTCCATGGTAACCATGGGGTTGGGTTGCCATGGCAACCATGGGGTTGTGTTGCCATGGTAACCATGGCGTTTAGTTGCCATGGCAACTATGGGGTTCTGTTGCCATGGTAACCATGGGGTTGTGTTGCCATGGCAACCATGGGGTTGTGTTGCCATGGGAACCTTGGGGTTGGGTTGCCATGGCATCCACGGGGTTGGGTTGCCATGGCAACCACGGGGTTTGGTTGCCATGGCAACCATGGGGTTGTGTTGCCATGGTAACCATGGCGATTAGTTGCCATGGCAACTATGGGGTTCTGTTGCCATGGTAACCATGGGGTTGGGTTGCCATGGCAACCATGGGGTTGTGTTGCCATGGGAACCATGGGGTTGGGTTGCCATGGCAACCATGGGGTTGGGTTGCCATGGCAACCATGGGGTTGTGTTGCCATGGTAACCATGGCGTTTAGTTGCCATGGCAACCACGGGGTTTGGTTGCCATGGTAACCATGGGGTTGGGTTGCCATGGCAACCATGGGGTTGTGTTGCCATGGTAACCATGGGGTTGGGTTGCCATGGCAACCATGGGGTTGTGTTGCCATGGTAACCATGACGTTTAGTTGCCATGGCAACTATGGGGTTCTGTTGCCATGGTAACCATGGGGTTGGGTTGCCATGGCAACCATGGGGTTGTGTTGCCATGGGAACCATGGGGTTGGGTTGCCATAGCATCCACGGGGTTAGGTTGCCATGGCAACCACGGGGTTTGGTTGCCATGGCAACCATGGGATTCTGTGTCCATGGTAACCATGGCGTTGTGTTGCCATGGTAACCATGACGTTTAGTTTCCATGGTAACCACGGAGATGGTTGCCATGGTAACCATGGGGTTGTGTTGCCATGGTAACCATGGCGTTTAGTTGCCATGGCAACTATGGGGTTCTGTTGCCATGGTAACCATGGGGTTGGGTTGCCATGGCAACCATTGTGTTGTGTTGCCATGGGAACCATGGGGTTGGGTTGCCATGGCATCCACGGGGTTGGGTTGCCATGGCAACCACGGGGTTTGGTTGCCATGGCAACCATGGGGTTCTGTGTCCATGGTAACCATGGCGTTGTGTTGCCATGGTAACCATGGCGTTTAGTTGCCATGGCAACTATGGGATTCTGTTGCCATGGTAACCATGGGGTTGGGTTGCCATGGCAACCATGGGGTTGTGTTGCCATGGTAACCATGGGGTTGGGTTGCCATGGCAACCATCGGGTTGTGTTGCCATGGTAACCATGGGGTAGTGTTTCCATGGCAACCACTGGGTTTGGTTGCCATGGTAACCATGGGGTTGGGTTGCCATGGTAACCATGGGGTTGGGTTGCCGTGGCAACCATGGGGTTGTGTTGCCATGGTAACCATGGGGTTGGGTTACCATGGCAACCATGGGGTTGTGTTGCCATGGGAACCATGGGGTTGGGTTGCCATGGCAACTATGGGGTTCTGTTGCCATGGCAACCATGGGGTAGTGTTTCCATGGCAACCACGGGGTTTGGTTGCCATGGTAACCATGGGGTTTAGTTGCCATGGCAACTATGGGGTTCTGTTGACATGGTAACCATGGGTTTGGGTTGCCATGGCAGCCATGGGGTTGTGTTGCCATGGTAACCATGGGGTTGGGTTGCCATGGCAACCATGGGGTTGTGTTGCCATGGCAACCATGGGGTTCTGTGTCCATGGTAACCATGGGGTTGTGTTGCCATGGTAACCATGGCGTTTTGTTGCCATGGCAACTATGGTGTTTTGTTGCCATGGCAACCACGGGGTTTGGTTGCTATGGTAACCATGGCGTTGGGTTGCCATGGCAAATATGGGGTTGTGTTGCCATGGTAACCATGGCGTTTAGTTGCCATGGCAACCACGGGGTTTGGTTGCCATGGTAACCATGGGGTTGGGTTGCCATGGCAACCATGGGGTTGGGTTGCCATGGTAACCATGGGGTTGGGTTGCCATGGCAACCATGGGGTTGTGTTGCCATGGTAACCATGGGGTTGGGTTCCCATGGCAACCATGGGGTTGTGTTGCCATGGTAACCATGGCGTTTAGTTGCCATGGCAACTATGGGGTTCTGTTGCCATGGTAACCATGGGGTTGGGTTGCCATGGCATCCACGGGGTTGGGTTGCCATGGCAACCATGGGGTTGGGTTGCCATGGTAACCATGGCGTTGTGTTGCCATGGTAACCATGGCGTTTAGTTGCCATGGCAACCACGGAGTTTGCTTGCCATGGTTACCACGGGGTTTGGTTGCCATGGTAACCATGGGGTTGGGTTGCCATGACAACCATGGGGTTGTGTTGCCATGGTAACCATGGCGTTTAGTTGCCATGGCAACTATGGGGATCTGTTGCCATGGTAACCATGGGGTTGGGTTGCCATGGCAACCATGGGGTTGTGTTGCCATGGGAACCATGGGGTTGGGTTGCCATGGCATCCACGGGGTTGGGTTGCCATGGCAACTACGGGGTTTGGTTGCCATGGCAACCATGGTGTTCTGTGTCCATGGTAACCATGGGGTTGTGTTGCCATGGTAACCATGGCGTTTTGTTGCCATGGGAACCATGGGGTTGGGTTGCCATGGCATCCACGGGGTTGGGTTGCCATGGCAACCACGGGGTTTGGTTGCCAAGGGAACCATGGGGTTCTGTGTCCATGGTAACCATGGGGTTGTGTTGCCATGGTAACCATGGCGTTTTGTTGCCATGGCAACTATGGGGTTCTCTTGCCATGGCAACCATGGTGTAGTGTTTCCATGGCAACCACGGGGTTTGGTTGCCATGGTAACCATGGGGTTGGGTTGCCATGGCAACCATGGGGTTGGGTTGCCATGGCAACCATGGGGTTGTGTTGCCATGGTAACCATGGGGTTGGGTTGCCATGGCAACCATGGGGTTGTGTTGCCATGGTAACCATGGCGTTTAGTTTCCATGGCAACTATGGGGTTCTGTTGCCATGGTAACCATGGGGTTGGGTTGCCATGGCAACCATGGGGTTGTGTTGCCATGGGAACCATGGCGTTGGGTTGCCATGGCATCCACAGGGTTGGGTTGCCATGGCAACCACGGGGTTTGGTTGCCATGGCAACCATGGGGTTCTGTGTCCATGGTAACCATGGGGTTGTGTTGCCATGGTAACCATGGCGTTTTGTTGCCATGGCAACTATGGGGTTCTGTTGCCATGGCAACCACGGCGTTTTGTTGCCATGGCAACTATGGGGTTCTGTTGCCATGGCAACCATGGGGTAGTGTTTCCATGGCAACCACGGGGTTTGGTTGCCATGGTAACCATGGGGTTGGGTTGCCATGGCAATCATGGCGTTGGGTTACCATGGCAACCATGGGGTTGTGTTGCCATGGTAACCATGGGGTTGGGTTGCCATGGCAACCATGGGGTTGTGTTGCCATGGCAACCATGGCGTTTAGTTGCCATGGCAACCACGGAGTTTGATTGCCATGGTAACCACGGGCTTTGGTTGCCATGGTAACCATGGGGTTGGGTTGCCATGGCAACCATGGGGTTGTGTTGCCATGGTAACCATGGGGTTTGGTTGCCATGGCAACCATGGGGTTGTGTTGCCATGGTAACCATGGCGTTTAGTTGCCATGGCAACTATGGGGTTCTGTTGCCATGGGAACCATGGGGTTGGGTTGCCATGGCAACCATGGGGTTGTGTTGCCATGGGAACCATGGGGTTGGGTTGCCATGGCATCCACGGGGTTGGGTTGCCATGGCAAACACGGTGTTTGGTTGCCATGGCAACCATGGGGTTCTGTGTCCATGGTAACCATGGGGTTGTGTTGCCATGGTAACCATGGCGTTTAGTTGCCATGGCAACTATGGGGTTCTGTTGCCATGGTAACCATGGGGTTGGGTTGCCATGGCAACCATGGGGTTGTGTTGCCATGGGAACAATGGGGTTGGGTTGCCATGGCATCCACGGGGTTGGGTTACCATGGCAACCACGGGGTTTGGTTGCCATGGCAACCATGGTGTTCTGTGTCCATGGTAACCATGGCGTTGTTTTGCCATGGTAACCATGGGGTTGGGTTGCCATGGCAACCATGGGGTAGTGTTTCCATGGCAACCACGGGGTTTGGTTGCCATGGTAACCATGGGGTTGGGTTGCCATGGCATCCATGGGGTAGTGTTTCCATGGCAACCACGGAGTTTGGTTGCCATGGTAACCACGGGGTTTGGTTGCCATGGTAACCATGGGGTTGGGTTGCCATGGCAACCATGGGGTTGTGTTGCCATGGTAACCATGGGGTTGGGTTGCCATGGCAACCATGGGGTTGTGTTGCCATGGTAACCATGGCGTTTAGTTGCCATGGCAACTATGGGGATCTGTTGCCATGGTAACCATGGGGTTGGGTTGCCATGGCAACCATGGGGTTGTGTTGCCATGGGAACCATGGGGTTGGGTTGCCATGGCATCCACGGGGTTGGGTTGCCATGGCAACCACGGGGTTTGGTTGCCATGGCAACCACGGTGTTTGGTTGCCATGGCAACCATGGGGTTCTGTGTCCATGGTAACCATGGCGTTGTGTTGCCATGGTAACCATGGCGTTTAGTTGCCATGGCAACCACGCAGTTTGGTTGCCATGGTAACCATGGGGTTGTGTTGCCATGGTAACCATGGCGTTTAGTTGCCATGGCAACTATGGGGTTCTGTTGCCATGGTAACCATGGGGTTGGGTTGCCATGGCAACCATGGGGTTGTGTTGCCATGGGAACCATGGGGTTGGTTTGCCATGGCATCCACGGGGTTGGGTTGCCATGGCAACCATGGGGTTTGGTTGCCATGGCAACCATGGGGTTCTGTGTCCATGGTAACCATGGGGTTGTGTTGCCATGGTAACCATGGCGTTTAGTTGCCATGGCAACTATGGGGTTCTGTTGCCATGGTAACCATGGGGTTGGGTTGCCATGGCATCCACGGGGTTGGGTTGCCATGGCAACCCTGGGGTTGGGTTGCCATGGTAACCATGGCGTTCTGTTGCCATGGTAACCATGGCGTTTAGTTGCCATGGCAACCACGGAGTATGGTTGCCATGGTAACCACGGGGTTTGGTTGCCATGGTAACCATGGGGTTCTGTTGCCATGGCAACCATGGGGTTGTGTTGCCATGGTAACCATGGGGTTGGGTTGCCATGGCAACCATGGGGTTGTGTTGCCATGGTAACCATGGCGTTTAGTTGCCATGGCAACTATGGGGTTCTGTTGCCATGGGAACCATGGGGTTGGGTTGCCATGGCAACCATGGGGTTGTGTTGCCATGGGAACCATGGGTTTGGGTTGCCATGGCATCCACGGTGTTGGGTAGCCATGGCAACCACGGTGTTTGGTTGCCATGGCAACCATGGGGTTCTGTGTCCATGGTAACCATGGCGTTGTGTTGCCATGGTAACCATGGTGTTTAGTTGCCATGGCAACCACGGAGTTTGGTTACCATGGTAACCATGGGGTTGTGTTGCCATGGTAACCATGGCGTTTAGTTGCCATGGCAACTATGGGGTTCTGTTGCCATCGGAACCATGGGGTTGGGTTGCCATGGCAACCATGGGGTTGTGTTGCCATGGGAACAATGGGGTTGAGTTGCCATGGCATCCACGGGTTTGGGTTGCCATGGCAACCATGGTGTTTTCTGTCCGTGGTAACCATGGCGTTGTGTTGCCATGGTAACCATGGGGTTGGGTTGCCATGGCAACCATGGGGTTGGGTTGCCATGGCAACCATGGGGTAGTGTTTCCATGGCAACCACGGGGTTTGGTTGCCATGGTAACCATGGGGTTGGGTTTCCATGGCAACCATGGCTTTGGGTTGCCATGGCAACCATGGGGTTGTGTTGCCATGGTAACCATGAGGTTGGGTTGCCATGGCAACCATGGGGTTGTGTTGCCATGGTAACCATGGCGTTTAGTTGCCATGGCAACCACGGAGTTTGGTTGCCATGGTAACCACGGGGTTTGGTTGCCATGGTAACCATGGGGTTGGGTTGCCATGGCAACCATGGGGTTGTGTTGCCATGGTAACCATGGGGTTGGGTTGCCATGGCAACCATGGGGTTGTGTTGCCATGGTAACCATGGCGTTTAGTTGCCATGGCAACTATGGGGTTCTGTTGCCATGGTAACCATGGGGTTGGGTTGCCATGGCAACCATGGGGTTGTGTTGCCATGGGAACCATGGGGTTGGGTTGCCATGGCATCCACGGGGTTGGGTTGCCATGGCAACCACGGGCTTTGGTTGCCATGGCAACCATGGGGTTCTGTGTCCATGGTAACCATGGCGTTGTGTTGCCATGGTAACCATGGCGTTTAGTTGCCATGGCAACCACGGGGTTTGGTTGCCATGGTAACCATGGGGTTGTGTTGCCATGGTAACCATGGCGTTTAGTTGCCATGGCAACTATGGTGTTCTGTTGCCATGGTAACAATGGGGTTGGGTTGCCATGGCAACCATGGGGTTGTGTTGCCCTGGGAACCATGGGGTTGGGTTCCCATGGCATCCACGGGGTTGGGTTGCCATGGCATCCACGGGGTTTGGTTGCCATGGCAACCATGGGGTTCTGTGTCCATGGTAACCATGGGGTTGTGTTGCCATGGTAACCATGGCGTTTAGTTGCCATGGCAACTATGGGGTTCTGTTGCCATGGTAACCATGGGGTTGGGTTGCCATGGCATCCACGGGGTTGGGTTGCCATGGCAACCATGGGGTTGGGTTGCCATGGTAACCATGGCGTTGTGTTGCCATGGCAACCATGGGGTTGGGTTGCCATGGTAAACATGGCGTTTAGTTGCCATGGCAACTATGGGGTTCTGTTGCCATCGTAACCATGGGGTTGGGTTGCCATGGCAACCATGGGGTTGTGTTGCCATGGGAACCATGGGGTTGGGTTTCCATGGCATCCACGGGGTTGGGTTGCCATGGCAACCATGGGGTTCTGTGTCCATGGTAACCATGGGGTTGTGTTGCCATGGTAACCGTGGCGTTTTTTTTGCCATGGCAACTATCGGGTTCTGTTCCATGGCAACCATGGGGTTGTGTTGCCATGGTAACCATGGCGTTTAGTTGCCATGGCAACTATGGGGTTCTGTTGCCATTGTAACCATGGGGTTGGGTTGCCATGGCAACCATGGGGTTGTGTTGCCATGGGAACCATGGGGTTGGGTTGCCATGGCAACTATGGGGTTCTGTTGCCATGGTAACCATGGGGTTGGGTTGCCATGGCAACCATGGGGTTGTGTTGCCATGGGAACCATGGGGTTGTGTTGCCATGGCATCCACGGGGTTGGTTTGCCATGGCAACCACGGGGTTTGGTTGCCATGGCAACCATGGGGTTCTGTGTCCATGGTAACCATGGGGTTGTGTTGCCATGGTAACCATGGCGTTTAGTTGCCATGGCAACCACGGAGTTTGGTTGCCATGGTAACCATGGGGTTGTGTTGCCATGGTAACCACGGCGTTTAGTTGCCATGGCAACTATGGGGTTCTGTTGCCATGGTAACCATGGGGTTGTGTTGCCATGGCATCCACGGGGTTCTGTTGCCATGGCAACAATGGGGTTGGGTTGCCATGGTAACCATGGCGTTGTGTTGCCATGGTAACCATGGCGTTTCGTTGCCATGGCAACCACGGAGTTTGGTTGCCATGGTAACCACGGAATTGTTTGCCATGGTAACCATGGGGTTGGGTTGCCATGGCAACCATGGGGTTGTGTTGCCATGGTAACCATGGGGTTGGGTTGCCATGGCAACCATGGGGTTGTGTTGCCATGGTAACCATGGCGTTTAGTTTCCATGGCAACTATGGGGTTCTGTTGCCATGGTAACCATGGGGTTGGGTTGCCATGGCAACCATGGGGTTGTGTTGCCATGGGAACCATGGGGTTGGGTTGCCATGGCATCCACGGGGTTGGGTTGCCATGGCAAGCACGGGCTTTGGTTGCCATGGCAACCATGGGGTTCTGTGTCCATGGTAACCATGGGGTTGGGTTGCCATGGCAACCATGGGGTTGTGTTGCCATGGTAACCATGGCGTTTAGTTTCCATGGCAACTATGGGGTTCTGTTGCCATGGTAACCATGGGGTTGGGTTGCCATGGCAACCATGGGGTTGTGTTGCCATGGGAACCATGGGGTTGGGTTGCCATGGCATCCACGGGGTTGGGTTGCCATGGCAAGCACGGGCTTTGGTTGCCATGGCAACCATGGGGTTCTGTGTCCATGGTAACCATGGGGTTGGGTTACCATGGCAACCATGGTGTTGTGTTGTCATGGGAACCATGGGGTTGGGTTGCCATGGCAACCATGGGGTTGTGTTGCCATGGGAACCATGGGGTTGGGTTGCCATGGAATCCACGGGGTTGGGTTGCCATGGCAACCACGGGGTTTGGTTGCCATGGCAATCTTGGGGTTCTGTGTCCATGGTAACCATGGCGTTGTGTTGCCATGGTAACCATGGCGTTTAGTTGCCATGGCAACCACGGAGTTTGGTTGCCATGGTAACCATGGGGTTGTGTTGCCATGGTAACCATGGCGTTTAGTTGCCATGGCAACCATGGGGTTCTGTTGCCATGGTAACCATGGGGTTGGGTTGCCATGGCAACCATGGGGTTGTGTTGCCATGGGAACCATGGGGTTGGGTTGCCATGGCATCCACGGGGTTGGGTTGCCATAGCAACCACGGGGTTCGGTTGCCATGGAAACCATGGGGTTCTGTGTCCATGGTAACCATGGCGTTGTGTTGCCATGGTAACCATGGCGTTTTGTTGCCATGGCAACTATGGGGTTCTGTTGCCATGGCAACCATGGGGTAGTGTTTCCATGGCAACCACGGGGTTTTGGTTGCCATGGTAACCATGGGGTTGGGTTGCCATGGCAACCATGGGGTTGTGTTGCCATGGCAACCATGGGGTTGTGTTGCCATGGTAACCATGGGGTTGGGTTGCCATGGCAACCATGGGGTTGTGTTGCCATGGTAACCATGGCGTTTAGTTGCCATGGCAACCACGGAGTTTGGTTGCCATGGTAACCACGGGGTTTGGTTGCCATGGTAACCATGGGGTTGGGTTGCCATGGCAACCATGGGGTTGTGTTGCCATGGTAACCATGGGGTTGGGTTGCCATGGTAACCATGGTGTTGGGTTGCCATGGCAACCATGGGGTTGTGTTGCCATGGTAACCATGGCGTTTAGTTGCCATGGCAACCATGGGGTTGTGTTGCCATGGTAACCATGGGGTTGGGTTGCCATGGCAACCATGGGGTTGTGTTGCCATGGGAACCATGGGGTTGGGTTGCCATGGCATCCACGGGGTTGGGTTGCCATGGCAACCACGGGGTTTGGTTGCCATGGCAACCATGGGGTTCTGTGTCCATGGTAACCATGGCGTTGTGTTGCCATGGTAACCATGGCGTTTAGTTGCCATGGCAACCACGGAGTTTGGTTGCCATGGTAACCATGGGGTTGTGTTGCCATGGTAACCATGGCGTTTAGTTGCCATGGCAACTATGGGGTTCTGTTGCCATGGTAACCATGGGGTTGGGTTGCCATGGCAACCATGGGGTTGTGTTGCCATGGGAACCATGGGGTTGTGTTGCCATGGCATCCACGGGGTTGGGTTGCCATGGCAACCACGGGGTTTGGTTGCCATGGCAACCATGGGGTTCTGTGTCCATGGTAACATTGGCGTTGTGTTGCCATGGTAACCATGGCGTTTAGTTGCCATGGCAACCACGGAGTTTGGTTGCCATGGTAACCATGGGGTTGTGTTTCCATGGTAACCATGGCGTTTATTTGCCATGGCAACTATGGGGTTCTGTTGCCATGGTAACCATGGGTTTGGGTTGCCATGGCATCCACGGGGTTGGGTTGCCATGGCAACCATGGGGTTGGGTTGCCATGGTAACCATGGCGTTGTGTTGCCATGGTAACCATGGCGTTTAGTTGCCATGGAAACCACGGAGTTTGCTTGCCATGGTAACCACGGGGTTTGGTTGCCATGGTAACCATGGGGTTGGGTTGCCATGACAACCATGGGGTTGTGTTGCCATGGTAACCATGGCGTTTACTTGCCATGGCAACTATGGGGTTCTGTTGCCATGGTAACCATGGGGTTGGGTTGCCATGGCAACCATGGGGTTGTGTTGCCATGGGAACCATGGGGTTGGGTTGCCATGGCACCCACGGGGTTGGGTTGCCATGGCAACTACGGGGTTTGGTTGCCATGGCAACCATGGGGTTCTGTGTCCATGGTAACCATGGGGTTGTGTTACCATGGTAACCATGGCGTTTGGTTGCCATGGGAACCATGGGGTTGGGTTGCCATGTCATCCACGGGGTTGGGTTGCCATGGGAACCACGGGGTTTGGTTGCCAAGGGAACCATGGGGTTCTGTGTCCATGGTAACCATGGGGTTGTGTTGCCATGGTAACCATGGCGTTTTGTTGCCATGGCAACTATGGGGTTCTCTTGCCATGGGAACCATGGGGTAGTGTTTCCATGGCAACCACGGGGTTTGGTTGCCATGGTAACCATGGGGTTGGGTTGCCATGGCAACCATGGGGTTGGGTTGCCATGGTAACCATGGGGTTGGGTTGCCATGGCAACCATGGCGTTGTGTTGCCATGGTAACCATGGCGTTTAGTTTCCATGGCAACTATGGGGTTCTGTTGCCATGGTAACCATGGGGTTGGGTTGCCATGGCAACCATGGGGTTGTGTTGCCATGGGAACCATGGGGTTGTGTTGCCATGGCATCCACGGGGTTGGGTTGCCATGGCAACCACTAAGGTTTGGTTGCCATGGCAACCATGTGGTTGTGTTGCCATGGTAACCATGGCGTTTAGTTGCCATGGCAACTATGGGGTTCTGTTGCCATGGTAACCATGGGGTTGGGTTGCCATGGCAACCATGGGGTTGTGTTGCCATGGTAACCATGGGGTTGGGTTGCCATGGCAACCATGGGGTTGGGTTGCCATGGTAACCATGGCGTTGTGTTGCCATGGTAACCATGGCGTTTAGTTGCCATTGCAACCACGGAGTTTGGTTGCCATGGTAACCACGGGGTTTGGTTGCCATGGTAACCATGGGGTTGGGTTGCCATGGCAACCATGGGGTTGTGTTGCCATGGTAACCATGGGGTTGGGTTGCCATGGCAACCATGGGGTTGTGTTGCCATTGTAACCATGGCGTTTAGTTGCCATGGCAACTATGGGGTTCTGTTGCCATGGGAACCATGGGGTTGGGTTGCCATGGCAACCATGGGGTTGTGTTGCCATGGGAACCATGGGGTTGGGTTGCCATGGCATCCACGGGGTTGGGTTGCCATGGCAACCACGGTGTTTGGTTGCCATGGCAACCATGGGGTTCTGTGTCCATGGTAACCATGGCGTTGTGTTGCCATGGTAACCATGGCGTTTAGTTGCCATGGCAACCACGGAGTTTGGTTGCCATGGTAACCATGGGGTTGTGTTGCCATGGTAACCATGGCGTTTAGTTGCCATGGCAACTATGGGGTTCTGTTGCCATGGTAACCATGGGGTTGGGTTGCCATGGCAAACATGGGGTTGGGTTGCCATGGCAACCACGGGGTTTGGTTGCCATGGCAACCATGGTGTTCTGTGTCCATGGTAACCATGGCGTTGTTTTGCCATGGTAACCACGGGGTTGGGTTGCCATGGCAACCACGGTGTTTGGTTGCCATGGCAACCATGGGGTTCTGTGTCCATGGTAACCATGGCGTTGTGTTGCCATGGTAACCATGGCGTTTAGTTGCCATGGCAACCACGGAGTTTGGTTGCCATGGTAACCATGGGGTTGTGTTGCCATGGTAACCATGGCGTTTAGTTCCCATGGCAACTATGGGGTTCTGTTGCCATGGGAACAATGGGGTTGGGTTGCCATGGCATTCACGGGGTTGGGTTGCCATGGCAACCACGGGGTTTGGTTGCCATGGCAACCATGGTGTTCTGTGTCCATGGTAACCATGGCGTTGTTTTGCCATGGTAACCATGGGGTTGGGTTGCCATGGCAACCATGGGGTTGGGTTGCCATGGCAACCATGGGGTAGTGTTTCCATGGCAACCACGGGGTTTGGTTGCCATGGTAACCATGGGGTTGGGTTGCCACGGCAACCATGGGGTAGTGTTTCCATGGCAACCACGGAGTTTGGTTGCCATGGTAACCACGGGGTTTGGTTGCCATGGTAACCATGGGGTTGGGTTGCCATGGCAACCATTGGGTTGTGTTGCCATGGTAACCATGGGGTTGGGTTGCCATGGCAACCATGGGGTTGTGTTGCCATGGTAACCATGGCGTTTAGTTGCCATGGCAACTATGGGGTTCTTTTGCCATGGTAACCATGGGGTTGGGTTGCCATGGCAACCATGGGGTTGTGTTGCCATGGGAACCATGGGGTTGGGTTGCCATGGCATCCACGGGGTTGGGTTGCCATGGCAAGCACGGGCTTTGGTTGCCATGGCAACCATGGGGTTCTGTGTCCATGGTAACCATGGGGTTGGGTTGCCATGGCAACCATGGGGTTGTGTTGCCATGGTAACCATGGCGTTTAGTTTCCATGGCAACTATGGGGTTCTGTTGCCATGGTAACCATGGGGTTGGGTTGCCATGGCAACCATGGGGTTGTGTTGCCATGGGAACCATGGGGTTGGGTTGCCATGGCATCCACGGGGTTGGGTTGCCATGGCAAGCACGGGCTTTGGTTGCCATGGCAACCATGGGGTTCTGTGTCCATGGTAACCATGGGGTTGGGTTACCATGGCAACCATGGGGTTGTGTTGTCATGGGAACCATGGGGTTGGGTTGCCATGGCAACCATGGGGTTGTGTTGCCATGGGAACCATGGGGTTGGGTTGCCATGGAATCCACGGGGTTGGGTTGCCATGGCAACCACGGGGTTTGGTTGCCATGGCAATCTTGGGGTTCTGTGTCCATGGTAACCATGGCGTTGTGTTGCCATGGTAACCATGGCGTTTAGTTGCCATGGCAACCACGGAGTTTGGTTGCCATGGTAACCATGGGGTTGTGTTGCCATGGTAACCATGGCGTTTAGTTGCCATGGCAACCATGGGGTTCTGTTGCCATGGTAACCATGGGGTTGGGTTGCCATGGCAACCATGGGGTTGTGTTGCCATGGGAACCATGGGGTTGGGTTGCCATGGCATCCACGGGGTTGGGTTGCCATAGCAACCACGGGGTTCGGTTGCCATGGAAACCATGGGGTTCTGTGTCCATGGTAACCATGGCGTTGTGTTGCCATGGTAACCATGGCGTTTTGTTGCCATGGCAACTATGGGGTTCTGTTGCCATGGCAACCATGGGGTAGTGTTTCCATGGCAACCACGGGGTTTTGGTTGCCATGGTAACCATGGGGTTGGGTTGCCATGGCAACCATGGGGTTGTGTTGCCATGGCAACCATGGGGTTGTGTTGCCATGGTAACCATGGGGTTGGGTTGCCATGGCAACCATGGGGTTGTGTTGCCATGGTAACCATGGCGTTTAGTTGCCATGGCAACCACGGAGTTTGGTTGCCATGGTAACCACGGGGTTTGGTTGCCATGGTAACCATGGGGTTGGGTTGCCATGGCAACCATGGGGTTGTGTTGCCATGGTAACCATGGGGTTGGGTTGCCATGGTAACCATGGTGTTGGGTTGCCATGGCAACCATGGGGTTGTGTTGCCATGGTAACCATGGCGTTTAGTTGCCATGGCAACCATGGGGTTGTGTTGCCATGGTAACCATGGGGTTGGGTTGCCATGGCAACCATGGGGTTGTGTTGCCATGGGAACCATGGGGTTGGGTTGCCATGGCATCCACGGGGTTGGGTTGCCATGGCAACCACGGGGTTTGGTTGCCATGGCAACCATGGGGTTCTGTGTCCATGGTAACCATGGCGTTGTGTTGCCATGGTAACCATGGCGTTTTTTTGCCATGGCAACTATGGGGTTCTGTTGCCATGGCAACCGTGGGGTAGTATTTCCATGGCAACCATGGGGTAGTGTTGCCATGGTAACGATGGGGTTGGGTTGCCATGGCAACCACGGGGTTGTGTTCTCATGGGAACCATGGGGTTGTGTTGCCATGGCAACCATGGGGTTGGGTTGCCATGGCAACCATGGGGTTGTGTTGCCATGGTAACCATGGGGTTGGGTTGCCATGGTAACCATGGGGTTGTGTTGCCATGGTAACCATGGGGTTGGGTTGCCATGGTAACCATGGGGTTGGGTTGCCATGGCAACCATGGGGTTGTGTTGCCATGGGAACCATGGGGTTGGGTTGCCATGGCATCCACGGGGTTGGGTTGCCATGGCAACCACGGGGTTTGGTTGCCATGGCAACCATGGGGTTCTGTGTCCATGGTAACCATGGGGTTGTGTTGCCATGGTAACCATGGCGTTTTTTTGCCATGGCAACTATGGGGTTCTGTTGCCATGGCAACCATGGGGTAGTGTTTCCATGGCAACCATGGGGTAGTGTTGCCATGGTAACGATGGGGTTGGGTTGCCATGGCAACCACGGGGTTGTGTTCTCATGGGAACCATGGGGTTGTGTTGCCATGGCAACCATGGGGTTGGGTTGCCATGGAAACCATGAGGTTGTGTTGCCATGGTAACCATGGGGTTGGGTTGCCATGGTAACCATGGGGTTGTGTTGCCATGGTAACCATGGCGTTTAGTTGCCATGGCAACTATGGGGTTCTGTTGCCATGGTAACCATGGGGTTGGGTTGCCATGGCAACCATGGTGTTGTGTTGCCATGGGAACCATGGGGTTGGGTTGCCATGGCATCCACGGGGTTGGGTTGCCATGGCAACCACGGGGTTTGGTTGCCATGGCAACCATGGGGTTCTGTGTCCATGGTAACCATGGGGTTGTGTTGCCATGGTAACCATGGCGTTTTGTTGCGATGGCAACTATGGTGTTCTGTTGCCATGGCAACCATGGGGTAGTGTTTCCATGGCAACCATGGGGTTGTGTTGCCATGGTAACTATGGGGTTGGGTTGCTATGGAAACTATGGGGTTTAGCTGCCTTGGCAACCATGGGGTTGGGTTCCCATGGAAACCATGGGGTTGTGTTGCCATGGTAACCATGGCGTTTAGTTGCCATATCAACTATGGGGTTCTGTTGCCATGGTAACCATGGGGTTGGGTTGCCATGGCAACCATGGGGTTGTGTTTCCATGGGAACCATGGGGTTGGGTTGCCATGGCATCCACGGGGTTGGGTTGCCATGGCAACCACGGGGTTCTGTGTCCATGGTAACCATGGGGTTGTGTTGCCATGGTAACCATGGCGTTTTGTTGCCATGGCAACTATGGGGTTCTGTTGCCATGGCAACCATGGGGTTGTGTTTCCATGGAAACCATGGGGTAGTGTTGCCATGGTAACGATGGGGTTGGCTTGCCATGGCAACCACGGGATAGTGTTATCATGGGAACCATGGGGTTGTGTTGCCATGGTAACCATGGGGTTGGGTTGCCATGGCAACCACGGGGTTTGGTTGCTATGGTAACCATGGGGTTGGGTTGCCATGGTAACTATGGGGTTGGGTTGCTATGGAAACTATGGGGTTTAATTGCCTTGGAAACCATGGGGTTGGGTTGCCATGGCAACCATGGGGTTGTGTTGCCATGGTAACCATGGGGTTGTGTTGCCATGGCAACCATGGGGTTGTGTTGCCATGGTAACCATGGCGTTTAGTTGCCATGGCAACCACGGGGTTTGGTTGCCATGGTAACCATGGGGTTGTGTTGCCATGGCAACCATGGGGTTGTGTTGCCACGGTAACCATGGCGTTTCGTTGCCATGGCAACCACGGGGTTTGGTTGCTATGGTAACCATGGGGTTGGGTTGCCATGGCAACCATGGGGTTCTGTTGCCATGGTAACCATGGCGTTTAGTTGCCATGGCAACTATGGGGTTCTGTTGCCATGGTAACCATGGGGTTGGGTTGCCATGGCAACCATGGAGTTGTGTTGCCATGGGAACCATGGGGTTGGGTTGCCATGGCATCCACGGGGTTGGGTTGCCATGGCAACCACGGGGTTTGGTTGCCATGGCAACCATGGGGTTCTGTGTCCATGGTAACCATGGGGTTGTGTTACCATGGTAACCATGGCGTTTAGTTGCCATGGCAACTATGGGGTTCTGTTGCCATGGCAACCATGGGGTAGTGTTTCCATGGCAACCACGGGGTTTGGTTGCCATGGTAACCATGGGGTTGGGTTGCCATGGCAACCATGGTGTTGGGTTGCCATGGTAACCATGGGGTTGTGTTGCCATGGCAACCATGGGGTTGTGTTGCCATGGTAACCATGGCGTTTAGTTGCCATGGCAACTATGGGGTTCTGTTGCCATGGTAACCATGGGGTTGGGTTGCCATGGCAACCACGGGGTTGTGTTGCCATCGGAACTATGGGGTTGGGTTGCCATGGCATCCACGGGGTTGGGTTGCCATGGCAACCACGGGGTTTGGTTGCCATGGCAACCATGGGGTTGTGTTGCCATGGTAACCATGGCGTTTATTTGCCATGGCAACTATGGGGTTCTGTTGCCATGGTAACCATGGGGTTGGGTTGCCATGGCAACCATAGAGTTGTGTTGCCATAGTATCCATGGGGTTGGGTTGCCATGGCAACCATGGGGTTGTGTTGCCATGGGAACCATGGCGTTTAGTTGCCATGGCAACCACGGGGTTTGGTTTCCACGGTAACCATGGGGTTGGGTTGCCATGGCAACCATGGGGTTGGGCTGCCATGGCAACCATGGGGTTGGGTTCCCATGGTAACCATGGGGTTGGGTTGCCATGGCAACCATGGGGTTGTGTTGCCATGGTAACCATGGCGTTTAGTTGCCATGGCAACTATGGGGTTCTGTTGCCATGGTAACCATGGGGTTGGGTTGCCATGGCAACCATGGGGTTGTGTTGCCATGGGAACCATGGGGTTGGGTTGCCATGGCATCCACGGGGTTGGGTTGCCATGGCAACCACGGGGTTTGGTTGCCATGGCAACCATGGGGTTCTGTGTCCATGGTAACCATGGGGTTGTGTTGCCATGGTAACCATGGCGTTTAGTTGCCATGGCAACTATGGGGTTCTGTTGCCATGGCAACCATGGGGTAGTGTTTCCATGGCAACCACGGGGTTTGGTTGCCATGGTAACCATGGGGTTGGGTTGCCATTGCAACCACGGGGTTTGCTTGCTATGGTAACCATGGGGTTAGGTTGCCATGGCAACCATGGGGTTGTGTTGCCGTGGTAACCATGGCGTTTAGTTGCCATGGCAACCACGGGGTGTGGTTGCCATGGTAACCATGGGGTTGGGTTGCCATGGCAACCATGGGGTTGTGTTGCCATGGGAACCATGGGGTTGGGTTGCCATGGCAACCATGGGGTTGGGTTGCCATGGCAACCATGGGGTTGTGTTGCCATGGTAACCATTGCGTTTAGTTGCCATGGCAACCACGGGGTTTGGTTGCCATGGTAACCATGGTGTTGGGTTGCCATGGCAACCATGGGGTTGTGTTGCCATGGTAACCATGGCGTTTAGTTGCCATGGCAACTATGGGGTTCTGTTGCCATGGCAACCACGGGGTTTGGTTGCCATGGTAACCATGGGGTTGGGTTGCCATGGCAACCATGGGGTTGGGTTGCCATTGCAACCATGGGGTTGTGTTGCCATGGTAACCATGGGGTTGGGTTGCCATGGAAACCGCGGGGTTTGGTTGCCATGGTAACCATGGCGTTTAGTTGCCATGGCAACTATGGGGTTCTGTTGCCATGGTAACCATGGGGTTGGGTTGCCATGGCAACCATGGGGTTGTGTTGCCATGGGAACCATGGGGTTGGGTTGCCATGGCAT
Organism: Netta rufina; assembly: GCF_964035555.1. Classification (NCBI taxonomy): domain Eukaryota; kingdom Metazoa; phylum Chordata; class Aves; order Anseriformes; family Anatidae; genus Netta; species Netta rufina. Next base: position 416,060 of record NW_028168881.1, on the reverse strand, counting down.
CCACGGGGTTGGGTTGCCATGGCAACCACGGGGTTTGGTTGCCATGGCAACCATGGGGTTCTGTGTCCATGGTAACCATCGGGTTGTGTTGCCATGGTAACCATGGCGTTTTGTTGCCATGGCAACCATGGGGTAGCGTTTCCATGGCAACCACGGGGTTTGGTTGCCATGGTAACCATGGGGTTGGGTTGCCATGGCAACCATGGGGTTGTGTTGCCATGGTAACCATGGGGTTGGGTTGCCATGGCAACCATGGGGTTGTGTTGCCATGGTAACCATGGCGTTTAGTTGCCATGGCAACTATGGGGTTCTGTTGCCATGGTAACCATGGGGTTGGGTTGCCATGGCAAGCATGGGGTTGGGTTGCCATGGAATCCACGGGGTTGGGTTGCCATGGCAACCACGGGGTTGGGTTTCCATGGCAACCATGGGGTTGTGTTGCCATGGTAACCATGGCGTTTAGTTGCCATGGCAACTATGGGGTTCTGTTGCCATGGTAACCATGGGGTTGGGTTGCCATGGCAACCATGGGGTTGTGTTGCCATGGTAACCATGGGGTTGGGTTGCCATGGCAACCATGGGGTTGGGTTGCCATGGCAAACATGGGGTTGGGTTGCCATGGTAACCATGGGGTTGTGTTGCCATGGTAACCATGGCGTTTAGTTGCCATGGCAACCACGGAGTTTGGTTGTCATGGTAACCACGGGGTTTTGTTGCCATGGTAACCATGGGGTTGGGTTGCCATGGCAACCATGGGGTTGTGTTGCCATGGTAACCATGGGGTTGGGTTGCCATGGCAACCATGGGGTTGTGTTGCCATGGTAACCATGGCGTTTAGTTGCCATGGCAATTATGGGGTTCTGTTGCCATGGTAACCATGGGGTTGGGTTGCCATGGCAACCATGGGGTTGTGTTGCCATGGGAACCATGGGGTTGGGTTGCCATGGCATCCACGGGGTTGGGTTGCCATGGCAACCACGGGGTTTGGTTGCCATGGCAACCATGGGGTTCTGTGTACATGGTAACCATGGGGTTGTGTTGCCATGGTAACCATGGCGGTTTTTTGCCATGGCAACTATGGGGTTCTGTTGCCATGGCAACCATGGGGTAGTGTTTCCATGGCAACCATGGGGTAGTGTTGCCATGGTAACGATGGGGTTGGGTTGCCATGGCAACCACGGGGTTGTGTTCTCATGGGAACCATGGGGTTGTGTTGCCATGGCAACCATGGGGTTGGGTTGCCATGGCAACCATGGGGTTGTGTTGCCATGGTAACCATGGGGTTGGGTTGCCATGGTAACCATGGGGTTGTGTTGCCATGGTAACCATGGCGTTTAGTTGCCATGGCAACTATGGGGTTCTGTTGCCATGGTAACCATGGGGTTGGGTTGCCATGGCAACCATGGGGTTGTGTTGCCATGGGAACCATGGGGTTGGGTTGCCATGGCATCCACGGGGTTGGGTTGCCATGGCAACCACGGGGTTTGGTTGCCATGGCAACTATGGGGTTCTGTGTCCATGGTAACCATGGGGTTGTTTTGCCATGGTAACCATGGCGTTTTGTTGCGATGGCAACTATGGTGTTCTGTTGCCATGGCAACCATGGGGTAGTGTTTCCATGGCAACCATGGGGTTGTGTTGCCATGGTAACTATGGGGTTGGGTTGCTATGGAAACTATGGGGTTTAGCTGCGTTGGCAACCATGGGGTTGGGTTGCCATGGAAACCATGGGGTTGTGTTGCCATGGTAACCATGGCGTTTAGTTGCCATGGCAACTATGGGGTTCTGTTGCCATGGTAACCATGGGGTTGGGTTGCCATGGCAACCATGGGGTTGTGTTTCCATGGGAACCATGGGGTTGGGTTGCCATGGCATCCACGGTGTTGGGTTGCCATGGCAACCACGGGGTTCTGTGTCCATGGTAACCATGGGGTTTTGTTGCCATGGTAACCATGGCGTTTTGTTGCCATGGCAGCTATGGGGTTCTGTTGCCATGGCAACCATGGGGTTGTGTTTCCATGGAAACCATGGGGTAGTGTTGCCATGGTAACGATGGGGTTGGCTTGCCATGGCAACCACGGGATAGTGTTATCATGGGAACCATGGGGTTGTGTTGCCATGGTAACCATGGGGTTGGGTTGCCATGGCAACCACGGGGTTTGGTTGCTATGGTAACCATGGGGTTGGGTTGCCATGGTAACTATGGGGTTGGGTTGCTATGGAAACTATGGGGTTTAATTGCCTTGGAAACCATGGGGTTGGGTTGCCATGGCAACCATGGGGTTGTGTTGCCATGGTAACCACGGGGTTTGGTTGCTATGGTATCCATGGGGTTGGGTTGCCATGGCAACCATGGCGTTTATTTGCCATGGCAACTATGGGGTTCTGTTGCCATGGTAACCATGGGGTTGGGTTGCCATGGCAACCATGGAGTTGTGTTGCCATGGTAACCATGGGGTTGGGTTGCCATGGCAACCATGGGGTTGGGTTGCCATGGCAACCATGGGGTTGTGTGGCCATGGGAACCATGGCGTTTAGTTGCCATGGCAACCACGGGGTTTGGTTTCCACGGTAACCATGGGGTTGGGTTGCCATGGCAACCATGGGGTTGGGTTGCCATGGCAACCATGGGGTTGGGTTCCCATGGTAACCATGGGGTTGGGTTGCCATGGCAACCATGGGGTTGTGTTGCCATGGTAACCATGGCGTTTAGTTGCCATGGCAACTATGGGGTTCTGTTGCCATGGTAACCATGGGGTTGGGTTGCCATGGCAACCATGGGGTTGTGTTGCCATGGGAACCATGGGGTTGGGTTGCCATGGCATCAACGGGGTTGGGTTGCCATGGCAACCACGGGGTTTGGTTGCCATGGCAACCATGGGGTTCTGTGTCCATGGTAACCATGGGGTTGTGTTGCCATGGTAACCATGGCGTTTTGTTGCCATGGCAACTATGGGGTTCTGTTGCCATGGCAACCATGGGGTAGTGTTTCCATGGAAACCACGGGGTTTGGTTGCCATGGTAACCATGGGGTTGGGTTGCCATGGCAACCATGGGGTTGTGTTGCCATGGGAACCATGGGGTTGGGTTGCCATGGCATCCACGGGGTTGGGTTGCCATGGCAACCACGGGGTTTGGTTGCCATGGCAACCATGGGGTTCTGTGTCCATGGTAACCATGGGGTTGTGTTGCCATGGTAACCATGGCGTTTTGTTGCCATGGCAACTATGGGGTTCTGTTGCCATGGCAACCATGGGGTAGTGTTTCCATGGCAACCACGGGGTTTGGTTGCCATGGTAACCATGGGGTTGGGTTGCCATGGCAACCACGGGGTTTGGTTGCTATGGTAACCATGGGGTTAGGTTGCCATGGCAACCATGGGGTTGTGTTGCCATGGTAACCATGGCGTTTAGTTGCCATGGCAACCACGGGGTTTGGTTGCCATGGTAACCATGGGGTTGGGTTGCCATGTCAACCATGGTGTTGTGTTGCCATGGTAACCATGGGGTTGGGTTGCCATGGCAACCATGGGGTTGGGTTGCCATGGCAACCATGGGGTTGTGTTGCCATGGTAACCATTGCGTTTAGTTGCCATGGCAACCACGGGGTTTTGTTGCCATGGTAACCATGGGGTTGGGTTGCCATGGCAACCATGGGGTTGGGTTGCCATGGCAACCATGGGGTTGTGTTGCCATGGTAACCATGGGGTTGGGTTGCCATGGCAACCATGGGGTTGTGTTGCCATGGTAACCATGGCGTTTAGTTGCCATGGCAACTATGGGGTTCTGTTGCCATGGTAACCATGGGGTTGGGTTGCCATGGCAACCATGGGGTTGTGTTGCCATGGGAACCATGGGGTTGGGTTGCCATGGCATCCACGGGGTTGGGTTGCCATGGCAACCACGGGGTTTGGTTGCCATGGTAACCATGGGGTTGGGTTGCCATGGCAACCATGGGGTTGTGTTGCCATGGTAACCATGGCGTTTTGTTCCCATGGCAACTATGGGGTTCTGATGCCATGGCAACCATGGGGTAGTGTTTCCATGGCAACCATGGGGTTCTGTTGCCATGGTAACCATGGGGTTGTGTTGCCATGGTAACCATGGCGTTTAGTTGCCATGGCAACCACGGGGTTTGGTTGCCATGGCAACCATGGGGTTCTGTGTCCATGGTAACCATGGGGTTGTGTTGCCATGGTAACCATGGCGTTTTGTTGCCATGGCAACTATGGGGTTCTGTTGCCATGGCAACCATGGGGTAGTGTTTCCATGGCAACCACAGGGTTTGGTTGCCATGGTAACCATGGGGTTGGGTTGCCATGGCAACCATGGGGTTGTGTTGCCATGGTAACCATGGGGTTGTGTTGCCATGGCAACCTTGGGGTTGTGTTGCCATGGTAACCATGGCGTTTAGTTGCCATGGCAATCACGGAGTTTGGTTGCCATGGTAACCACGGGGTTTGGTTGCCATGGTAACCATGGGGTTGGGTTGCCATGGCAACCATGGGGTTGTGTTGCCATGGTAACCATGGGGTTGGGTTGCCATGGCAACCATGGGGTTGTGTTGCCATGGTAACCATGGCGTTTAGTTGCCATGGCAACTATGGGGTTCTGTTGCCATGGTAACCATGGGGTTGGGTTGCCATGGCAACCGTGGGGTTGTGTTGCCATGGGAACCATGGGGTTGGGTTGCCATTGCATCCACGGGGTTGGGTTGCCATGGCAACCACGGGGTTTGGTTGCCATGGCAACCATGGGATTCTGTGTCCATGGTAACCATGGCGTTGTGTTGCCATGGTAACCATGGCGTTTAGTTGCCATGGCAACCACGGAGATGGTTGCCATGGTAACCATGGGGTTGTGTTGCCATGGTAACCATGGCGTTTAGTTGCCATGGCAACTATGGGGTTCTGTTGCCTTGGTAACCATGGGGTTGGGTTGCCATGGCAACCATGGGGTTGTGTTGCCATGGGAACCATGGGGTTGGGTTGCCATGGCATCCACGCGGTTGGGTTGCCATGACATCCACGGGGTTGGGTTGCCATGGCAACCACGGGGTTTGGTTGCCATGGCAACCATGGGGTTCTGTGTCCATGGTAACCATGGGGTTGTGTTGCCATGGTAACCATGGCGTTTTGTTGCCATGGCAACTATGGGGTTCTGTTGCCATGGCAACCATGGGGTAGTGTTTCCATGGCAACCACGGGGTTTGGTTGCCATGGTAACCATGGGGTTGGGTTGCCATGGCAACCATGGGGTTGGGTTGCCATGGCAACCATGGCGTTTAGTTGCCATGGCAACCACGGAGTTTGATTGCCATGGTAACCACGGGGTTTGGTTGCCATGGTAACCATGGGGTTGGGTTGCTATGGCAACCATGGGGTTGTGTTGCCATGGGAACCATGGGGTTGGGTTGCCATGGCAACCATGGGGTTGTGTTGCCATGGTAACCATGGCGTTTAGTTGCCATGGCAACTATGGGGTTCTGTTGCCATGGTAACTATGGGGTTGGGTTGCCATGGCAACCATGGGGTTGTGTTGCCATGGGAACCATGGGGTTGGGTTGCCATGGCATCCACGGGGTTGGGTTGCCATGGCTACCACGGGCTTTGGTTGCCATGGCAACCATGGGTTTCTGTGTCCATGGTAACCATGGCGTTGTGTTGCCAAAGTAACCATGGCGTTTAGTTGCCATGGAAACCACGGAGTTTGGTTGCCATGGTAACCATGGGGTTGTGTTGCCATGGTAACCATGGCGTTTAGTTGCCATGGCAACTATGGGGTTCTGTTGCCATGGTAACCATGGGGTTGGGTTGCCATGGCATCCACGGGGTTGGGTTGCCATGGCATCCACGGGGTTGGGTTGCCATGGCAACCACGGGGTTTGGTTGCCATGGCAACCATGGGGTTCTGTGTCCATGGTAACCATGGGGTTGTGTTGCCACGGTAACCATGGCGTTTTGTTGCCATGGCAACTATGGGGTTCTGTTGCCATGGCAACCATGGGGTAGTGTTTCCATGGCAACCACGGGGTTTGGTTGCCATGGTAACCATGGGGTTGGGTTGCCATGGCAACCATGGGGTTGGGTTGCCATGGCAACCATGGGGTTGTGTTGCCATGGTAACCATGGGGTTGGGTTGCCATGGCAACCATGGGGTTGTGTTGCCATGGTAACCATGGCGTTTAGTTGCCAAGGCAACCACGGAGTTTGATTGCCATGGTAACCACGGGGTTTGGTTGCCATGGTAACCATGGGGTTGGGTTGCCATGGCAACCATGGGGTTGTGTTGCCATGGGAACCATGGGGTTGGGTTGCCATGGCAACCATGGGGTTGTGTTGCCATGGCAACCATGGGGTTGGGTTGCCATGGCAACCATGGGGTTGTGTTGCCATGGGAACCATGGGGTTGGGTTGCCATGGCAACCACGGGGTTGGGTTGCCATGGCAACCACGGGGTTTGGTTGCCATGGCAACCATGGGGTTCTGTGTCCATGGTAACCATGGCGTTGTGTTGCCATGGTAACCATGGCGTTTAGTTGCCATGGCAACCACGGAGTTTGGTTGCCATGGTAACCATGGGGTTGTGTTGCCATGGTAACCATGGCGTTTAGTTGCCATGGCAACTATGGGGTTCTGTTGCCATGGTAACCATGGGGTTGGGTTGCCATGGCAACCATGGGGTTGTGTTGCCATGGTAACCATGGGGTTGGGTTGCCATGGCATCCACGGGGTTTGGTTGCCATGGCAACCTTGGGGTTCTGTGTCCATGGTAACCATGGCGTTGTGTTGCCATGGTAACCATGGCGTTGTGTTGCCATGGTAACCATGGCGTTTTGTTGCCATGGCAACTATGGGGTTCTGTTGCCATGGCAACCATGGGGTAGTGTTTCCATGGCAACCACGGGGTTTGGTTGCCATGGTAACCATGGGGTTGGGTTGCCATGGCAACCATGGGGTTGGGTTGCCATGGGAACCATGGGGTTGTGTTGCCATGGTAACCATGGCGTTTAGTTGCCATGGCAACCACGTTGTTTGGTTGCTATGGTAACCACGCAGTTTGGTTGCCATGGTAACCATGGGGTTGGGTTGCCATGGCAACCATGGGGTTGTGTTGCCATGGGAACCATGGGGTTGGGTTGCCATGGCATCCACGGGGTTGGGTTGCCATGGCAACCACGGGGTTTGGTTGCCATGGCAACCATGGGGTTCTGTGTCCATGGTAACCATGGCGTTGTGTTGCCATGGTAACCATGGCGTTTAGTTGCCATGGCAACCACGGAGTTTGGTTGCCATGGTAACCATGGGGTTGTGTTTCCATGGTAACCATGGCGTTTAGTTGCCATGGCAACTATGGGGTTCTGTTGCCATGGTAACCATGGGGTTGGGTTGCCATGGCATCCACGGGGTTGGGATGCCATGGCAACCATGGGGTTGGGTTGCCATGGCAACCATGGTGTTGGGTTGCCATGGAAACCATGGCGTTGTGTTGCCATGGTAACCATGGCGTTTCGTTGCCATGGCAACCACGGAGTTTGGTTGCCATGGTAACCACGGGGTTTGGTTGCCATGGTAACCATGGGGTTGGGTTGCCATGGCAACCATGGGGTTGTGTTGCCATGGTAACCATGGGGTTGGGTTGCTATGGCAACCATGGGGTTGTGTTGCCATGGTAACCATGGCGTTTAGTTGCCATGGCAACCATGGGGTTCTGTTGCCATGGTAACCATGGGGTTGGGTTGCCATGGCAACCACGGGGTTGTGTTCTCATGGGAACCATGGGGTTGGGTTGCCATGGCAACCATGGGGTTGTGTTGCCATGGTAACCATGGCGTTTAGTTGCCATGGCAACCACGGGGTTTGGTTGCCATGTTAACCATGGGGTTGGGTTGCCATGGCAACCATGGGGTTGGGTTGCCATGGCAACCATGGGGTTGTGTTGCCATGGTAACCATGGGGTTGGGTTGCCATGGCAACCATGGGGTTGTGTTGCCATGGTAACCATGGCGTTTAGTTGCCATGGCAACTATGGGGTTCTGTTGCCATGGTAACCATGGGGTTGGGTTGCCATGGCAACCATGGGGTTGTGTTGCCATGGGAACCATGGGGTTGGGTTGCCATGGCATCCACGGGGTTGGGTTGCCATGGCAACCACGGGGTTTGGTTGCCATGGTAACCATGGGGTTGGGTTGCCATGGCAACCATGGGGTTGTGTTGCCATGGTAACCATGGCGTTTTGTTGCCATGGCAACTATGGGGTTCTGATGCCATGGCAACCATGGGGTAGTGTTTCCATGGCAACCACGGGGTTTGGTTGCCATGGTAACCATGGGGTTGTGTTGCCATGGCAACCATGGGGTTTGGTTGCCATGGCAACCATGGGGTTGTGTTGCCATGGTAACCATGGGGTTGGGTTGCCATGGCAACCATGGGGTTGTGTTGCCATGGTAACCATGGCGTTGTGTTGCCATGGCAACTATGGGGTTCTGTTGCCATGGTAACCATGGGGTTGGGTTGCCATGGCAACCATGGGGTTGTGTTGCCATGGGAACCATGGGGTTGGGTTGCCATGGCATCCACGGGGTTGGGTTGCCATGGAAACCACGGGGTTTGGTTGCCATGGCAACCATGGGGTTCTGTGTCCATGGTAACCATGGGGTTGTGTTGCCATGGTAACCATGGCGTTTAGTTGCCATGGCAACCACGGAGATTGGTTGCCATGGTAACCATGGGGTTGTGTTTCCATGGTAACCATGGCGTTTAGTTGCCATGGCAACTATGGGGTTCTGTTGCCATGGTAACCATGGGGTTGGGTTGCCATGGCATCCACGGGGTTGGGTTGCCATGGCATCCACGGGGTTGGGTTGCCATGGCAACCACGGGGTTTGGTTGCCATGGCAACCATGGGGTTCTGTGTCCATGGTAACCATGGGGTTGTGTTGCCATGGTAACCATGGCGTTTTGTTGCCATGGCAACTATGGGGTTCTGTTGCCATGGCAACCATGGGGTAGTGTTTCCATGGCAACCACGGGGTTTGGTTGCCATGGTAACCATGGGGTTGGGTTGCCATGGCAACCATGGGGTTGGGTTGCCATGGCAACCATGGGGTTGTGTTGCCATGGTAACCATGGGGTTGGGTTGCCATGGCAACCATGGGGTTGTGTTGCCATGGTAACCATGGCGTTTAGTTGCCATGGCAGCCACGGAGTTTGATTGCCATGGTAACCATGGGGTTTGGTTGCCATGGTAACCATGGGGTTGGGTTGCCATGGCAACCATGGGGTTGTGTTGCCATGGGAACCATGGGGTTGGGTTGCCATGGCAACCAAGGGGTTGTGTTGCCATGGTAACCATGGCGTTTAGTTGCCATGGCAACTATGGGGTTCTGTTGCCATGGGAACCATGGGGTTGGGTTGCCATGGCATCCACGGGGTTGGGTTGCCATGGCAACCACGGGGTTTGGTTGCCATGGCAACCATGGGGTTCTGTGTCCATGGTAACCATGGGGTTGTGTTGCCATGGTAACCATGGCGTTTAGTTGCCATGGCAACCACGGAGTTTGGTTGCCATGGTAACCATGGGGTTGTGTTGCCATGGTAACCATGGCGTTTAGTTGCCATGGCAACTATGGGGTTCTGTTGCCATGGTAACCATGGGGTTGTGTTGCCATGGTAACCATGGCGTTTTGTTGCCATGGCAACTATGGGGTTCTGTTGCCATGGCAACCATGGGGTAGTGTTTCCATGGCAACCATGGGGTAGTGTAGCCATGGTAACGATGGGGTTGGCTTGCTATGGCAACCACGGGGTTGTGTTCTCATGGGAACCATGGGGTTGTGTTGCCATGGTAACCATCGGGTTGGGTTGCCATGGCAACTACGGGGTTTGGTTGCTATGGTAACCATGGGGTTGGGTTGCCATGGCAACCATGGGGTTGTGTTGCCATGGTAACCATGGCGTTTCGTTGCCATGGCAACCACGGTGTTTGGTTGCTATGGTAACCATGGGGTTGGGTTGCCATGGCAACCATGGGGTTGTGTTGCCATGGTAACCATGGCGTTTATTTGCCATGGCTTCTATGGGGTTCTGTTGCCATGGTAACCATGGGTTTGGGTTGCCATGGCAACCATGGGGTTGTGTTGCCATGGGAACCATGGGGTTGGGTTGCCATGTCATCCATGGGGTTGGGTTGCCATGGCAACCACGGGGTTTGGTTGCCATGGCAACCATGGGGTTCTGTGTCCATGGTAACCATGGGGTTGTGTTGCCATGGTAACCATGGCGTTTTGTTGCCATGGCAACTATGGGGTTCTGTTGCCATGGCAACCATGGGGTAGTGTTTCCATGGCAACCATGGGGTAGTGTTGCCATGGTAACGATGGGGATGGCTTGCTAGGGCAACCGCGGGGTTGTGTTCTCATGGGAACCATGGGGTTGTGTTGCCATGGTAACCATGGGGTTGGGTTGCCATGGCAACTACGGGGTTTGGTTGCTATGGTAACCATGGGGTTGGGTTGCCATGGCAACCATGGGGTTGTGTTGCCATGGTAACCATGGCGTTTAGTTGACATGGCAACCACGGGGTTTGGTTGCCATGGTAACCATGGGGTTGGGTTGCCATGGCAACCATGGGGTTGGGTTGCCATGGTAACCATGGCGTTTTGTTGCGATGGCAACTATGGGGTTCTGTTGCCATGGCAACCATGGGGTAGTGTTTCCATGGCAACCACGGGGTTTCGTTGCCATGGTAACCATGGGGTTGGGTTGCCATGGCAACCATGGGGTTCTGTGTCCATGGTAACCATGGGGTTGTGTTGCCATGGTAACCATGGCGTTTATTTGCCATGGCAACCACGGAGTTTGGTTGCCATGGTAACCATGGGGTTGTGTTGCCATGGTAACCATGGCGTTCAGTTGCCATGGCAACTATGGGGTTCTGTTGCCATGGTAACCATGGGGTTGTGTTGCCATGGCAACCATGGGGTTGGGTTGCCATGGTAACCATGGCGTTTAGTTGCCATGGCAACTATGGGGTTCTGTTGCCATGGTAACCATGGGGTTGGGTTGCCATGGCAACCATGGGGTTGTGTTGCCATGGGAACCATGGGGTTGGGTTGCCATGGCATCCACGGGGTTGGGTTGCCATGGCAACCTTGGGGTTGTGTTGCCATGGTAACCATGGCGTTTAGTTGCCATGGCAATCACGGAGTTTGGTTGCCATGGTAACCACGGGGTTTGGTTGCCATGGTAACCATGGGGTTGGGTTGCCATGGCAACCATGGGGTTGTGTTGCCATGGTAACCATGGGGTTGGGTTGCCATGGCAACCATGGGGTTGTGTTGCCATGGTAACCATGGCGTTTAGTTGCCATGGCAACTATGGGGTTCTGTTGCCATGGTAACCATGGGGTTGGGTTGCCATGGCAACCGTGGGGTTGTGTTGCCATGGGAACCATGGGGTTGGGTTGCCATTGCATCCACGGGGTTGGGTTGCCATGGCAACCACGGGGTTTGGTTGCCATGGCAACCATGGGATTCTGTGTCCATGGTAACCATGGCGTTGTGTTGCCATGGTAACCATGGCGTTTAGTTGCCATGGCAACCACGGAGATGGTTGCCATGGTAACCATGGGGTTGTGTTGCCATGGTAACCATGGCGTTTAGTTGCCATGGCAACTATGGGGTTCTGTTGCCTTGGTAACCATGGGGTTGGGTTGCCATGGCAACCATGGGGTTGTGTTGCCATGGGAACCATGGGGTTGGGTTGCCATGGCATCCACGCGGTTGGGTTGCCATGACATCCACGGGGTTGGGTTGCCATGGCAACCACGGGGTTTGGTTGCCATGGCAACCATGGGGTTCTGTGTCCATGGTAACCATGGGGTTGTGTTGCCATGGTAACCATGGCGTTTTGTTGCCATGGCAACTATGGGGTTCTGTTGCCATGGCAACCATGGGGTAGTGTTTCCATGGCAACCACGGGGTTTGGTTGCCATGGTAACCATGGGGTTGGGTTGCCATGGCAACCATGGGGTTGGGTTGCCATGGCAACCATGGCGTTTAGTTGCCATGGCAACCACGGAGTTTGATTGCCATGGTAACCACGGGGTTTGGTTGCCATGGTAACCATGGGGTTGGGTTGCTATGGCAACCATGGGGTTGTGTTGCCATGGGAACCATGGGGTTGGGTTGCCATGGCAACCATGGGGTTGTGTTGCCATGGTAACCATGGCGTTTAGTTGCCATGGCAACTATGGGGTTCTGTTGCCATGGTAACTATGGGGTTGGGTTGCCATGGCAACCATGGGGTTGTGTTGCCATGGGAACCATGGGGTTGGGTTGCCATGGCATCCACGGGGTTGGGTTGCCATGGCTACCACGGGCTTTGGTTGCCATGGCAACCATGGGTTTCTGTGTCCATGGTAACCATGGCGTTGTGTTGCCAAAGTAACCATGGCGTTTAGTTGCCATGGAAACCACGGAGTTTGGTTGCCATGGTAACCATGGGGTTGTGTTGCCATGGTAACCATGGCGTTTAGTTGCCATGGCAACTATGGGGTTCTGTTGCCATGGTAACCATGGGGTTGGGTTGCCATGGCATCCACGGGGTTGGGTTGCCATGGCATCCACGGGGTTGGGTTGCCATGGCAACCACGGGGTTTGGTTGCCATGGCAACCATGGGGTTCTGTGTCCATGGTAACCATGGGGTTGTGTTGCCACGGTAACCATGGCGTTTTGTTGCCATGGCAACTATGGGGTTCTGTTGCCATGGCAACCATGGGGTAGTGTTTCCATGGCAACCACGGGGTTTGGTTGCCATGGTAACCATGGGGTTGGGTTGCCATGGCAACCATGGGGTTGGGTTGCCATGGCAACCATGGGGTTGTGTTGCCATGGTAACCATGGGGTTGGGTTGCCATGGCAACCATGGGGTTGTGTTGCCATGGTAACCATGGCGTTTAGTTGCCAAGGCAACCACGGAGTTTGATTGCCATGGTAACCACGGGGTTTGGTTGCCATGGTAACCATGGGGTTGGGTTGCCATGGCAACCATGGGGTTGTGTTGCCATGGGAACCATGGGGTTGGGTTGCCATGGCAACCATGGGGTTGTGTTGCCATGGCAACCATGGGGTTGGGTTGCCATGGCAACCATGGGGTTGTGTTGCCATGGGAACCATGGGGTTGGGTTGCCATGGCAACCACGGGGTTGGGTTGCCATGGCAACCACGGGGTTTGGTTGCCATGGCAACCATGGGGTTCTGTGTCCATGGTAACCATGGCGTTGTGTTGCCATGGTAACCATGGCGTTTAGTTGCCATGGCAACCACGGAGTTTGGTTGCCATGGTAACCATGGGGTTGTGTTGCCATGGTAACCATGGCGTTTAGTTGCCATGGCAACTATGGGGTTCTGTTGCCATGGTAACCATGGGGTTGGGTTGCCATGGCAACCATGGGGTTGTGTTGCCATGGTAACCATGGGGTTGGGTTGCCATGGCATCCACGGGGTTTGGTTGCCATGGCAACCTTGGGGTTCTGTGTCCATGGTAACCATGGCGTTGTGTTGCCATGGTAACCATGGCGTTGTGTTGCCATGGTAACCATGGCGTTTTGTTGCCATGGCAACTATGGGGTTCTGTTGCCATGGCAACCATGGGGTAGTGTTTCCATGGCAACCACGGGGTTTGGTTGCCATGGTAACCATGGGGTTGGGTTGCCATGGCAACCATGGGGTTGGGTTGCCATGGGAACCATGGGGTTGTGTTGCCATGGTAACCATGGCGTTTAGTTGCCATGGCAACCACGTTGTTTGGTTGCTATGGTAACCACGCAGTTTGGTTGCCATGGTAACCATGGGGTTGGGTTGCCATGGCAACCATGGGGTTGTGTTGCCATGGGAACCATGGGGTTGGGTTGCCATGGCATCCACGGGGTTGGGTTGCCATGGCAACCACGGGGTTTGGTTGCCATGGCAACCATGGGGTTCTGTGTCCATGGTAACCATGGCGTTGTGTTGCCATGGTAACCATGGCGTTTAGTTGCCATGGCAACCACGGAGTTTGGTTGCCATGGTAACCATGGGGTTGTGTTTCCATGGTAACCATGGCGTTTAGTTGCCATGGCAACTATGGGGTTCTGTTGCCATGGTAACCATGGGGTTGGGTTGCCATGGCATCCACGGGGTTGGGATGCCATGGCAACCATGGGGTTGGGTTGCCATGGCAACCATGGTGTTGGGTTGCCATGGAAACCATGGCGTTGTGTTGCCATGGTAACCATGGCGTTTCGTTGCCATGGCAACCACGGAGTTTGGTTGCCATGGTAACCACGGGGTTTGGTTGCCATGGTAACCATGGGGTTGGGTTGCCATGGCAACCATGGGGTTGTGTTGCCATGGTAACCATGGGGTTGGGTTGCTATGGCAACCATGGGGTTGTGTTGCCATGGTAACCATGGCGTTTAGTTGCCATGGCAACCATGGGGTTCTGTTGCCATGGTAACCATGGGGTTGGGTTGCCATGGCAACCACGGGGTTGTGTTCTCATGGGAACCATGGGGTTGGGTTGCCATGGCAACCATGGGGTTGTGTTGCCATGGTAACCATGGCGTTTAGTTGCCATGGCAACCACGGGGTTTGGTTGCCATGTTAACCATGGGGTTGGGTTGCCATGGCAACCATGGGGTTGGGTTGCCATGGCAACCATGGGGTTGTGTTGCCATGGTAACCATGGGGTTGGGTTGCCATGGCAACCATGGGGTTGTGTTGCCATGGTAACCATGGCGTTTAGTTGCCATGGCAACTATGGGGTTCTGTTGCCATGGTAACCATGGGGTTGGGTTGCCATGGCAACCATGGGGTTGTGTTGCCATGGCAACCATGGGGTTTGGTTGCCATGGCAACCATGGGGTTGTGTTGCCATGGTAACCATGGGGTTGGGTTGCCATGGCAACCATGGGGTTGTGTTGCCATGGTAACCATGGCGTTGTGTTGCCATGGCAACTATGGGGTTCTGTTGCCATGGTAACCATGGGGTTGGGTTGCCATGGCAACCATGGGGTTGTGTTGCCATGGGAACCATGGGGTTGGGTTGCCATGGCATCCACGGGGTTGGGTTGCCATGGAAACCACGGGGTTTGGTTGCCATGGCAACCATGGGGTTCTGTGTCCATGGTAACCATGGGGTTGTGTTGCCATGGTAACCATGGCGTTTAGTTGCCATGGCAACCACGGAGATTGGTTGCCATGGTAACCATGGGGTTGTGTTTCCATGGTAACCATGGCGTTTAGTTGCCATGGCAACTATGGGGTTCTGTTGCCATGGTAACCATGGGGTTGGGTTGCCATGGCATCCACGGGGTTGGGTTGCCATGGCATCCACGGGGTTGGGTTGCCATGGCAACCACGGGGTTTGGTTGCCATGGCAACCATGGGGTTCTGTGTCCATGGTAACCATGGGGTTGTGTTGCCATGGTAACCATGGCGTTTTGTTGCCATGGCAACTATGGGGTTCTGTTGCCATGGCAACCATGGGGTAGTGTTTCCATGGCAACCACGGGGTTTGGTTGCCATGGTAACCATGGGGTTGGGTTGCCATGGCAACCATGGGGTTGGGTTGCCATGGCAACCATGGGGTTGTGTTGCCATGGTAACCATGGGGTTGGGTTGCCATGGCAACCATGGGGTTGTGTTGCCATGGTAACCATGGCGTTTAGTTGCCATGGCAGCCACGGAGTTTGATTGCCATGGTAACCATGGGGTTTGGTTGCCATGGTAACCATGGGGTTGGGTTGCCATGGCAACCATGGGGTTGTGTTGCCATGGGAACCATGGGGTTGGGTTGCCATGGCAACCAAGGGGTTGTGTTGCCATGGTAACCATGGCGTTTAGTTGCCATGGCAACTATGGGGTTCTGTTGCCATGGGAACCATGGGGTTGGGTTGCCATGGCATCCACGGGGTTGGGTTGCCATGGCAACCACGGGGTTTGGTTGCCATGGCAACCATGGGGTTCTGTGTCCATGGTAACCATGGGGTTGTGTTGCCATGGTAACCATGGCGTTTAGTTGCCATGGCAACCACGGAGTTTGGTTGCCATGGTAACCATGGGGTTGTGTTGCCATGGTAACCATGGCGTTTAGTTGCCATGGCAACTATGGGGTTCTGTTGCCATGGTAACCATGGGGTTGTGTTGCCATGGTAACCATGGCGTTTTGTTGCCATGGCAACTATGGGGTTCTGTTGCCATGGCAACCATGGGGTAGTGTTTCCATGGCAACCATGGGGTAGTGTAGCCATGGTAACGATGGGGTTGGCTTGCTATGGCAACCACGGGGTTGTGTTCTCATGGGAACCATGGGGTTGTGTTGCCATGGTAACCATCGGGTTGGGTTGCCATGGCAACTACGGGGTTTGGTTGCTATGGTAACCATGGGGTTGGGTTGCCATGGCAACCATGGGGTTGTGTTGCCATGGTAACCATGGCGTTTCGTTGCCATGGCAACCACGGTGTTTGGTTGCTATGGTAACCATGGGGTTGGGTTGCCATGGCAACCATGGGGTTGTGTTGCCATGGTAACCATGGCGTTTATTTGCCATGGCTTCTATGGGGTTCTGTTGCCATGGTAACCATGGGTTTGGGTTGCCATGGCAACCATGGGGTTGTGTTGCCATGGGAACCATGGGGTTGGGTTGCCATGTCATCCATGGGGTTGGGTTGCCATGGCAACCACGGGGTTTGGTTGCCATGGCAACCATGGGGTTCTGTGTCCATGGTAACCATGGGGTTGTGTTGCCATGGTAACCATGGCGTTTTGTTGCCATGGCAACTATGGGGTTCTGTTGCCATGGCAACCATGGGGTAGTGTTTCCATGGCAACCATGGGGTAGTGTTGCCATGGTAACGATGGGGATGGCTTGCTAGGGCAACCGCGGGGTTGTGTTCTCATGGGAACCATGGGGTTGTGTTGCCATGGTAACCATGGGGTTGGGTTGCCATGGCAACTACGGGGTTTGGTTGCTATGGTAACCATGGGGTTGGGTTGCCATGGCAACCATGGGGTTGTGTTGCCATGGTAACCATGGCGTTTAGTTGACATGGCAACCACGGGGTTTGGTTGCCATGGTAACCATGGGGTTGGGTTGCCATGGCAACCATGGGGTTGGGTTGCCATGGTAACCATGGCGTTTTGTTGCGATGGCAACTATGGGGTTCTGTTGCCATGGCAACCATGGGGTAGTGTTTCCATGGCAACCACGGGGTTTCGTTGCCATGGTAACCATGGGGTTGGGTTGCCATGGCAACCATGGGGTTCTGTGTCCATGGTAACCATGGGGTTGTGTTGCCATGGTAACCATGGCGTTTATTTGCCATGGCAACCACGGAGTTTGGTTGCCATGGTAACCATGGGGTTGTGTTGCCATGGTAACCATGGCGTTCAGTTGCCATGGCAACTATGGGGTTCTGTTGCCATGGTAACCATGGGGTTGTGTTGCCATGGCAACCATGGGGTTGGGTTGCCATGGTAACCATGGCGTTTAGTTGCCATGGCAACTATGGGGTTCTGTTGCCATGGTAACCATGGGGTTGGGTTGCCATGGCAACCATGGGGTTGTGTTGCCATGGGAACCATGGGGTTGGGTTGCCATGGCATCCACGGGGTTGGGTTGCCATGGCAACCATGGGGTTCTGTGTCCATGGCAACCATGGGGTTGTGTTGCCATGGTAACCATGGCGTTTAGTTGCCATGGCAACTATGGGGTTCTGTTGCCATGGTAACCATGGGGTTGGGTTGCCATGGCAACCATGGGGTTGTGTTGCCATGGGAACCATGGGGTTGGGTTGCCATGGCATCCACGGGGTTGGGTTGCCATGGCAACCACGGGGTTTGGTTGCCATGGTAACCATGGGGTTGGGTTGCCATGGCAACCATGGGGTTGTGTTGCCATGGTAACCATGGCGTTTTGTTGCCATGGCAACTATGGGGTTCTGATGCCATGGCAACCATGGGGTAGTGTTTCCATGGCAACCACGGGGTTTGGTTGCCATGGTAACCATGGGGTTGTGTTGCCATGGCAACCATGGGGTTTGGTTGCCATGGCAACCATGGGGTTGTGTTGCCATGGTAACCATGGGGTTGGGTTGCCATGGCAACCATGGGGTTGTGTTGCCATGGTAACCATGGCGTTGTGTTGCCATGGCAACTATGGGGTTCTGTTGCCATGGTAACCATGGGGTTGGGTTGCCATGGCAACCATGGGGTTGTGTTGCCATGGGAACCATGGGGTTGGGTTGCCATGGCATCCACGGGGTTGGGTTGCCATGGAAACCACGGGGTTTGGTTGCCATGGCAACCATGGGGTTCTGTGTCCATGGTAACCATGGGGTTGTGTTGCCATGGTAACCATGGCGTTTAGTTGCCATGGCAACCACGGAGATTGGTTGCCATGGTAACCATGGGGTTGTGTTTCCATGGTAACCATGGCGTTTAGTTGCCATGGCAACTATGGGGTTCTGTTGCCATGGTAACCATGGGGTTGGGTTGCCATGGCATCCACGGGGTTGGGTTGCCATGGCATCCACGGGGTTGGGTTGCCATGGCAACCACGGGGTTTGGTTGCCATGGCAACCATGGGGTTCTGTGTCCATGGTAACCATGGGGTTGTGTTGCCATGGTAACCATGGCGTTTTGTTGCCATGGCAACTATGGGGTTCTGTTGCCATGGCAACCATGGGGTAGTGTTTCCATGGCAACCACGGGGTTTGGTTGCCATGGTAACCATGGGGTTGGGTTGCCATGGCAACCATGGGGTTGGGTTGCCATGGCAACCATGGGGTTGTGTTGCCATGGTAACCATGGGGTTGGGTTGCCATGGCAACCATGGGGTTGTGTTGCCATGGTAACCATGGCGTTTAGTTGCCATGGCAGCCACGGAGTTTGATTGCCATGGTAACCATGGGGTTTGGTTGCCATGGTAACCATGGGGTTGGGTTGCCATGGCAACCATGGCGTTCAGTTGCCATGGCAACTATGGGGTTCTGTTGCCATGGTAACCATGGGGTTGTGTTGCCATGGCAACCATGGGGTTGGGTTGCCATGGTAACCATGGCGTTTAGTTGCCATGGCAACTATGGGGTTCTGTTGCCATGGTAACCATGGGGTTGGGTTGCCATGGCAACCATGGGGTTGTGTTGCCATGGGAACCATGGGGTTGGGTTGCCATGGCATCCACGGGGTTGGGTTGCCATGGCAACCATGGGGTTCTGTGTCCATGGCAACCATGGGGTTGTGTTGCCATGGTAACCATGGCGTTTAGTTGCCATGGCAACTATGGGGTTCTGTTGCCATGGTAACCATGGGGTTGTGTTGCCATGGTAACCATGGCGTTCAGTTGCCATGGCAACTATGGGGTTCTGTTGCCATGGTAACCATGGGGTTGTGTTGCCATGGCAACCATGGGGTTGGGTTGCCATGGTAACCATGGCGTTTAGTTGCCATGGCAACTATGGGGTTCTGTTGCCATGGTAACCATGGGGTTGGGTTGCCATGGCAACCATGGGGTTGTGTTGCCATGGGAACCATGGGGTTGGGTTGCCATGGCATCCACGGGGTTGGGTTGCCATGGCAACCATGGGGTTCTGTGTCCATGGCAACCATGGGGTTGTGTTGCCATGGTAACCATGGCGTTTAGTTGCCATGGCAACTATGGGGTTCTGTTGCCATGGTAACCATGGGGTTGGGTTGCCATGGCAACCATGGGGTTGTGTTGCCATGGGAACCATGGGGTTGGGTTGCCATGGCATCCACGGGGTTGGGTTGCCATGGCAACCACGGGGTTTGGTTGCCATGGTAACCATGGGGTTGGGTTGCCATGGCAACCATGGGGTTGTGTTGCCATGGTAACCATGGCGTTTTGTTGCCATGGCAACTATGGGGTTCTGATGCCATGGCAACCATGGGGTAGTGTTTCCATGGCAACCACGGGGTTTGGTTGCCATGGTAACCATGGGGTTGTGTTGCCATGGTAACCATGGGGTTGTGTTGCCATGGTAACCATGGCGTTTAGTTGCCATGGCAACCACGGAGATTGGTTGCCATGGTAACCATGGGGTTGTGTTTCCATGGTAACCATGGCGTTTAGTTGCCATGGCAACTATGGGGTTCTGTTGCCATGGTAACCATGGGGTTGGGTTGCCATGGCAACCATGGGGTTGTGTTGCCATGGGAACCATGGGGTTGGGTTGCCATGGCATCCACGGGGTTGGGTTGCCATGGAAACCACGGGGTTTGGTTGCCATGGCAACCATGGGGTTCTGTGTCCATGGCAACCATGGGGTTGTGTTGCCATGGTAACCATGGCGTTTTGTTGCCATGGCAACTATCGGGTTCTGTTGCCATGGCAACCATGGGGTTGTGTTGCCATGGTAACCATGGCGTTTAGTTGCCATGGCAACTATGGGGTTCTGTTGCCATTGTAACCATGGGGTTGGGTTGCCATGGCAACCATGGGGTTGTGTTGCCATGGGAACCATGGGGTTGGGTTGCCATGGCAACTATGGGGTTCTGTTGCCATGGTAACCATGGGGTTGGGTTGCCATGGCAACCATGGGGTTGTGTTGCCATGGGAACCATGGGGTTGGGTTGCCATGGCATCCACGGGGTTGGGTTGCCATGGCAACCACGGGGTTTGGTTGCCATGGCAACCATGGGGTTCTGTGTCCATGGCTACCATGGGGTTGTGTTGCCATGGTAACCATGGCGTTTAGTTGCCATGGCAACTATGGGGTTCTGTTGCCGTGGTAACCATGGGGTTGGGTTGCCATGGCAACCATGGGGATGTGTTGCCATGGTAACCATGGCGTTTAGTTGCCATGGCAACCACGGAGTTTGGTTGCCATGGTAACCATGGGGTTGTGTTGCCATGGTAACCATGGCGTTTAGTTGCTATGGCAACTATGGGGTTCTGTTGCCATGGTAACCATGGGGTTGGGTTGCCATGGCATCCACGGGATTGGGTTGCCATGGCAACCATGGGGTTCTGTGTCCATGGTAACCATGGGGTTGTGTTGCCATGGTAACCATGGCGTTTTGTTGCCATGGCAACTATGGGGTTCTGTTGCCATGGCAACCATGGGGTAGTGTTTCCATGGCAACCACGGGGTTTGGTTGCCATGGTAACCATGGGGTTGGGTTGCCATGGTAACCATGGGGTTGGGTTGCCATGGCAACCATGGGGTTGTGTTGCCATGGCAACCATGGGGTAGTGTTTCCATGGCAACCACGGGGTTTGGTTACCATGGCAACCATGGGATTGTGTTGCCATGGTAACCATGGGGTTGGGTTGCCATGGCAACCATGGGGTTGTGTTGCCATGGCAACCATGGCGTTTAGTTGCCATGGCAACCACGGAGTTTGATTGCCATGGTAACCACGGGGTTTGGTTGCCATGGTAACCATGGGGTTGGGTTGCCATGGCAACCATGGGGTTGTGTTGCCATGGTAACCATGGCGTTTAGTTGCCATGGCAACTATGGGGTTCTGTTGCCATGGGAACCATGGGGTTCTGTTTCCATGGCAACCATGGGGTTGTGTTGCCATGGGAACCATGGCGTTTAGTTGCCATGGCAACTATGGGGTTCTGTTGCCATGGGAACCATGGGGTTGGCTTGCCATGGCAACCATGGGGTTGTGTTGCCATGGGAACCGTGGGGTTGGGTTGCCATGGCATCCACGGGGTTGGGTTGCCATGGCAACCACGGGGTTTGGTTGCCATGGCAACCATGGGGTTCTGTGTCCATGGTAACCATGGCGTTGTGTTGCCATGGTAACCATGGCGTTTAGTTGCCATGGCAACCACGGAGTTTGGTTGCCATGGTAACCATGGGGTTGTGTTGCCATGGTAACCATGGCGTTTAGTTGCCATGGCAACTATGGGGTTCTGTTGCCATGGTAACCATGGGGTTGGGTTGCCATGGCAACCATGGGGTTGTGTTGCCATGGGAACAATGGGGTTGGGTTGCCATGGCATCCACGGGGTTGGGTTGCCATGGCAACCACGGGGTTTGGTTGCCATGGGAACCATGGTGTTCTGTGTCCATGGTAACCATGGCGTTGTTTTGCCATGGTAACCATGGGGTTGGGTTGCCATGGCAACCATGGGGTTGGGTTGCCATGGCAACCATGGGGTAGTGTTTCCATGGCAACCACGGGGTTTGGTTGCCATGGTAACCATGGGGTTGGGTTTCCATGGCAACCATGGGTTTGGGTTGCCATGGCAACCATGGGGTTGTGTTGCCATGGTAACCATGAGGTTGGGTTGCCATGGCAACCATTGGGTTGTGTTGCCATGGTAACCATGGCGTTTAGTTGCCATGGCAACCACGGAGTTTGGTTGCCATGGTAACCACGGGGTTTGGTTGCCATGGTAACCATGGGGTTGGGTTGCCATGGCAACCATGGGGTTGTGTTGCCATGGTAACCATGGGGTTGGGTTTCCATGGCAACCATGGGGTTGTGTTGCCATGGTAATCATGGCGTTTAGTTGCCATGGCAACTATGGGGTTCTGTTGCCATGGTAACCATGGGGTTGGGTTGCCATGGCAACCATGGGGTTGTGTTGCCATGGGAACCATGGGGTTGGGTTGCCATGGCATCCACGGGGTTGGGTTGCCATGGCAACCACGGGGTTTGGTTGCCATGGCAATCTTGGGGTTCTGTGTCCATGGTAACCATGGCGTTGTGTTGCCATGGTAACCATGGCGTTTAGTTGCCATGGCAACCACGGAGTTTGGTTGCCATGGTAACCATGGGGTTGTGTTGCCATGGTAACCATGGCGTTTAGTTGCCATGGCAACCATGGGGTTCTGTTGCCATGGTAACCATGGGGTTGGGTTGCCATGGAAACCATGGGGTTGTGTTGCCATGGGAACCATGGGGTTGGGTTGCCATGGCATCCACGGGGTTGGGTTGCCATAGCAACCACGGGGTTTGGTTGCCATGGCAACCATGGGGTTCTGTGTCCATGGTAACCATGGCGTTGTGTTGCCATGGTAACCATGGCCTTTTGTTGCCATGGCAACTATGGGGTTCTGTTGCCATGGCAACCATGGGGTTGGGTTGCCATGGCATCCACGGTGTTGAGTTGCCATGGCAACCATGGGGTTGGGTTGCCATGGCAACCATGGGGTTGTGTTGCCATGGTAACCATGGCGTTTAGTTGCCATGGTAACCACAGGGTTTGGTTGCCATGGTAACCATGGGGTTGGGTTGCCATGGCAACCATGGGGTTGTGTTTCCATGGTAACCATGTGGTTGGGTTGCCATGGATACCATGGGGTTGTGTTGCCATGGTAACCATGGCGTTTAGTTGCCATGGCAACTTTTGGGTTCTGTTGCCATGGTAACCATGGGGTTGGGTTGCCATGGCAACCATGGGGTTGTGTTGCCATGGGAACCATGGGGTTGGGTTGCCATGGCATCCACGGTGTTGGGTTGCCATGGCATCCACGGTGTTGGGTTGCCATGGCAACCATGGGGTTGTGTTGCCATGGTAACCATGGCGTTTAGTTGCCATGGCAACCACGGGGTTTGGTTGCCATGGTAACCATGGGGTTCGGTTGCAATGGCAACCATGGGGTTGTGTTGCCATGGTAACCATGGGGTTGGGTTGCCATGGTAACCATGGCGTTTAGTTGCCATGGCAACTATGGGGTTCGGTTGCCATGGTAACCATGGGGTTGGGTTGCCATGGCAACCATGGGGTTGTGTTGCCATGGGAACCATGGGGTTGGGTCGCCATGGCAACCATGGGGTTGTGTTGCCATGGTAACCATGGCGTTTTGTTGCCATGGCAACTATGGGGTTCTGATGCCATGGCAACCATGCGGTAGTGTTTCCATGGCAACCACGGGGTTTGGTTGCCATGGTAACCATGGGGTTGGGTTGCCATGGCAACCATGGGGTTTGGTTGCCATGGCAACCATGGGGTTGTGTTGCCATGGTAACCATGGGGTTGGGTTGCCATGGCAACCATGGGGTTGTGTTGCCATGGTAACCATGGCGTTTAGTTGCCATGGCAACTATGGGGTTCTGTTGCCATGGTAACCATGGGGTTGTGTTGCCATGGCAACCATGGGGTTGTGTTGCCATGGGAACCATGGGGTTGGGTTGCCATGGCATCCACGGGGTTGGTTTGCCATGGCAACCACGGGGTTTGGTTGCCATGGCAACCATGGGGTTGTGTTGCCATGGTAACCATGGCGTTCAGTTGCCATGGCAACTATGGGGTTCTGTTGACATGGTAACCATGGGGTTGGGTTGCCATGGCAACCATGGGGTTGTGTTGCCATGGGAACCATGGGGTTGGGTTGCCATGGCAACCATGGGGTTGTGTTGCCATGGTAACCATGGCGTTTACTTGCCATGGCAACCACGGGGTTTGGTTGCCATGGTAACCATGGGGTTGGGTTGCCATGGCAACCATGGGGTTGTGTTGCCATGGTAACCATGGGGTTGTGTTGCCATGGCAACCATGGGGTTGGGTTGCCATGGGAACCATGGGGTTGTGTTGCCATGGTAACCATGGGGTTGGGTTGCCATGGCAACCATGGGGTTGTGTTGCCATGGTAACCATGGCGTTTAGTTGCCATGGCAACTATGGGGTTCTGTTGCCATGGTAACCATGGGGTTGGGTTGCCATGGCAACCATTGTGTTGTGTTGCCATGGGAACCATGGGGTTGGGTTGCCATGGCATCCACGGGGTTGGGTTGCCATGGCAACCACGGGGTTTGGTTGCCATGGCAACCATGGGGTTCTGTGTCCATGGTAACCATGGCGTTGTGTTGCCATGGTAACCATGGCGTTTAGTTGCCATGGCAACTATGGCATTCTGTTGCCATGGTAACCATGGGGTTGGGTTGCCATGGCAACCATGGGGTTGTGTTGCCATGGTAACCATGGGGTTGGGTTGCCATGGCAACCATCGGGTTGGGTTGCCATGGTAACCATGGGTTTGGGTTGCCATGGCAACCTTGGGGTTGTGTTGCCATGGTAACCATGGGGTTGGGTTACCATGGCAACCATGGGGTTGTGTTGCCATGGGAACCATGGGGTTGGGTTGCCATGGCAACTATGGGGTTCTGTTGCCATGGCAACCATGGGGTAGTGTTTCCATGGCAACCACGGGGTTTGGTTGCCATGGTAACCATGGGGTTTAGTTGCCATGGCAACTATGGGGTTCTGTTGACATGGTAACCATGGGGTTGGGTTGCCATTGCAACCATGGGGTTGTGTTGCCATGGTAACCATGGGGTTGGGTTGCCATGGCAACCATGGGGTTGTGTTGCCATGGCAACCATGGGGTTCTGTGTCCATGGTAACCATGGGGTTGTGTTGCCATGGTAACCATGGCGTTTTGTTGCCATGGCAACTATGGTGTTTTGTTGCCATGGCAACCACTGGGTTTGGTTGCTATGGTAACCATGGCGTTGGGTTGCCATGGCAAATATGGGGTTGTGTTGCCATGGTAACCATGGCGTTTAGTTGCCATGGCAACCACGGGGTTTGGTTGCCATGGTAACCATGGGGTTGGGTTGCCATGACAACCATGGGGTTGGGTTGCCATGGTAACCATGGGGTTGGGTTGCCATGGCAACCATGGGGTTGTGTTGCCATGGCAACCATGGGGTTGGGTTCCCATGGTAACCATGGGGTTGGATTCCCATGGCAACCATGGGGTTGTGTTGCCATGGTAACCATGGCGTTTAATTGCCATGGCAACTATGGGGTTCTGTTGCCATGGTAACCATGGGGTTGTGTTGCCATGGCAACCATGGGGTTGTGTTGCCATGGGAACCATGGGGTTGGGTTGCCATGGCATCCACGGGGTTGGGTTGCCATGGCAACCACGGGGTTTGGTTGCCATGGCAACCATGGGGTTCTGTGTCCATGGTAACCATGGGGTTGTGTTGCCATGGTAACCATGGCGTTTAGTTGCCATGGCAACCACGGAGTTTGGTTGCCATGGTAACCACGGGGTTTGGTTGCCATGGTAACCATGGGGTTGGGTTGCCATGGCAACCATGGGGTTGTGTTGCCATGGTAACCATGGGGTTGGGTTGCCATGGCAACCATGGGGTTGTGTTGCCATGGTAACCATGGCGTTTAGTTGCCATGGCAACTATGGGGTTCTGTTGCCATGGTAACCATGGGGTTGGGTTGCCATGGCAACCATGGGGTTGTGTTGCCATGGGAACCATGGGGTTGGGTTGCCATGGCATCCACGGGGTTGGGTTGCCATGGCAACCACGGGGTTTGGTTCCCATGGCAATCTTGGGGTTCTGTGTCCATGGTAACCATGGCGTTGTGTTGCCATGGTAACCATGGCGTTTAGTTGCCATGGCAACCACGGAGTTTGGTTGCCATGGTAACCATGGGGTTGTGTTGCCATGGTAACCATGGCGTTTAGTTGCCATGGCAACCATGGGGTTCTGTTGCCATGGTAACCATGGGGTTGGGTTGCCATGGCAACCATGGGGTTGTGTTGCCATGGGAACCATGGGGTTGGGTTGCCATGGCATCCACGGGGTTGGGTTGCCATAGCAACCACGGGGTTTGGTTGCCATGGCAACCATGGGGTTCTGTGTCCATGGTAACCATGGCGTTGTGTTGCCATGGTAACCATGGCCTTTTGTTGCCATGGCAACTATGGGGTTCTGTTGCCATGGCAACCATGGGGTAGTGTTTCCATGGCAACCACGGGGTTTTGGTAGCCATGGTAACCATGGGGTTGGGTTGCCATGGCAACCATGGGGTTGTGTTGCCATGGTAACCATGGGGTTGGGTTGCCATGGCAACCATGGGGTTGTGTTGCCATGGTAACCATGGCGTTTAGTTGCCATGGCAACCACGGAGTTTGGTTGCCATGGTAACCACGGGGTTTGGTTGCCATGGTAACCATGGGGTTGGGTTGCCATGGCAACCATGGGGTTGTGTTGCCATGGTAACCATGGGGTTGGGTTGCCATGGATACCATGGGGTTGTGTTGCCATGGTAACCATGGCGTTTAGTTGCCATGGCAACTTTTGGGTTCTGTTGCCATGGTAACCATGGGGTTGGGTTGCCATGGCAACCATGGGGTTGTGTTGCCATGGGAACCATGGGGTTGGGTTGCCATGGCATCCACGGTGTTGGGTTGCCATGGCAACCACGGGGTTTGGTTGCCATGGCAACCATGGGGTTCTGTGTCCATGGTAACCATGGCGTTGTGTTGCCATGGTAACCATGGCGTTTAGTTTCCATGGCAACCACGGAGTTTGGTTGCCATGGTAACCATGGGGTTGTGTTGCCATGGTAACCATGGGGTTGGGTTGCCATGGCAACCATGGGGTTGTGTTGCCATGGTAACCATGGCGTTTAGTTGCCATGGCAACTATGGGGTTCTGTTGCCATGGCATCCACGGGGTTGGGTTGCCATGGCAACCACGGGGTTTCGTTGCCATGGCAACCATGGGGTTCTGTGTCCATGGTAACAATGGCGTTGTGTTGCCATGGTAACCATGGCTTTTAGTTGCCATGGCAACCACGGGGTTTGGTTGCCATGGTAACCATGGGGTTGTGTTTCCATGGTAACCATGGCGTTTAGTTGCCATGGCAACTATGGGGTTCTGTTGCCATGGTAACCATGGGGTTGGGTTGCCATGGCATCCACGGGGTTGGGTTGCCATGGCAACCATGGGGTTGGGTTCCCATGGCAACCATGGCGTTGTGTTGCCATGGTAACCATGGCGTTTAGTTGCCATGGCAACCACGGAGTTTGCTTGCCATGGTAACCACGGGGTTTGGTTGCCATAGTAACCATGGGGTTGGGTTGCCAAGACAACCATGGGGTTGTGTTGCCATGGTAACCATGGCGTTTAGTTGCCATGGCAACTATGGGGTTCTGTTGCCATGGTAACCATGGGGTTGGGTTGCCATGGCAACCATGGGGTTGTGTTGCCATGGGAACCATGGGGTTGGGTTGCCATGGCATCCACGGGGTTGGGTTGCCATGGCAACTACGGGGTTTGGTTGCCATGGCAACCATGGGGATGGGTTGCCATGGCAACCATGGGGTTGGGTTGCCATGGCAACCACGGGGTTTGGTTGCCATGGTAACCATGGGGATGGGTTGCCATGGCAACCATGGGGTTGGGTTGCCATGGCAACCATGGGGTTGTGTTGCCATAGTAACCATGGGGTTGTGTTGCCATGGCAACCATGGGGTTGTGTTGCCATGGTAACCATGGCGTTTAGTTTCCATGGCAACTATGGGGTTCTGTTGCCATGGTAACCATGGGGTTGGGTTGCCATGGCATCCACAGGGTTGGGTTGCCATGGCAACCACGGGGTTTGGTTGCCATGGCAACCATGGGGTTCTGTGTCCATGGTAACCATGGGGTTGTGTTGCCATGGTAACCATGGCGTTTTGTTGCCATGGCAACTATGGGGTTCTGTTGCCATGGCAACCATGGGGTAGTGTTTCCATGGCAACCACGGGGTTTGGTTGCCATGGTAACCATGGGGTTGGGTTGCCATGGCAATCATGGCGTTGGGTTACCATGGCAACCATGGGGTTGTGTTGCTATGGTAACCATGGGGTTGTGTTGCCATGGCAACCATGGGGTTGTGTTGCAATGGTAACCATGGGGTTGGGTTGCCATGGCAACCATGGGGTTGTGTTGCCATGGTAACCATGGCGTTTAGTTGCCATGGCAACTATGGGGTTCTGTTGCCATGGGAACCATGGGGTTGGGTTGCCATGGCAACCATGGGGTTGTGTTGCCATGGGTACCATGGGGTTGGTTTGCAATGGCATCCACGGGGTTGGGTTGCCATGGCAACCACGGTGTTTGGTTGCCATGGCAACCGTGGGGTTCTGTGTCCATGGTAACCATGGCGTTGTGTTGCCATGGTAACCATGGCGTTTAGTTGCCATGGCAACCACGGAGTTTGGTTGCCATGGTAACCATGGGGTTGTGTTGCCATGGTAACCATGGCGTTTAGTTGCCATGGCAACTATGAGGTTCTGTTGCCATGGTAACCATGGCGTTGTTTTGCCATGGTAACCATGGGGTTGGGTTGCCATGGCAACCATGGGGTTGGGTTGCCATGGCAACCATGGGGTAGTGTTTCCATGGCAACCACGGGGTTTGGTTGCCATGGTAACCATGGGGTTGGGTTGCCATGGCAACCATGGGGTAGTGTTTCCATGGCAACCACGGAGTTTGGTTGCCATGGTAACCACGGGGTTTGGTTGCCATGGTAACCATGGGGTTTGGTTGCCATGGCAACCATGGGGTTGTGTTGCCATGGTAACCATGGGGTTGGGTTGCCATGGCAACCATGGGGTTGTGTTGCCATGGTAACCATGGCGTTTAGTTGCCATGGCAACTATGGGGTTCTGTTGCCATGGTAACCATGGGGTTGGGTTGCCATGGCAACCATGGGGTTGTGTTGCCATGGGAACCATGGGGTTGGGTTGCCATGGCATCCACGGGGTTGGGTTGCCATGGCAACCACGGGGTTTGGTTGCCATGGCAACCATGGGGTTCTGCGTCCATGGTAACCATGGCGTTGTGTTGCCATGGTAACCATGGCGTTTAGTTGCCATGGAAACCATGGTGTTGTGTTGCCATGGTAACCATGGGGTTGTGTTGCCATGGTAACCATGGCGTTTAGTTTCCATGGCAACTATGGGGTTCTGTTGCCATGGTAACCATGGGGTTGGGTTGCCATGGCAACCATGGGGTTGTGTTGCCATGGGAACCATGGGGTTGGGTTGCCATGGCATCCACGGGGTTGGGTTGCCATGGCAACCATGGGGTTTGGTTGCCATGGCAACCATGGGGTTCTGTGTCCATGGTAACCATGGGGTTGTGTTGCCATGGTAACCATGGCGTTTAGTTGCCATGGCAACTATGGGGTTCTGTTGTCATGGTAACCATGGGGTTGGGTTGCCATGGCATCCACGGGGTTGGGTTGCCATGGCAACCATGGGGTTGGGTTGCCATGGTAACCATGGCGTTCTGTTGCCATGGTAACCATGGCGTTTAGTTGCCATGGCAACCACGGAGTTTGGTTGCCATGGTAACCACGGGGTTTGGTTGCCATGGTAACCATGGGGTTTAGTTGCCATGGCAACTATGGGGTTCTGTTGCCATGGGAACCATGGGGTTGGGTTGCCATGGCAACCATGGGGTTGTGTTGCCATGGGAACAATGGGGTTGGGTTGCCATGGCATCCACGGGGTTGGGTTGCCATGGCAACCACGGTGTTTGGTTGCCATGGCAACCATGGTGTTCTGTGTCCGTGGTAACCGTGGCGTTGTGTTGCCATGGTAACCATGGGGTTGGGTTGCCATGGCAACCATGGGGTTGTGTTGCCATGGTAACCATGGGGTTGGGTTGCCATGGCAACCATCGGGTTGGGTTGCCATGGTAACCATGGGTTTGGGTTGCCATGGCAACCTTGGGGTTGTGTTGCCATGGTAACCATGGGGTTGGGTTACCATGGCAACCATGGGGTTGTGTTGCCATGGGAACCATGGGGTTGGGTTGCCATGGCAACTATGGGGTTCTGTTGCCATGGCAACCATGGGGTAGTGTTTCCATGGCAACCACGGGGTTTGGTTGCCATGGTAACCATGGGGTTTAGTTGCCATGGCAACTATGGGGTTCTGTTGACATGGTAACCATGGGGTTGGGTTGCCATGGCAACCATGGGGTTGTGTTGCCATGGTAACCATGGGGTTGGGTTGCCATGGCAACCATGGGGTTGTGTTGCCATGGCAACCATGGGGTTCTGTGTCCATGGTAACCATGGGGTTGTGTTGCCATGGTAACCATGGCGTTTTGTTGCCATGGCAACTATGGTGTTTTGTTGCCATGGCAACCACTGGGTTTGGTTGCTATGGTAACCATGGCGTTGGGTTGCCATGGCAAATATGGGGTTGTGTTGCCATGGTAACCATGGCGTTTAGTTGCCATGGCAACCACGGGGTTTGGTTGCCATGGTAACCATGGGGTTGGGTTGCCATGACAACCATGGGGTTGGGTTGCCATGGTAACCATGGGGTTGGGTTGCCATGGCAACCATGGGGTTGTGTTGCCATGGCAACCATGGGGTTGGGTTCCCATGGTAACCATGGGGTTGGGTTCCCATGGCAACCATGGGGTTGTGTTGCCATGGTAACCATGGCGTTTAATTGCCATGGCAACTATGGGGTTCTGTTGCCATGGTAACCATGGGGTTGTGTTGCCATGGCAACCATGGGGTTGTGTTGCCATGGGAACCATGGGGTTGGGTTGCCATGGCATCCACGGGGTTGGGTTGCCATGGCAACCACGGGGTTTGGTTGCCATGGCAACCATGGGGTTCTGTGTCCATGGTAACCATGGGGTTGTGTTGCCATGGTAACCATGGCGTTTAGTTGCCATGGCAACCACGGAGTTTGGTTGCCATGGTAACCACGGGGTTTGGTTGCCATGGTAACCATGGGGTTGGGTTGCCATGGCAACCATGGGGTTGTGTTGCCATGGTAACCATGGGGTTGGGTTGCCATGGCAACCATGGGGTTGTGTTGCCATGGTAACCATGGCGTTTAGTTGCCATGGCAACTATGGGGTTCTGTTGCCATGGTAACCATGGGGTTGGGTTGCCATGGCAACCATGGGGTTGTGTTGCCATGGGAACCATGGGGTTGGGTTGCCATGGCATCCACGGGGTTGGGTTGCCATGGCAACCACGGGGTTTGGTTCCCATGGCAATCTTGGGGTTCTGTGTCCATGGTAACCATGGCGTTGTGTTGCCATGGTAACCATGGCGTTTAGTTGCCATGGCAACCACGGAGTTTGGTTGCCATGGTAACCATGGGGTTGTGTTGCCATGGTAACCATGGCGTTTAGTTGCCATGGCAACCATGGGGTTCTGTTGCCATGGTAACCATGGGGTTGGGTTGCCATGGCAACCATGGGGTTGTGTTGCCATGGGAACCATGGGGTTGGGTTGCCATGGCATCCACGGGGTTGGGTTGCCATAGCAACCACGGGGTTTGGTTGCCATGGCAACCATGGGGTTCTGTGTCCATGGTAACCATGGCGTTGTGTTGCCATGGTAACCATGGCCTTTTGTTGCCATGGCAACTATGGGGTTCTGTTGCCATGGCAACCATGGGGTAGTGTTTCCATGGCAACCACGGGGTTTTGGTTGCCATGGTAACCATGGGGTTGGGTTGCCATGGCAACCATGGGGTTGTGTTGCCATGGTAACCATGGGGTTGGGTTGCCATGGCAACCATGGGGTTGTGTTGCCATGGTAACCATGGCGTTTAGTTGCCATGGCAACCACGGAGTTTGGTTGCCATGGTAACCACGGGGTTTGGTTGCCATGGTAACCATGGGGTTGGGTTGCCATGGCAACCATGGGGTTGTGTTGCCATGGTAACCATGGGGTTGGGTTGCCATGGATACCATGGGGTTGTGTTGCCATGGTAACCATGGCGTTTAGTTGCCATGGCAACTTTTGGGTTCTGTTGCCATGGTAACCATGGGGTTGGGTTGCCATGGCAACCATGGGGT
Organism: Netta rufina; assembly: GCF_964035555.1. Lineage (NCBI taxonomy): Eukaryota > Metazoa > Chordata > Aves > Anseriformes > Anatidae > Netta > Netta rufina. The sequence continues at coordinate 383,451 of NW_028168881.1, read as the reverse complement.
TGTGTTGCCATGGGAACCATGGGGTTGGGTTGCCATGGCATCCACGGTGTTGGGTTGCCATGGCAACCACGGGATTTGGTTGCCATGGCAACCATGGGGTTCTGTGTCCATGGTAACCATGGCGTTGTGTTGCCATGGTAACCATGGCGTTTAGTTTCCATGGCAACCACGGAGTTTGGTTGCCATGGTAACCATGGGGTTGTGTTGCCATGGTAACCATGGGGTTGGGTTGCCATGGCAACCATGGGGTTGTGTTGCCATGGTAACCATGGCGTTTAGTTGCCATGGCAACTATGGGGTTCTGTTGCCATGGCATCCACGGGGTTGGGTTGCCATGGCAACCACGGGGTTTCGTTGCCATGGCAACCATGGGGTTCTGTGTCCATGGTAACAATGGCGTTGTGTTGCCATGGTAACCATGGCTTTTAGTTGCCATGGCAACCACGGGGTTTGGTTGCCATGGTAACCATGGGGTTGTGTTTCCATGGTAACCATGGCGTTTAGTTGCCATGGCAACTATGGGGTTCTGTTGCCATGGTAACCATGGGGTTGGGTTGCCATGGCATCCACGGGGTTGGGTTGCCATGGCAACCATGGGGTTGGGTTGTCATGGTAACCATGGCGTTGTGTTGCCATGGTAACCATGGCGTTTAGTTGCCATGGCAACCACGGAGTTTGCTTGCCATGGTAACCACGGGGTTTGGTTGCCATAGTAACCATGGGGTTGGGTTGCCAAGACAACCATGGGGTTGTGTTGCCATGGTAACCATGGCGTTTAGTTGCCATGGCAACTATGGGGTTCTGTTGCCATGGTAACCATGGGGTTGGGTTGCCATGGCAACCATGGGGTTGTGTTGCCATGGGAACCATGGGGTTGGGTTGCCATGGCATCCACGGGGTTGGGTTGCCATGGCAACTACGGGGTTTGGTTGCCATGGCAACCATGGGGATGGGTTGCCATGGCAACCATGGGGTTGGGTTGCCATGGCAACCACGGGGTTTGGTTGCCATGGTAACCATGGGGATGGGTTGCCATGGCAACCATGGGGTTGGGTTGCCATGGCAACCATGGGGTTGTGTTGCCATAGTAACCATGGGGTTGTGTTGCCATGGCAACCATGGGGTTGTGTTGCCATGGTAACCATGGCGTTTAGTTTCCATGGCAACTATGGGGTTCTGTTGCCATGGTAACCATGGGGTTGGGTTGCCATGGCATCCACAGGGTTGGGTTGCCATGGCAACCACGGGGTTTGGTTGCCATGGCAACCATGGGGTTCTGTGTCCATGGTAACCATGGGGTTGTGTTGCCATGGTAACCATGGCGTTTTGTTGCCATGGCAACTATGGGGTTCTGTTGCCATGGCAACCATGGGGTAGTGTTTCCATGGCAACCACGGGGTTTGGTTGCCATGGTAACCATGGGGTTGGGTTGCCATGGCAATCATGGCGTTGGGTTACCATGGCAACCATGGGGTTGTGTTGCCATGGTAACCATGGGGTTGGGTTGCCATGGCAACCATGGGGTTGTGTTGCAATGGTAACCATGGGGTTGGGTTGCCATGGCAACCATGGGGTTGTGTTGCCATGGTAACCATGGCGTTTAGTTGCCATGGCAACTATGGGGTTCTGTTGCCATGGGAACCATGGGGTTGGGTTGCCATGGCAACCATGGGGTTGTGTTGCCATGGGTACCATGGGGTTGGTTTGCAATGGCATCCACGGGGTTGGGTTGCCATGGCAACCACGGTGTTTGGTTGCCATGGCAACCGTGGGGTTCTGTGTCCATGGTAACCATGGCGTTGTGTTGCCATGGTAACCATGGCGTTTAGTTGCCATGGCAACCACGGAGTTTGGTTGCCATGGTAACCATGGGGTTGTGTTGCCATGGTAACCATGGCGTTTAGTTGCCATGGCAACTATGAGGTTCTGTTGCCATGGTAACCATGGCGTTGTTTTGCCATGGTAACCATGGGGTTGGGTTGCCATGGCAACCATGGGGTTGGGTTGCCATGGCAACCATGGGGTAGTGTTTCCATGGCAACCACGGGGTTTGGTTGCCATGGTAACCATGGGGTTGGGTTGCCATGGCAACCATGGGGTAGTGTTTCCATGGCAACCACGGAGTTTGGTTGCCATGGTAACCACGGGGTTTGGTTGCCATGGTAACCATGGGGTTTGGTTGCCATGGCAACCATGGGGTTGTGTTGCCATGGTAACCATGGGGTTGGGTTGCCATGGCAACCATGGGGTTGTGTTGCCATGGTAACCATGGCGTTTAGTTGCCATGGCAACTATGGGGTTCTGTTGCCATGGTAACCATGGGGTTGGGTTGCCATGGCAACCATGGGGTTGTGTTGCCATGGGAACCATGGGGTTGGGTTGCCATGGCATCCACGGGGTTGGGTTGCCATGGCAACCACGGGGTTTGGTTGCCATGGCAACCATGGGGTTCTGCGTCCATGGTAACCATGGCGTTGTGTTGCCATGGTAACCATGGCGTTTAGTTGCCATGGCAACCATGGTGTTGTGTTGCCATGGTAACCATGGGGTTGTGTTGCCATGGTAACCATGGCGTTTAGTTTCCATGGCAACTATGGGGTTCTGTTGCCATGGTAACCATGGGGTTGGGTTGCCATGGCACAAATGGGGTTGTGTTGCCATGGGAACCATGGGGTTGGGTTGCCATGGCATCCACGGGGTTGGGTTGCCATGGCAACCATGGGGTTTGGTTGCCATGGCAACCATGGGGTTCTGTGTCCATGGTAACCATGGGGTTGTGTTGCCATGGTAACCATGGCGTTTAGTTGCCATGGCAACTATGGGGTTCTGTTGCCATGGTAACCATGGGGTTGGGTTGCCATGGCATCCACGGGGTTGGGTTGCCATGGCAACCATGGGGTTGGGTTGCCATGGTAACCATGGCGTTCTGTTGCCATGGTAACCATGGCGTTTAGTTGCCATGGCAACCACGGAGTTTGGTTGCCATGGTAACCACGGGGTTTGGTTGCCATGGTAACCATGGGGTTTAGTTGCCATGGCAACTATGGGGTTCTGTTGCCATGGGAACCATGGGGTTGGGTTGCCATGGCAACCATGGGGTTGTGTTGCCATGGGAACAATGGGGTTGGGTTGCCATGGCATCCACGGGGTTGGGTTGCCATGGCAACCACGGTGTTTGGTTGCCATGGCAACCATGGTGTTCTGTGTCCGTGGTAACCGTGGCGTTGTGTTGCCATGGTAACCATGGGGTTGGGTTGCCATGGCAACCATGGGGTTGGGTTGCCATGGCAACCATGGGGTAGTGTTTCCATGGCAACCACGGGGCTTGGTTGCCATGGTAACCATGGGGTTGGGTTTCCATGGCAACCATGGCTTTGGGTTGCCATGGCAACCATGGGGTTGTGTTGCCATGGTAACCATGAGGTTGGGTTGCCATGGCAACCATGGGGTTGTGTTGCCATGGTAACCATGGCGTTTAGTTGCCATGGCAACCACGGAGTTTGGTTGCCATGGTAACCACGGGGTTTGGTTGCCATGGTAACCATGGGGTTGGGTTGCCATGGCAACCATGGGGTTGTGTTGCCATGGTAACCATGGGGTTGGGTTTCCATGGCAACCATGGGGTTGTGTTGCCATGGTAACCATGGCGTTTAGTTGCCATGGCAACTATGGGGTTCTGTTGCCATGGTAACCATGGGGTTGGGTTGCCATGGCAACCATGGGGTTGTGTTGCCATGGGAACCATGGGGTTGGGTTGCCATGGCATCCACGGGGTTGGGTTGCCATGGCAACCACGGGCTTTGGTTGCCATGGCAACCATGGGGTTCTGTGTCCATGGTAACCATGGCGTTGTGTTGCCATGGTAACCATGGCGTTTAGTTGCCATGGCAACCACGGGGTTTGGTTGCCATGGTAACCATGGGGTTGTGTTGCCATGGTAACCATGGCGTTTAGTTGCCATGGCAACTATGGGGTTCTGTTGCCATGGTAACCATGGGGTTGGGTTGCCATGGCAACCATGGGGTTGTGTTGCCCTGGGAACCATGGGGTTGGGTTCCCATGGCATCCACGGGGTTGGGTTGCCATGGCATCCACGGGGTTTGGTTGCCATGGCAACCATGGGGTTCTGTGTCCATGGTAACCATGGGGTTGTGTTGCCATGGTAACCATGGCGTTTAGTTGCCATGGCAACTATGGGGTTCTGTTGCCATGGTAACCATGGGGTTGGGTTGCCATGGCATCCACGGGGTTGGGTTGCCATGGCAACCATGGGGTTGGGTTGCCATGGTAACCATGGCGTTGTGTTGCCATGGTAACCATGGCGTTTAGTTGCCATGGCAACCACGGAGTTTGGTTGCCATGGTAACCACGGGGTTTGGTTGCCATGGTAACCATGGGGTTGGGTTGCCTTGGCAACCATGGGGTTGTGTTGCCATGGTAACCATGGGGTTGGGTTGCCATGGCAACCACGGGGTTTGGTTGCCATGGCAACCATGGGGTTCTGTGTCCATGGTAACCATGGGGTTGTGTTGCCATGGTAACCATGGCGTTTATTTGCCATGGCAACCACGGAGTTTGGTTGCCATGGTAACCATGGGGTTGGGTTGCCATGGCATCCACGGGGTTGGGTTGCCATGGCAACCATGGGGTTCTGTGTCCATGGTAACCATGGGGTTGTGTTGCCATGGTAACCATGGCGTTTTGTTGCCATGGCAACTATCGGGTTCTGTTCCATGGCAACCATGGGGTTGTGTTGCCATGGTAACCATGGCGTTTAGTTGCCATGGCAACTATGGGGTTCTGTTGCCATTGTAACCATGGGGTTGGGTTGCCATGGCAACCATGGGGTTGTGTTGCCATGGGAACCATGGGGTTGGGTTGCCATGGCAACTATGGGGTTCTGTTGCCATGGTAACCATGGGGTTGGGTTGCCATGGCAACCATGGGGTTGTGTTGCCATGGGAACCATGGGGTTGGGTTGCCATGGCATCCACGGGGTTGGGTTGCCATGGCAACCACGGGGTTTGGTTGCCATGGCAACCATGGTGTTCTGTGTCCATGGTAACCATGGCGTTGTTTTGCCATGGTAACCATGGGGTTGGGTTGCCATGGCAACCATGGGGTTGGGTTGCCATGGCAACCATGGGATAGTGTTTCCATGGCAACCACGGGGTTTGGTTGCCATGGTAACCATGGGGTTGGGTTGCCATGGCAACCATGGGGTTGTGTTGCCGTGGTAACCATGGGGTTGGGTTGCCATGGCAACCATGGGGTTGTGTTGCCATGGTAACCATGGCGTTTAGTTGCCATGGCAACTATGGGGTTCTGTTGCCATGGGAACCATGGGGTTGGGTTGCCATGGCAACCATGGGGTTGTGTTGCCATGGGAACCATGGGTTTGGGTTGCCATGGCATCCACGGTGTTGGGTAGCCATGGCAACCACGGTGTTTGGTTGCCATGGCAACCATGGGGTTCTGTGTCCATGGTAACCATGGCGTTGTGTTGCCATGGTAACCATGGCGTTTAGTTGCCATGGCAACCACGGAGTTTGGTTGCCATGGTAACCATGGGGTTGTGTTGCCATGGTAACCATGGCGTTTAGTTGCCATGGCAACCATGGGGTTCTGTTGCCATGGGAACCATGGGGTTGGGTTGCCATGGCAACCATGGGGTTGTGTTGCCATGGGAACAATGGGGTTGGGTTGCCATTGCTTCCACGGGGTTGGGTTGCCATGGCAACCACGGTGTTTGGTTGCCATGGCAACCACGGTGTTTGGTTGCCATGGCAACCATGGTGTTCTGTGTCCGTGGTAACCATGGCGTTGTGTTGCCATGGGAACCATGGGGTTGGGTTGCCATGGCAACCATGGGGTTGGGTTGCCATGGCAACCATGGGGTAGTGTTTCCATGGCAACCACGGGGTTTGGTTGCCATGGTAACCATGGGGTTGGGTTTCCATGGCAACCATGGCTTTGGGTTGCCATGGCAACCATGGGGTTGGGTTGCCATGGTAACCATGGCGTTGTGTTGCCATGGTAACCATGGCGTTTAGTTGCCATGGCAACCACGGAGTTCGGTTGCCATGGTAACCACGGGGTTTGGTTGCCATGGTAACCATGGGGTTGGGTTGCCTTGGCAACCATGGGGTTGTGTTGCCATGGTAACCATGGGGTTGGGTTGCCATGGCAACCATGGGGTTGGGTTGCCATGGTAACCATGGCGTTTAGTTGCCATGGCAACTATGGGGTTCTGTTGCCATGGTAACCATGGGGTTGGGTTGCCATGGCAACCATGGGGTTGTGTTGCCATGGGAACCATGGGGTTGGGTTGCCATGGCATCCACGGGGTTGGGTTGCCATGGCAACCATGGGGTTCTGTGTCCATGGTAACCATGGGGTTGTGTTGCCATGGTAACCATGGCGTTTAGTTTCCATGGCAACTATGGGGTTCTGTTGCCATGGTAACCATGGGGTTGGGTTGCCATGGCAACCATGGGGTTGTGTTGCCATGGGAACCATGGGGTTGGGTTGCCATGGCATCCACGGGGTTGGGTTGCCATGGCAACTATGGGGTTTGGTTGCCATGGCAACCATGGGGTTCTGTGTCCATGGTAACCATGGGGTTGTGTTGCCATGGTAACCATGGCGTTTAGTTGCCATGGCAACTATGGGGTTCTGTTGCCATGGTAACCATGGGGTAGCGTTGCCATGGCATCCACGGGGTTGGGTTGCCATGGCAACCATGGGGTTGGGTTGCCATGGTAACCATGGCGTTCTGTTGCCATGGTAACCATGGCGTTTAGTTGCCATGGCAACCACGGAGTTTGGTTGCCATGGTAACCACGGGGTTTGGTTGCCATGGTAACCATGGGGTTGGGTTGCCATGGCAACCATGGGGTTGTGTTGCCGTGGTAACCATGGGGTTGGATTGCCATGGCAACCATGGGGTTGTGTTGCCATGGTAACCATGGCGTTTAGTTGCCATGGCAACTATGGGGTTCTGTTGCCATGGGAACCATGGGGTTGGGTTGCCATGGCAACCATGGGGTTGTGTTGCCATGGGAACAATGGGGTTGGGTTGCCATTGCTTCCACGGGGTTGGGTTGCCATGGCAACCACGGTGTTTGGTTGCCATGGCAACCATGGTGTTCTGTGTCCGTGGTAACCATGGCGTTGTGTTGCCATGGGAACCATGGGGTTGGGTTGCCATGGCAACCATGGGGTTGGGTTGCCATGGCAACCATGGGGTAGTGTTTCCATGGCAACCACGGGGTTTGGTTGCCATGGTAACCATGGGGTTGTGTTTCCATGGCAACCATGGCTTTGGGTTGCGATGGCAACCATGGGGTTGTGTTGCCATGGTAACCATGAGGTTGGGTTGCCATGGCAACCATGGGGTTGTGTTGCCATGGTAACCATGGCGTTTAGTTGCCATGGCAACCACGGAGTTTGGTTGCCATGGTAACCACGGGGTTTGGTTGCCATGGTAACAATGGGGTTGGGTTGCCATGGCAACCATGGGGTTGTGTTGCCATGGTAACCATGGGGTTGGGTTGCCATGGCAACCATGGGGTTGTGTTGCCATGGTAACCATGGCGTTTAGTTGCCATGGCAACTATGGGGTTCTGTTGCCATGGTAACCATGGGGTTCGGTTGCCATGGCAACCATGGGGTTGTGTTGCCATGGGAACCATGGGGTTGGGTTGCCATGGAATCCACGGGGTTGGGTTGCCATGGCAACCACGGGCTTTGGTTGCCATGGCAACCATGGGGTTCTGTGTCCATGGTAACCATGGCGTTGTGTTGCCATGGTAACCATGGCGTTTAGTTGCCATGGCAACCACGCAGTTTGGTTGCCATGGTAACCATGGGGTTGTGTTGCCATGGTAACCATGGCGTTTAGTTGCCATGGCAACTATGGGGTTCTGTTGCCATGGTAACCATGGGGTTGGGTTGCCATGGCAACCATGGGGTTGTGTTGCCCTGGGAACCATGGGGTTGGGTTCCCATGGCATCCACGGGGTTGGGTTGCCATGGCATCCACGGGGTTTGGTTGCCATGGCAGCCTTGCGGTTCTGTGTCCATGGTAACCATGGGGTTGTGTTGCCATGGTAACCATGGCGTTTAGTTGCCATGGCAACTATGGGGTTCTGTTGCCATGGTAACCATGGGGTTGGGTTGCCATGGCACCCACGGGTTTGGGTTGCCATGGCAACCATGGGGTTGGGTTGCCATGGTAACCATGGCGTTGTGTTGCCATGGTAACCATGGCGTTTAGTTGCCATGGCAACCACGGAGTTTGGTTGCCATGGTAACCACGGGGTTTGGTTGCCATGGTAACCATGGGGTTGGGTTGCCTTGGCAACCATGGGGTTGTGTTGCCATGGTAACCATGGGGTTGGGTTGCCATGGCAACCATGGGGTTGGGTTGCCATGGTAACCATGGCGTTTAGTTGCCATGGCAACTATGGGGTTCTGTTGCCATGGTAACCATGGGGTTGGGTTGCCATGGCAACCATGGGGTTGTGTTGCCATGGGAACCATGGGGTTGGGTTGCCATGGCATCCACGGGGTTGGGTTGCCATGGCAACCATGGGGTTCTGTGTCCATGGTAACCATGGGGTTGTGTTGCCATGGTAACCATGGCGTTTAGTTTCCATGGCAACTATGGGGTTCTGTTGCCATGGTAACCATGGGGTTGGGTTGCCATGGCAACCATGGGGTTGTGTTGCCATGGGAACCATGGGGTTGGGTTGCCATGGCATCCACGGGGTTGGGTTGCCATGGCAACCACGGGCTTTGGTTGCCATGGCAACCATGGGGTTCTGTGTCCATGGTAACCATGGCGTTGTGTTGCCATGGTAACCATGGCGTTTAGTTGCCATGGCAACCACGCAGTTTGGTTGCCATGGTAACCATGGGGTTGTGTTGCCATGGTAACCATGGCGTTTAGTTGCCATGGCAACTATGGGGTTCTGTTGCCATGGTAACCATGGGGTTGGGTTGCCATGGCAACCATGGGGTTGTGTTGCCCTGGGAACCATGGGGTTGGGTTCCCATGGCATCCACGGGGTTGGGTTGCCATGGCATCCACGGGGTTTGGTTGCCATGGCAGCCTTGCGGTTCTGTGTCCATGGTAACCATGGGGTTGTGTTGCCATGGTAACCATGGCGTTTAGTTGCCATGGCAACTATGGGGTTCTGTTGCCATGGTAACCATGGGGTTGGGTTGCCATGGCACCCACGGGTTTGGGTTGCCATGGCAACCATGGGGTTGGGTTGCCATGGTAACCATGGCGTTGTGTTGCCATGGTAACCATGGCGTTTAGTTGCCATGGCAACCACGGAGTTTGGTTGCCATGGTAACCACGGGGTTTGGTTGCCATGGTAACCACGGGGTTTGGTTGCCATGGTAACAATGGGGTTGGGTTGCCATGGCAACCATGGGGTTGTGTTGCCATGGTAACCATGGGGTTGGGTTGCCATGGCAACCATGGGGTTGTGTTGCCATGGTAACCATGGCGTTTAGTTGCCATGGCAACTATGGGGTTCTGTTGCCATGGTAACCATGTGGTTGGGTTGCCATGGCAACCATGGGGTTGTGTTGCCATGGGAACCATGGGGTTGGGTTGCCATGGCATCCACGGGGTTGGGTTGCCATGGCAACCACGGGCTTTGGTTGCCATGGCAACCATGGGGTTCTGTGTCCATGGTAACCATGGCGTTGTGTTGCCATGGTAACCATGGCGTTTAGTTGCCATGGCAACCACGCAGTTTGGTTGCCATGGTAACCATGGGGTTGTGTTGCCATGGTAACCATGGCGTTTAGTTGCCATGGCAACTATGGGGTTCTGTTGCCATGGTAACCATGGGGTTGGGTTGCCATGGCAACCATGGGGTTGTGTTGCCCTGGGAACCATGGGGTTGGGTTCCCATGGCATCCACGGGGTTGGGTTGCCATGGCATCCACGGGGTTTGGTTGCCATGGCAGCCTTGCGGTTCTGTGTCCATGGTAACCATGGGGTTGTGTTGCCATGGTAACCATGGCGTTTAGTTGCCATGGCAACTATGGGGTTCTGTTGCCATGGTAACCATGGGGTTGGGTTGCCATGGCACCCACGGGTTTGGGTTGCCATGGCAACCATGGGGTTGGGTTGCCATGGTAACCATGGCGTTGTGTTGCCATGGTAACCATGGCGTTTAGTTGCCATGGCAACCACGGAGTTTGGTTGCCATGGTAACCACGGGGTTTGGTTGCCATGGTAACCATGGGGTTGGGTTGCCTTGGCAACCATGGGGTTGTGTTGCCATGGTAACCATGGGGTTGGGTTGCCATGGCAACCATGGGGTTGGGTTGCCATGGTAACCATGGCGTTTAGTTGCCATGGCAACTATGGGGTTCTGTTGCCATGGTAACCATGGGGTTGGGTTGCCATGGCAACCATGGGGTTGTGTTGCCATGGGAACCATGGGGTTGGGTTGCCATGGCATCCACGGGGTTGGGTTGCCATGGCAACCATGGGGTTCTGTGTCCATGGTAACCATGGGGTTGTGTTGCCATGGTAACCATGGCGTTTAGTTTCCATGGCAACTATGGGGTTCTGTTGCCATGGTAACCATGGGGTTGGGTTGCCATGGCAACCATGGGGTTGTGTTGCCATGGGAACCATGGGGTTGGGTTGCCATGGCATCCACGGGGTTGGGTTGCCATGGCAACTATGGGGTTTGGTTGCCATGGCAACCATGGGGTTCTGTGTCCATGGTAACCATGGGGTTGTGTTGCCATGGTAACCATGGCGTTTAGTTGCCATGGCAACTATGGGGTTCTGTTGCCATGGTAACCATGGGGTTGCGTTGCCATGGCATCCACGGGGTTGGGTTGCCATGGCAACCATGGGGTTGGGTTGCCATGGTAACCATGGCGTTCTCTTGCCATGGTAACCATGGCGTTTAGTTGCCATGGCAACCACGGAGTTTGGTTGCCATGGTAACCACGGGGTTTGGTTGCCATGGTAACCATGGGGTTGGGTTGCCATGGCAACCATGGGGTTGTGTTGCCGTGGTAACCATGGGGTTGGGTTGCCATGGCAACCATGGGGTTGTGTTGCCATGGTAACCATGGCGTTTAGTTGCCATGGCAACTATGGGGTTCTGTTGCCATGGGAACCATGGGGTTGGGTTGCCATGGCAACCATGGGGTTGTGTTGCCATGGGAACAATGGGGTTGGGTTGCCATTGCTTCCACGGGGTTGGGTTGCCATGGCAACCACGGTGTTTGGTTGCCATGGCAACCATGGTGTTCTGTGTCCGTGGTAACCATGGCGTTGTGTTGCCATGGGAACCATGGGGTTGGGTTGCCATGGCAACCATGGGGTTGGGTTGCCATGGCAACCATGGGGTAGTGTTTCCATGGCAACCACGGGGTTTGGTTGCCATGGTAACCATGGGGTTGTGTTTCCATGGCAACCATGGCTTTGGGTTGCCATGGCAACCATGGGGTTGTGTTGCCATGGTAACCATGGCGTTTAGTTGCCATGGCAACCACGGAGTTTGGTTGCCATGGTAACCACGGGGTTTGGTTGCCATGGTAACCATGGGGTTGGGTTGCCATGGCAACCATGGGGTTGTGTTGCCATGGTAACCATGGGGTTGGGTTGCCATGGCAACCATGGGGTTGTGTTGCCATGGTAACCATGGCGTTTAGTTGCCATGGCAACTATGGGGTTCTGTTGCCATGGTAACCATGTGGTTGGGTTGCCATGGCAACCATGGGGTTGTGTTCCCATGGGAACCATGGGGTTGGGTTGCCATGGCATCCACGGGGTTGGGTTGCCATGGCAACCACGGGCTTTGGTTGCCATAGCAACCATGGGGTTCTGTGTCCATGGTAACCATGGCGTTGTGTTGCCATGGTAACCATGGCGTTTAGTTGCCATGGCAACCACGCAGTTTGGTTGCCATGGTAACCATGGGGTTGTGTTGCCATGGTAACCATGGCGTTTAGTTGCCATGGCAACTATGGGGTTCTGTTGCCATGGTAACCATGGGGTTGGGTTGCCATGGCAACCATGGGGTTGTGTTGCCCTGGGAACCATGGGGTTGGGTTCCCATGGCATCCACGGGGTTGGGTTGCCATGGCATCCACGGGGTTTGGTTGCCATGGCAGCCTTGCGGTTCTGTGTCCATGGTAACCATGGGGTTGTGTTGCCATGGTAACCATGGCGTTTAGTTGCCATGGCAACTATGGGGTTCTGTTGCCATGGTTACCATGGGGTTGGGTTGCCATGGCACCCACGGGTTTGGGTTGCCATGGCAACCATGGGGTTGGGTTGCCATGGTAACCATGGCGTTGTGTTGCCATGGTAACCATGGCGTTTAGTTGCCATGGCAACCACGGAGTTTGGTTGCCATGGTAACCACGGGGTTTGGTTGCCATGGTAACCATGGGGTTGGGTTGCCTTGGTAACCATGGGGTTGGGTTGCCATGGCAACCATGGGGTTGGGTTGCCATGGTAACCATGGCGTTTAGTTCCCATGGCAACTATGGGGTTCTGTTGCCATGGTAACCATGGGGTTGGGTTGCCATGGCAACCATGGGGTTGGGTTGCCATGGTAACCATGGCGTTTAGTTGCCATGGCAACTATGGGGTTCTGTTGCCATGGTAACCATGGGGTTGGGTTGCCATGGCAACCATGGGGTTGTGTTGCCATGGGAACCATGGGGTTGGGTTGCCATGGCATCCACGGGGTTGGGTTGCCGTGGCAACCATGGGGTTCTGTGTCCATGGTAACCATGGGGTTGTGTTGCCATGGTAACCATGGCGTTTTGTTGCCATGGCAACTATCGGGTTCTGTTCCATGGCAACCATGGGGTTGTGTTGCCATGGGAACCATGGGGTTGGGTTGCCATGGCATCCACGGGGTTGGGTTGCCATGGCAACTATGGGGTTTGGTTGCCATGGAAACCATGGGGTTCTGTGTCCATGGTAACCATGGGGTTGTGTTGCCATGGTAACCATGGCGTTTAGTTGCCATGGCAACTATGGGGTTCTGTTGCCATGGTAACCATGGGGTTGCGTTGCCATGGCATCCACGGGGTTGGGTTGCCATGGCAACCATGGGGTTGGGTTGCCATGGTAACCATGGCGTTCTGTTGCCATGGTAACCATGGCGTTTAGTTGCCATGGCAACCACGGAGTTTGGTTGCCATGGTAACCACGGGGTTTGGTTGCCATGGTAACCATGGGGTTGGGTTGCCATGGCAACCATGGGGTTGTGTTGCCGTGGTAACCATGGGGTTGGGTTGCCATGGCAACCATGGGGTTGTGTTGCCATGGTAACCATGGCGTTTAGTTGCCATGGCAACTATGGGGTTCTGTTGCCATGGGAACCATGGGGTTGGGTTGCCATGGCAACCATGGGGTTGTGTTGCCATGGGAACAATGGGGTTGGGTTGCCATTGCTTCCACGGGGTTGGGTTGCCATGGCAACCACGGTGTTTGGTTGCCATGGCAACCATGGTGTTCTGTGTCCGTGGTAACCATGGCGTTGTGTTGCCATGGGAACCATGGGGTTGGGTTGCCATGGCAACCATGGGGTTGGGTTGCCATGGCAACCATGGGGTAGTGTTTCCATGGCAACCACGGGGTTTGGTTGCCATGGTAACCATGGGGTTGTGTTTCCATGGCAACCATGGCTTTGGGTTGCCATGGCAACCATGGGGTTGTGTTGCCATGGTAACCATGAGGTTGGGTTGCCATGGCAACCATGGGGTTGTGTTGCCATGGTAACCATGGCGTTTAGTTGCCATGGCAACCACGGAGTTTGGTTGCCATGGTAACCACGGGGTTTGGTTGCCATGGTAACCATGGGGTTGGGTTGCCATGGCAATGGGGTTGTGTTGCCATGGTAACCATGGGGTTGGGTTGCCATGGCAACCATGGGGTTGTGTTGCCATGGTAACCATGGCGTTTAGTTGCCATGGCAACTATGGGGTTCTGTTGCCATGGTAACCATGGGGTTGGGTTGCCATGGCAACCATGGGGTTGTGTTGCCATGGGAACCATGGGGTTGGGTTGCCATGGCATCCACGGGGTTGGGTTGCCATGGCAACCACGGGCTTTGGTTGCCATGGCAACCATGGGGTTCTGTGTCCATGGTAACCATGGCGTTGTGTTGCCATGGTAACCATGGCGTTTAGTTGCCATGGCAACCACGCAGTTTGGTTGCCATGGTAACCATGGGGTTGTGTTGCCATGGTAACCATGGCGTTTAGTTCCCATGGCAACTATGGGGTTCTGTTGCCATGGTAACCATGGGGTTGGGTTGCCATGGCAACCATGGGGTTGTGTTGCCCTGGGAACCATGGGGTTGGGTTCCCATGGCATCCACGGGGTTGGGTTGCCATGGCATCCACGGGGTTTGGTTGCCATGGCAGCCTTGCGGTTCTGTGTCCATGGTAACCATGGGGTTGTGTTGCCATGGTAACCATGGCGTTTAGTTGCCATGGCAACTATGGGGTTCTGTTGCCATGGTAACCATGGGGTTGGGTTGCCATGGCACCCACGGGTTTGGGTTGCCATGGCAACCATGGGGTTGGGTTGCCATGGTAACCATGGCGTTGTGTTGCCATGGTAACCATGGCGTTTAGTTGCCATGGCAACCACGGAGTTTGGTTGCCATGGTAACCACGGGGTTTGGTTGCCATGGTAACCATGGGGTTGGGTTGCCTTGGCAACCATGGGGTTGTGTTGCCATGGTAACCATGGGGTTGGGTTGCCATGGCAACCATGGGGTTGGGTTGCCATTGTAACCATGGCGTTTAGTTGCCATGGCAACTATGGGGTTCTGTTGCCATGGTAACCATGGGGTTCGGTTGCCATGGCAACCATGGGGTTGTGTTGCCATGGGAACCATGGGGTTGGGTTGCCATGGCATCCACGGGGTTGGGTTGCCATGGCAACCACGGGCTTTGGTTGCCATGGCAACCATGGGGTTCTGTGTCCATGGTAACCATGGCGTTGTGTTGCCATGGTAACCATGGCGTTTAGTTGCCATGGCAACCACGCAGTTTGGTTGCCATGGTAACCATGGGGTTGTGTTGCCATGGTAACCATGGCGTTTAGTTGCCATGGCAACTATGGGGTTCTGTTGCCATGGTAACCATGGGGTTGGGTTGCCATGGCAACCATGGGGTTGTGTTGCCCTGGGAACCATGGGGTTGGGTTCCCATGGCATCCACGGGGTTGGGTTGCCATGGCATCCACGGGGTTTGGTTGCCATGGCAGCCTTGGGGTTCTGTGTCCATGGTAACCATGGGGTTGTGTTGCCATGGTAACGATGGCGTTTAGTTGCCATGGCAACTATGGGGTTCTGTTGCCATGGTAACCATGGGGTTGGGTTGCCATGGCATCCACGGGTTTGGGTTGCCATGGCAACCATGGGGTTGGGTTGCCATGGTAACCATGGCGTTGTGTTGCCATGGTAACCATGGCGTTTAGTTGCCATGGCAACCACGGAGTTTGGTTGCCATGGTAACCACGGGGTTTGGTTGCCATGGTAACCATGGGGTTGGGTTGCCTTGGTAACCATGGGGTTGGGTTGCCATGGCAACCATGGGGTTGGGTTGCCATGGCAACTATGGGGTTCTGTTGCCATGGTAACCATGGGGTTGGGTTGCCATGGCAACCATGGGGTTGGGTTGCCATGGTAACCATGGCGTTTAGTTGCCATGGCAACTATGGGGTTCTGTTGCCATGGTAACCATGGGGTTGGGTTGCCATGGCAACCATGGGGTTGTGTTGCCATGGGAACCATGGGGTTGGGTTGCCATGGCATCCACGGGGTTGGGTTGCCATGGCAACCATGGGGTTCTGTGTCCATGGTAACCATGGGGTTGTGTTGCCATGGTAACCATGGCGTTTTGTTGCCATGGCAACTATCGGGTTCTGTTCCATGGCAACCATGGGGTTGTGTTGCCATGGTAACCATGGCGTTTAGTTGCCATGCCAACTATGGGGTTCTGTTGCCATTGTAACCATGGGGTTGGGTTGCCATGGCAACCATGGGGTTGTGTTGCCATGGGAACCATGGGGTTGGGTTGCCATGGCAACTATGGGGTTCTGTTGCCATGGTAACCATGGGGTTGGGTTGCCATGGCAACCATGGGGTTGTGTTGCCATGGGAACCATGGGGTTGGGTTGCCATGGCATCCACGGGGTTGGGTTGCCATGGCAACCACTGGGTTTGGTTGCCATGGCAACCATGGGGTTCTGTGTCCATGGTAACCATGGGGTTGTGTTGCCATGGTAACCATGGCGTTTCGTTGCCATGGCAACCACGGAGTTTGGTTGCCATGGCAACCATGGGGTTGTGTTGCCATGGTAACCATGGCGTTTAGTTGCCATGGCAACTATGGGATTCTGTTGCCATGGTAACCATGGGGTTGGGTTGCCATGACAACCATGGGGTTGTGTTGCCATGGTAACCATGGGGTTGGGTTGCCATGGCATCCACGGGGTTGGGTTGCCATGGCAACCACGGGGTTTGGTTGCCATGGCAACCATGGGGTTCTGTGTCCATGGTAACCATGGCGTTGTGTTGCCATGGTAACCATGGCGTTTAGTTGCCATGGCAACCACGGAGTTTGGTTGCCATGGTAACCATGGGGTTGTGTTGCCATGGTAACCATGGCGTTTAGTTCCCATGGCAACTATGGGGTTCTGTTGCCATGGTAACCATGGGGTTGTGTTGCCATGGCATCCACGGGGTTCTGTTGCCATGGCAACCATGGGTTTGGGTTGCCATGGTAACCATGGCGTTGTGTTGCCATGGTAACCATGGCGTTTCGTTGCCATGGCAACCACGGAGTTTGGTTGCCATGGTAACCACGGGGTTGTTTGCCATGGTAACCATGGGGTTGGGTTGCCATGGCAACCATGGGGTTGTGTTGCCATGGTAACCATGGGGTTGGGTTGCCATGGCAACCATGGGGTTGTGTTGCCATGGTAACCATGGCGTTTAGTTTCCATGGCAACTATGGGGTTCTGTTGCCATGGTAACCATGGGGTTGGGTTGCCATGGCAACCATGGGGTTGTGTTGCCATGGCAACCATGGGGTTGGGTTGCCATGGCATCCACGGGGTTGGGTTGCCATGGCAACCACGGGGTTTGGTTGCCATGGCAATCTTGGGGTTCTGTGTCTATGGTAACCATGGCGTTGTGTTGCCATGGTAACCATGGCGTTTAGTTGCCATGGCAACCATGGGGTTCTGTTGCCATGGTAACCATGGGGTTGGGTTGCCATGGCAACCATGGGGTTGTGTTGCCATGGGAACCATGGGGTTGGGTTGCCATGGCATCCACGGGGTTGGGTTGCCATAGCAACCACGGGGTTTGGTTGCCATGGCAACCATGGGGTTCTGTGTCCATGGTAACCATGGCGTTGTGTTGCCATGGTAACCATGGCCTTTTGTTGCCATGGCAACTATGGGGTTCTGTTGCCATGGCAACCATGGGGTAGTGTTTCCATGGCAACCACGGGGTTTTGGTTGCCATGGTAACCATGGGGTTGGGTTGCCATGGCAACCATGGGGTTTGGTTGCCATGGTAACCATGGCGTTTAGTTGCCATTGCAACCACGGGGTTTGGTTGCCATGGTAACCATGGGGTTGGGTTGCCATGGCAACCACGGGGTTGTGTTGCCATGGTAACCATGGCGTTTAGTTGCCATGGCAACCACGGGGTTTGGTTGCCATGGTAACCATGGGGTTGGGTTGCAATGGCAACCATGGGGTTGGGTTGCCATGGCAACCATGGGGTTGGGTTGCCATGGTAACCATGGCGTTTAGTTGCCATGGCAACTATGGGGTTCGGTTGCCATGGGAACCATGGGGTTGGGTTGCCATGGCAACCATGGGGTTGTGTTGCCATGGTAACCATGGCGTTTTGTTGCCATGGCAACTATGGGGTTCTGATGCCATGGCAACCATGCGGTAGTGTTTCCATGGCAACCAGGGGGTTTGGTTGCCATGGTAACCATGGGGTTGGGTTGCCATGGCAACCATGGGGTTTGGTTGCCATGGCAACCATGGGGTTGTGTTTCCATGGTAACCATGGGGTTGGGTTGCCATGGCAACCATGGGGTTGTGTTGCCATGGTAACCATGGCGTTTAGTTGCCATGGCAACTATGGGGTTCTGTTGCCATGGTAACCATGGGGTTGTGTTGCCATGGCAACCATGGGGTTGTGTTGCCATGGGAACCTTGGGGTTGGGTTGCCATGGCATCCACGGGGTTGGGTTGCCATGGCAACCACGGGGTTTGGTTGCCATGGCAACCATGGGGTTGTGTTGCCATGGTAACCATGGCGATTAGTTGCCATGGCAACTATGGGGTTCTGTTGACATGGTAACCATGGGGTTGGGTTGCCATGGCAACCATGGGGTTGTGTTGCCATGGGAACCATGGGGTTGGGTTGCCATGGCAACCATGGGGTTGGGTTGCCATGGCAACCATGGGGTTGTGTTGCCATGGTAACCATGGCGTTTAGTTGCCATGGCAACCACGGGGTTTGGTTGCCATGGTAACCATGGGGTTGGGTTGCCATGGCAACCATGGGGTTGTGTTGCCATGGTAACCATGGGGTTGGGTTGCCATGGCAACCATGGGGTTGTGTTGCCATGGTAACCATGACGTTTAGTTGCCATGGCAACTATGGGGTTCTGTTGCCATGGTAACCATGGGGTTGGGTTGCCATGGCAACCATGGGGTTGTGTTGCCATGGGAACCATGGGGTTGGGTTGCCATAGCATCCACGGGGTTAGGTTGCCATGGCAACCACGGGGTTTGGTTGCCATGGCAACCATGGGATTCTGTGTCCATGGTAACCATGGCGTTGTGTTGCCATGGTAACCATGACGTTTAGTTTCCATGGCAACCACGGAGATGGTTGCCATGGTAACCATGGGGTTGTGTTGCCATGGTAACCATGGCGTTTAGTTGCCATGGCAACTATGGGGTTCTGTTGCCATGGTAACCATGGGGTTGGGTTGCCATGGCAACCATTGTGTTGTGTTGCCATGGGAACCATGGGGTTGGGTTGCCATGGCATCCACGGGGTTGGGTTGCCATGGCAACCACGGGGTTTGGTTGCCATGGCAACCATGGGGTTCTGTGTCCATGGTAACCATGGCGTTGTGTTGCCATGGTAACCATGGCGTTTAGTTGCCATGGCAACTATGGGATTCTGTTGCCATGGTAACCATGGGGTTGGGTTGCCATGGCAACCATGGGGTTGTGTTGCCATGGTAACCATGGGGTTGGGTTGCCATGGCAACCATCGGGTTGTGTTGCCATGGTAACCATGGGGTAGTGTTTCCATGGCAACCACTGGGTTTGGTTGCCATGGTAACCATGGGGTTGGGTTGCCATGGTAACCATGGGGTTGGGTTGCCGTGGCAACCATGGGGTTGTGTTGCCATGGTAACCATGGGGTTGGGTTACCATGGCAACCATGGGGTTGTGTTGCCATGGGAACCATGGGGTTGGGTTGCCATGGCAACTATGGGGTTCTGTTGCCATGGCAACCATGGGGTAGTGTTTCCATGGCAACCACGGGGTTTGGTTGCCATGGTAACCATGGGGTTTAGTTGCCATGGCAACTATGGGGTTCTGTTGATATGGTAACCATGGGTTTGGGTTGCCATGGCAGCCATGGGGTTGTGTTGCCATGGTAACCATGGGGTTGGGTTGCCATGGCAACCATGGGGTTGTGTTGCCATGGCAACCATGGGGTTCTGTGTCCATGGTAACCATGGGGTTGTGTTGCCATGGTAACCATGGCGTTTTGTTGCCATGGCAACTATGGTGTTTTGTTGCCATGGCAACCACGGGGTTTGGTTGCTATGGTAACCATGGCGTTGGGTTGCCATGGCAAATATGGGGTTGTGTTGCCATGGTAACCATGGCGTTTAGTTGCCATGGCAACCACGGGGTTTGGTTGCCATGGTAACCATGGGGTTGGGTTGCCATGGCAACCATGGGGTTGGGTTGCCATGGTAACCATGGGGTTGGGTTGCCATGGCAACCATGGGGTTGTGTTGCCATGGTAACCATGGGGTTGGGTTCCCATGGCAACCATGGGGTTGTGTTGCCATGGTAACCATGGCGTTTAGTTGCCATGGCAACTATGGGGTTCTGTTGCCATGGTAACCATGGGGTTGGGTTGCCATGGCATCCACGGGGTTGGGTTGCCATGGCAACCATGGGGTTGGGTTGCCATGGTAACCATGGCGTTGTGTTGCCATGGTAACCATGGCGTTTAGTTGCCATGGCAACCACGGAGTTTGCTTGCCATGGTTACCACGGGGTTTGGTTGCCATGGTAACCATGGGGTTGGGTTGCCATGACAACCATGGGGTTGTGTTGCCATGGTAACCATGGCGTTTAGTTGCCATGGCAACTATGGGGATCTGTTGCCATGGTAACCATGGGGTTGGGTTGCCATGGCAACCATGGGGTTGTGTTGCCATGGGAACCATGGGGTTGGGTTGCCATGGCATCCACGGGGTTGGGTTGCCATGGCAACTACGGGGTTTGGTTGCCATGGCAACCATGGTGTTCTGTGTCCATGGTAACCATGGGGTTGTGTTGCCATGGTAACCATGGCGTTTTGTTGCCATGGGAACCATGGGGTTGGGTTGCCATGGCATCCACGGGGTTGGGTTGCCATGGCAACCACGGGGTTTGGTTGCCAAGGGAACCATGGGGTTCTGTGTCCATGGTAACCATGGGGTTGTGTTGCCATGGTAACCATGGCGTTTTGTTGCCATGGCAACTATGGGGTTCTCTTGCCATGGCAACCATGGTGTAGTGTTTCCATGGCAACCACGGGGTTTGGTTGCCATGGTAACCATGGGGTTGGGTTGCCATGGCAACCATGGGGTTGGGTTGCCATGGCAACCATGGGGTTGTGTTGCCATGGTAACCATGGGGTTGGGTTGCCATGGCAACCATGGGGTTGTGTTGCCATGGTAACCATGGCGTTTAGTTTCCATGGCAACTATGGGGTTCTGTTGCCATGGTAACCATGGGGTTGGGTTGCCATGGCAACCATGGGGTTGTGTTGCCATGGTAACCATGGGGTTGGGTTGCCATGGCAACCATGGGGTTGTGTTGCCATGGCAACCATGGCGTTTAGTTGCCATGGCAACCACGGAGTTTGATTGCCATGGTAACCACGGGCTTTGGTTGCCATGGTAACCATGGGGTTGGGTTGCCATGGCAACCATGGGGTTGTGTTGCCATGGTAACCATGGGGTTTGGTTGCCATGGCAACCATGGGGTTGTGTTGCCATGGTAACCATGGCGTTTAGTTGCCATGGCAACTATGGGGTTCTGTTGCCATGGGAACCATGGGGTTGGGTTGCCATGGCAACCATGGGGTTGTGTTGCCATGGGAACCATGGGGTTGGGTTGCCATGGCATCCACGGGGTTGGGTTGCCATGGCAAACACGGTGTTTGGTTGCCATGGCAACCATGGGGTTCTGTGTCCATGGTAACCATGGGGTTGTGTTGCCATGGTAACCATGGCGTTTAGTTGCCATGGCAACTATGGGGTTCTGTTGCCATGGTAACCATGGGGTTGGGTTGCCATGGCAACCATGGGGTTGTGTTGCCATGGGAACAATGGGGTTGGGTTGCCATGGCATCCACGGGGTTGGGTTACCATGGCAACCACGGGGTTTGGTTGCCATGGCAACCATGGTGTTCTGTGTCCATGGTAACCATGGCGTTGTTTTGCCATGGTAACCATGGGGTTGGGTTGCCATGGCAACCATGGGGTAGTGTTTCCATGGCAACCACGGGGTTTGGTTGCCATGGTAACCATGGGGTTGGGTTGCCATGGCATCCATGGGGTAGTGTTTCCATGGCAACCACGGAGTTTGGTTGCCATGGTAACCACGGGGTTTGGTTGCCATGGTAACCATGGGGTTGGGTTGCCATGGCAACCATGGGGTTGTGTTGCCATGGTAACCATGGGGTTGGGTTGCCATGGCAACCATGGGGTTGTGTTGCCATGGTAACCATGGCGTTTAGTTGCCATGGCAACTATGGGGATCTGTTGCCATGGTAACCATGGGGTTGGGTTGCCATGGCAACCATGGGGTTGTGTTGCCATGGGAACCATGGGGTTGGGTTGCCATGGCATCCACGGGGTTGGGTTGCCATGGCAACCACGGGGTTTGGTTGCCATGGCAACCACGGTGTTTGGTTGCCATGGCAACCATGGGGTTCTGCGTCCATGGTAACCATGGCGTTGTGTTGCCATGGTAACCATGGCGTTTAGTTGCCATGGCAACCACGCAGTTTGGTTGCCATGGTAACCATGGGGTTGTGTTGCCATGGTAACCATGGCGTTTAGTTGCCATGGCAACTATGGGGTTCTGTTGCCATGGTAACCATGGGGTTGGGTTGCCATGGCAACCATGGGGTTGTGTTGCCATGGGAACCATGGGGTTGGTTTGCCATGGCATCCACGGGGTTGGGTTGCCATGGCAACCATGGGGTTTGGTTGCCATGGCAACCATGGGGTTCTGTGTCCATGGTAACCATGGGGTTGTGTTGCCATGGTAACCATGGCGTTTAGTTGCCATGGCAACTATGGGGTTCTGTTGCCATGGTAACCATGGGGTTGGGTTGCCATGGCATCCACGGGGTTGGGTTGCCATGGCAACCCTGGGGTTGGGTTGCCATGGTAACCATGGCGTTCTGTTGCCATGGTAACCATGGCGTTTAGTTGCCATGGCAACCACGGAGTATGGTTGCCATGGTAACCACGGGGTTTGGTTGCCATGGTAACCATGGGGTTCTGTTGCCATGGCAACCATGGGGTTGTGTTGCCATGGTAACCATGGGGTTGGGTTGCCATGGCAACCATGGGGTTGTGTTGCCATGGTAACCATGGCGTTTAGTTGCCATGGCAACTATGGGGTTCTGTTGCCATGGGAACCATGGGGTTGGGTTGCCATGGCAACCATGGGGTTGTGTTGCCATGGGAACCATGGGTTTGGGTTGCCATGGCATCCACGGTGTTGGGTAGCCATGGCAACCACGGTGTTTGGTTGCCATGGCAACCATGGGGTTCTGTGTCCATGGTAACCATGGCGTTGTGTTGCCATGGTAACCATGGTGTTTAGTTGCCATGGCAACCACGGAGTTTGGTTACCATGGTAACCATGGGGTTGTGTTGCCATGGTAACCATGGCGTTTAGTTGCCATGGCAACTATGGGGTTCTGTTGCCATCGGAACCATGGGGTTGGGTTGCCATGGCAACCATTGTGTTGTGTTGCCATGGGAACAATGGGGTTGAGTTGCCATGGCATCCACGGGGTTGGGTTGCCATGGCAACCATGGTGTTTTCTGTCCGTGGTAACCATGGCGTTGTGTTGCCATGGTAACCATGGGGTTGGGTTGCCATGGCAACCATGGGGTTGGGTTGCCATGGCAACCATGGGGTAGTGTTTCCATGGCAACCACGGGGTTTGGTTGCCATGGTAACCATGGGGTTGGGTTTCCATGGCAACCATGGCTTTGGGTTGCCATGGCAACCATGGGGTTGTGTTGCCATGGTAACCATGAGGTTGGGTTGCCATGGCAACCATGGGGTTGTGTTGCCATGGTAACCATGGCGTTTAGTTGCCATGGCAACCACGGAGTTTGGTTGCCATGGTAACCACGGGGTTTGGTTGCCATGGTAACCATGGGGTTGGGTTGCCATGGCAACCATGGGGTTGTGTTGCCATGGTAACCATGGGGTTGGGTTGCCATGGCAACCATGGGGTTGTGTTGCCATGGTAACCATGGCGTTTAGTTGCCATGGCAACTATGGGGTTCTGTTGCCATGGTAACCATGGGGTTGGGTTGCCATGGCAACCATGGGGTTGTGTTGCCATGGGAACCATGGGGTTGGGTTGCCATGGCATCCACGGGGTTGGGTTGCCATGGCAACCACGGGCTTTGGTTGCCATGGCAACCATGGGGTTCTGTGTCCATGGTAACCATGGCGTTGTGTTGCCATGGTAACCATGGCGTTTAGTTGCCATGGCAACCACGGGGTTTGGTTGCCATGGTAACCATGGGGTTGTGTTGCCATGGTAACCATGGCGTTTAGTTGCCATGGCAACTATGGTGTTCTGTTGCCATGGTAACAATGGGGTTGGGTTGCCATGGCAACCATGGGGTTGTGTTGCCCTGGGAACCATGGGGTTGGGTTCCCATGGCATCCACGGGGTTGGGTTGCCATGGCATCCACGGGGTTTGGTTGCCATGGCAACCATGGGGTTCTGTGTCCATGGTAACCATGGGGTTGTGTTGCCATGGTAACCATGGCGTTTAGTTGCCATGGCAACTATGGGGTTCTGTTGCCATGGTAACCATGGGGTTGGGTTGCCATGGCATCCACGGGGTTGGGTTGCCATGGCAACCATGGGGTTGGGTTGCCATGGTAACCATGGCGTTGTGTTGCCATGGCAACCATGGGGTTGGGTTGCCATGGTAAACATGGCGTTTAGTTGCCATGGCAACTATGGGGTTCTGTTGCCATCGTAACCATGGGGTTGGGTTGCCATGGCAACCATGGGGTTGTGTTGCCATGGGAACCATGGGGTTGGGTTTCCATGGCATCCACGGGGTTGGGTTGCCATGGCAACCATGGGGTTCTGTGTCCATGGTAACCATGGGGTTGTGTTGCCATGGTAACCGTGGCGTTTTTTTGCCATGGCAACTATCGGGTTCTGTTCCATGGCAACCATGGGGTTGTGTTGCCATGGTAACCATGGCGTTTAGTTGCCATGGCAACTATGGGGTTCTGTTGCCATTGTAACCATGGGGTTGGGTTGCCATGGCAACCATGGGGTTGTGTTGCCATGGGAACCATGGGGTTGGGTTGCCATGGCAACTATGGGGTTCTGTTGCCATGGTAACCATGGGGTTGGGTTGCCATGGCAACCATGGGGTTGTGTTGCCATGGGAACCATGGGGTTGTGTTGCCATGGCATCCACGGGGTTGGTTTGCCATGGCAACCACGAGGTTTGGTTGCCATGGCAACCATGGGGTTCTGTGTCCATGGTAACCATGGGGTTGTGTTGCCATGGTAACCATGGCGTTTAGTTGCCATGGCAACCACGGAGTTTGGTTGCCATGGTAACCATGGGGTTGTGTTGCCATGGTAACCACGGCGTTTAGTTGCCATGGCAACTATGGGGTTCTGTTGCCATGGTAACCATGGGGTTGTGTTGCCATGGCATCCACGGGGTTCTGTTGCCATGGCAACAATGGGGTTGGGTTGCCATGGTAACCATGGCGTTGTGTTGCCATGGTAACCATGGCGTTTCGTTGCCATGGCAACCACGGAGTTTGGTTGCCATGGTAACCACGGAATTGTTTGCCATGGTAACCATGGGGTTGGGTTGCCATGGCAACCATGGGGTTGTGTTGCCATGGTAACCATGGGGTTGGGTTGCCATGGCAACCATGGGGTTGTGTTGCCATGGTAACCATGGCGTTTAGTTTCCATGGCAACTATGGGGTTCTGTTGCCATGGTAACCATGGGGTTGGGTTGCCATGGCAACCATGGGGTTGTGTTGCCATGGGAACCATGGGGTTGGGTTGCCATGGCATCCACGGGGTTGGGTTGCCATGGCAAGCACGGGCTTTGGTTGCCATGGCAACCATGGGGTTCTGTGTCCATGGTAACCATGGGGTTGGGTTGCCATGGCAACCATGGGGTTGTGTTGCCATGGTAACCATGGCGTTTAGTTTCCATGGCAACTATGGGGTTCTGTTGCCATGGTAACCATGGGGTTGGGTTGCCATGGCAACCATGGGGTTGTGTTGCCATGGGAACCATGGGGTTGGGTTGCCATGGCATCCACGGGGTTGGGTTGCCATGGCAAGCACGGGCTTTGGTTGCCATGGCAACCATGGGGTTCTGTGTCCATGGTAACCATGGGGTTGGGTTACCATGGCAACCATGGGGTTGTGTTGTCATGGGAACCATGGGGTTGGGTTGCCATGGCAACCATGGGGTTGTGTTGCCATGGGAACCATGGGGTTGGGTTGCCATGGAATCCACGGGGTTGGGTTGCCATGGCAACCACGGGGTTTGGTTGCCATGGCAATCTTGGGGTTCTGTGTCCATGGTAACCATGGCGTTGTGTTGCCATGGTAACCATGGCGTTTAGTTGCCATGGCAACCACGGAGTTTGGTTGCCATGGTAACCATGGGGTTGTGTTGCCATGGTAACCATGGCGTTTAGTTGCCATGGCAACCATGGGGTTCTGTTGCCATGGTAACCATGGGGTTGGGTTGCCATGGCAACCATGGGGTTGTGTTGCCATGGGAACCATGGGGTTGGGTTGCCATGGCATCCACGGGGTTGGGTTGCCATAGCAACCACGGGGTTCGGTTGCCATGGAAACCATGGGGTTCTGTGTCCATGGTAACCATGGCGTTGTGTTGCCATGGTAACCATGGCGTTTTGTTGCCATGGCAACTATGGGGTTCTGTTGCCATGGCAACCATGGGGTAGTGTTTCCATGGCAACCACGGGGTTTTGGTTGCCATGGTAACCATGGGGTTGGGTTGCCATGGCAACCATGGGGTTGTGTTGCCATGGCAACCATGGGGTTGTGTTGCCATGGTAACCATGGGGTTGGGTTGCCATGGCAACCATGGGGTTGTGTTGCCATGGTAACCATGGCGTTTAGTTGCCATGGCAACCACGGAGTTTGGTTGCCATGGTAACCACGGGGTTTGGTTGCCATGGTAACCATGGGGTTGGGTTGCCATGGCAACCATGGGGTTGTGTTGCCATGGTAACCATGGGGTTGGGTTGCCATGGTAACCATGGTGTTGGGTTGCCATGGCAACCATGGGGTTGTGTTGCCATGGTAACCATGGCGTTTAGTTGCCATGGCAACCATGGGGTTGTGTTGCCATGGTAACCATGGGGTTGGGTTGCCATGGCAACCATGGGGTTGTGTTGCCATGGGAACCATGGGGTTGGGTTGCCATGGCATCCACGGGGTTGGGTTGCCATGGCAACCACGGGGTTTGGTTGCCATGGCAACCATGGGGTTCTGTGTCCATGGTAACCATGGCGTTGTGTTGCCATGGTAACCATGGCGTTTAGTTGCCATGGCAACCACGGAGTTTGGTTGCCATGGTAACCATGGGGTTGTGTTGCCATGGTAACCATGGCGTTTAGTTGCCATGGCAACTATGGGGTTCTGTTGCCATGGTAACCATGGGGTTGGGTTGCCATGGCAACCATGGGGTTGTGTTGCCATGGGAACCATGGGGTTGTGTTGCCATGGCATCCACGGGGTTGGGTTGCCATGGCAACCACGGGGTTTGGTTGCCATGGCAACCATGGGGTTCTGTGTCCATGGTAACATTGGCGTTGTGTTGCCATGGTAACCATGGCGTTTAGTTGCCATTGCAACCACGGAGTTTGGTTGCCATGGTAACCATGGGGTTGTGTTTCCATGGTAACCATGGCGTTTATTTGCCATGGCAACTATGGGGTTCTGTTGCCATGGTAACCATGGGTTTGGGTTGCCATGGCATCCACGGGGTTGGGTTGCCATGGCAACCATGGGGTTGGGTTGCCATGGTAACCATGGCGTTGTGTTGCCATGGTAACCATGGCGTTTAGTTGCCATGGAAACCACGGAGTTTGCTTGCCATGGTAACCACGGGGTTTGGTTGCCATGGTAACCATGGGGTTGGGTTGCCATGGCAACCATGGGGTTGTGTTGCCATGGGAACCATGGGGTTGGGTTGCCATGGCATCCACGGGGTTGGGTTGCCATGGCAACCACGGTGTTTGGTTGCCATGGCAACCATGGGGTTCTGTGTCCATGGTAACCATGGGGTTGTGTTGCCATGGTAACCATGGCGTTTAGTTGCCATGGCAACCACGGAGTTTGGTTGCCATGGTAACCATGGGGTTGTGTTGCCATGGTAACCATGGCGTTTAGTTGCCATGGCAACTATGGGGTTCTGTTGCCATGGTAACCATGGGGTTGGGTTGCCATGGCAAACATGGGGTTGGGTTGCCATGGCAACCACGGGGTTTGGTTGCCATGGCAACCATGGTGTTCTGTGTCCATGGTAACCATGGCGTTGTTTTGCCATGGTAACCACGGGGTTGGGTTGCCATGGCAACCACGGTGTTTGGTTGCCATGGCAACCATGGGGTTCTGTGTCCATGGTAACCATGGCGTTGTGTTGCCATGGTAACCATGGCGTTTAGTTGCCATGGCAACCACGGAGTTTGGTTGCCATGGTAACCATGGGGTTGTGTTGCCATGGTAACCATGGCGTTTAGTTGCCATGGCAACTATGGGGTTCTGTTGCCATGGGAACAATGGGGTTGGGTTGCCATGGCATTCACGGGGTTGGGTTGCCATGGCAACCACGGGGTTTGGTTGCCATGGCAACCATGGTGTTCTGTGTCCATGGTAACCATGGCGTTGTTTTGCCATGGTAACCATGGGGTTGGGTTGCCATGGCAACCATGGGGTTGGGTTGCCATGGCAACCATGGGGTAGTGTTTCCATGGCAACCACGGGGTTTGGTTGCCATGGTAACCATGGGGTTGGGTTGCCACGGCAACCATGGGGTAGTGTTTCCATGGCAACCACGGAGTTTGGTTGCCATGGTAACCACGGGGTTTGGTTGCCATGGTAACCATGGGGTTGGGTTGCCATGGCAACCATTGGGTTGTGTTGCCATGGTAACCATGGGGTTGGGTTGCCATGGCAACCATGGGGTTGTGTTGCCATGGTAACCATGGCGTTTAGTTGCCATGGCAACTATGGGGTTCTTTTGCCATGGTAACCATGGGGTTGGGTTGCCATGGCAACCATGGGGTTGTGTTGCCATGGGAACCATGGGGTTGGGTTGCCATGGCATCCACGGGGTTGGGTTGCCATGGCAAGCACGGGCTTTGGTTGCCATGGCAACCATGGGGTTCTGTGTCCATGGTAACCATGGGGTTGGGTTGCCATGGCAACCATGGGGTTGTGTTGCCATGGTAACCATGGCGTTTAGTTTCCATGGCAACTATGGGGTTCTGTTGCCATGGTAACCATGGGGTTGGGTTGCCATGGCAACCATGGGGTTGTGTTGCCATGGGAACCATGGGGTTGGGTTGCCATGGCATCCACGGGGTTGGGTTGCCATGGCAAGCACGGGCTTTGGTTGCCATGGCAACCATGGGGTTCTGTGTCCATGGTAACCATGGGGTTGGGTTACCATGGCAACCATGGGGTTGTGTTCTCATGGGAACCATGGGGTTGGGTTGCCATGGCAACCATGGGGTTGTGTTGCCATGGGAACCATGGGGTTGGGTTGCCATGGAATCCACGGGGTTGGGTTGCCATGGCAACCACGGGGTTTGGTTGCCATGGCAATCTTGGGGTTCTGTGTCCATGGTAACCATGGCGTTGTGTTGCCATGGTAACCATGGCGTTTAGTTGCCATGGCAACCACGGAGTTTGGTTGCCATGGTAACCATGGGGTTGTGTTGCCATGGTAACCATGGCGTTTAGTTGCCATGGCAACCATGGGGTTCTGTTGCCATGGTAACCATGGGGTTGGGTTGCCATGGCAACCATGGGGTTGTGTTGCCATGGGAACCATGGGGTTGGGTTGCCATGGCATCCACGGGGTTGGGTTGCCATAGCAACCACGGGGTTCGGTTGCCATGGAAACCATGGGGTTCTGTGTCCATGGTAACCATGGCGTTGTGTTGCCATGGTAACCATGGCGTTTTGTTGCCATGGCAACTATGGGGTTCTGTTGCCATGGCAACCATGGGGTAGTGTTTCCATGGCAACCACGGGGTTTTGGTTGCCATGGTAACCATGGGGTTGGGTTGCCATGGCAACCATGGGGTTGTGTTGCCATGGCAACCATGGGGTTGTGTTGCCATGGTAACCATGGGGTTGGGTTGCCATGGCAACCATGGGGTTGTGTTGCCATGGTAACCATGGCGTTTAGTTGCCATGGCAACCACGGAGTTTGGTTGCCATGGTAACCACGGGGTTTGGTTGCCATGGTAACCATGGGGTTGGGTTGCCATGGCAACCATGGGGTTGTGTTGCCATGGTAACCATGGGGTTGGGTTGCCATGGTAACCATGGTGTTGGGTTGCCATGGCAACCATGGGGTTGTGTTGCCATGGTAACCATGGCGTTTAGTTGCCATGGCAACCATGGGGTTGTGTTGCCATGGTAACCATGGGGTTGGGTTGCCATGGCAACCATGGGGTTGTGTTGCCATGGGAACCATGGGGTTGGGTTGCCATGGCATCCACGGGGTTGGGTTGCCATGGCAACCACGGGGTTTGGTTGCCATGGCAACCATGGGGTTCTGTGTCCATGGTAACCATGGCGTTGTGTTGCCATGGTAACCATGGCGTTTAGTTGCCATGGCAACCACGGAGTTTGGTTGCCATGGTAACCATGGGGTTGTGTTGCCATGGTAACCATGGCGTTTAGTTGCCATGGCAACTATGGGGTTCTGTTGCCATGGTAACCATGGGGTTGGGTTGCCATGGCAACCATGGGGTTGTGTTGCCATGGGAACCATGGGGTTGTGTTGCCATGGCATCCACGGGGTTGGGTTGCCATGGCAACCACGGGGTTTGGTTGCCATGGCAACCATGGGGTTCTGTGTCCATGGTAACATTGGCGTTGTGTTGCCATGGTAACCATGGCGTTTAGTTGCCATGGCAACCACGGAGTTTGGTTGCCATGGTAACCATGGGGTTGTGTTTCCATGGTAACCATGGCGTTTATTTGCCATGGCAACTATGGGGTTCTGTTGCCATGGTAACCATGGGTTTGGGTTGCCATGGCATCCACGGGGTTGGGTTGCCATGGCAACCATGGGGTTGGGTTGCCATGGTAACCATGGCGTTGTGTTGCCATGGTAACCATGGCGTTTAGTTGCCATGGAAACCACGGAGTTTGCTTGCCATGGTAACCACGGGGTTTGGTTGCCATGGTAACCATGGGGTTGGGTTGCCATGACAACCATGGGGTTGTGTTGCCATGGTAACCATGGCGTTTACTTGCCATGGCAACTATGGGGTTCTGTTGCCATGGTAACCATGGGGTTGGGTTGCCATGGCAACCATGGGGTTGTGTTGCCATGGGAACCATGGGGTTGGGTTGCCATGGCACCCACGGGGTTGGGTTGCCATGGCAACTACGGGGTTTGGTTGCCATGGCAACCATGGGGTTCTGTGTCCATGGTAACCATGGGGTTGTGTTACCATGGTAACCATGGCGTTTGGTTGCCATGGGAACCATGGGGTTGGGTTGCCATGTCATCCACGGGGTTGGGTTGCCATGGGAACCACGGGGTTTGGTTGCCAAGGGAACCATGGGGTTCTGTGTCCATGGTAACCATGGGGTTGTGTTGCCATGGTAACCATGGCGTTTTGTTGCCATGGCAACTATGGGGTTCTCTTGCCATGGGAACCATGGGGTAGTGTTTCCATGGCAACCACGGGGTTTGGTTGCCATGGTAACCATGGGGTTGGGTTGCCATGGCAACCATGGGGTTGGGTTGCCATGGTAACCATGGGGTTGGGTTGCCATGGCAACCATGGCGTTGTGTTGCCATGGTAACCATGGCGTTTAGTTTCCATGGCAACTATGGGGTTCTGTTGCCATGGTAACCATGGGGTTGGGTTGCCATGGCAACCATGGGGTTGTGTTGCCATGGGAACCATGGGGTTGTGTTGCCATGGCATCCACGGGGTTGGGTTGCCATGGCAACCACTAAGGTTTGGTTGCCATGGCAACCATGTGGTTGTGTTGCCATGGTAACCATGGCGTTTAGTTGCCATGGCAACTATGGGGTTCTGTTGCCATGGTAACCATGGGGTTGGGTTGCCATGGCAACCATGGGGTTGTGTTGCCATGGTAACCATGGGGTTGGGTTGCCATGGCAACCATGGGGTTGGGTTGCCATGGTAACCATGGCGTTGTGTTGCCATGGTAACCATGGCGTTTAGTTGCCATGGCAACCACGGAGTTTGGTTGCCATGGTAACCACGGGGTTTGGTTGCCATGGTAACCATGGGGTTGGGTTGCCATGGCAACCATGGGGTTGTGTTGCCATGGTAACCATGGGGTTGGGTTGCCATGGCAACCATGGGGTTGTGTTGCCATTGTAACCATGGCGTTTAGTTGCCATGGCAACTATGGGGTTCTGTTGCCATGGGAACCATGGGGTTGGGTTGCCATGGCAACCATGGGGTTGTGTTGCCATGGGAACCATGGGGTTGGGTTGCCATGGCATCCACGGGGTTGGGTTGCCATGGCAACCACGGTGTTTGGTTGCCATGGCAACCATGGGGTTCTGTGTCCATGGTAACCATGGCGTTGTGTTGCCATGGTAACCATGGCGTTTAGTTGCCATGGCAACCACGGAGTTTGGTTGCCATGGTAACCATGGGGTTGTGTTGCCATGGTAACCATGGCGTTTAGTTGCCATGGCAACTATGGGGTTCTGTTGCCATGGTAACCATGGGGTTGGGTTGCCATGGCAAACATGGGGTTGTGTTGCCATGGGAACAATGGGGTTGGGTTGCCATGGCATTCACGGGGTTGGGTTGCCATGGCAACCACGGGGTTTGGTTGCCATGGCAACCATGGTGTTCTGTGTCCATGGTAACCATGGCGTTGTTTTGCCATGGTAACCATGGGGTTGGGTTGCCATGGTAACCATGGGGTTGGGTTGCCACGGCAACCATGGGGTAGTGTTTCCATGGCAACCACGGAGTTTGGTTGCCATGGTAACCACGGGGTTTGGTTGCCATGGTAACCATGGGGTTGGGTTGCCATGGCAACCATTGGGTTGTGTTGCCATGGTAACCATGGGGTTGGGTTGCCATGGCAACCATGGGGTTGTGTTGCCATGGTAACCATGGCGTTTAGTTGCCATGGCAACTATGGGGTTCTTTTGCCATGGTAACCATGGGGTTGGGTTGCCATGGCAACCATGGGGTTGTGTTGCCATGGGAACCATGGGGTTGGGTTGCCATGGCATCCACGGGGTTGGGTTGCCATGGCAACCACGGGGTTTGGTTGCCATGGCAACCACGGGGTTTGGTTGCCATGGCAACCATGGGGTTCTGCGTCCATGGTAACCATGGCGTTGTGTTGCCATGGTAACCATGGCGTTTAGTTGCCATGGCAACCACGCAGTTTGGTTGCCATGGTAACCATGGGGTTGTGTTGCCATGGTAACCATGGCGTTTAGTTGCCATGGCAACTATGGGGTTCTGTTGCCATGGTAACCATGGGGTTGGGTTGCCATGGCAACCATGGGGTTGTGTTGCCATGGGAACCATGTGGTTGGGTTGCCATGGCATCCACGGGGTTGGGTTGCCATGGCAACCATGGGGTTTGGTTGCCATGGCAACCATGGGGTTCTGTGTCCATGGTAACCATGGGGTGGTGTTGCCATGGTAACCATGGCGTTTAGTTGCCATGGCAACTATGGGGTTCTGTTGCCATGGTAACCATGGGGTTGGGTTGCCATGGCATCCACGGGGTTGGGTTGCCATGGCAACCATGGGGTTGGGTTGCCATGGTAACCATGGCGTTGTGTTGCCATGGTAACCATGGCGTTTAGTTGCCATGGCAACCACGGGGTTTGGTTGCCATGGTAACCACGGGGTTTGGTTGCCATGGTAACCATGGGGTTGGGTTGCCATGGCAACCATGGGGTTGTGTTGCCATGGTAACCATGGGGTTGGGTTGCCATGGCAACCATGGGGTTGTGTTGCCATGGGAACCATGGGGTTGGGTTGCCATGGCATCCACGGTGTTGGGTAGCCATGGCAACCACGGTGTTTGGTTGCCATGGCAACCATGGGGTTCTGTGTCCATGGTAACCATGGCGTTGTGTTGCCATGGTAACCATGGCGTTTAGTTGCCATGGCAACCACGGAGTTTGGTTGCCATGGTAACCATGGGGTTGTGTTGCCATGGTAACCATGGCGTTTAGTTGCCATGGCAACTATGGGGTTCTGTTGCCATGGGAACCATGGGGTTGTGTTGCCATGGCAACCATGGGGTTGTGTTGCCATGGGAACAATGGGGTTGGGTTGCCATGGCATCCACGGGGTTGGGTTGCCATGGCAACCACGGGGTTTGGTTGCCATGGCAACCATGGTGTTCTGTGTCCGTGGTAACCATGGCGTTGTGTTGCCATGGTAACCATGGGGTTGGGTTGCCATGGCAACCATGGGGTTGGGTTGCCATGGCAACCATGGGGTAGTGTTTCCATGGCAACCACGGGGCTTGGTTGCCATGGTAACCATGGGGTTGGGTTTCCATGGCAACCATGGCTTTGGGTTGCCATGGCAACCATGCGGTTGTGTTGCCATGGTAACCATGAGGTTGGGTTGCCATGGCAACCATGGGGTTGTGTTGCCATGGTAACCATGGCGTTTAGTTGCCATGGCAACCACGGAGTTTGGTTGCCATGGTAACCACGGGGTTTGGTTGCCATGGTAACCATGGGGTTGGGTTGCCATGGCAACCATGGGGTTGTGTTGCCCTGGTAACCATGGGGTTGGGTTGCCATGGCAACCATGGGGTTGTGTTGCCATGGTAACCATGGCGTTTATTTGCCATGGCAACTATGGGGTTCTGTTGCCATGGTAACCATGGGGTTGGGTTGCCATGGCAACCATGGGGTTGTGTTGCCATGGGAACCATGGGGATGGGTTGCCATGGCATCCACGGGGTTGGGTTGCCATGGCAACCACGGGGTTTGGTTGCCATGGCAACCATGGGGTTCTGTGTCCATGGTAACCATGGCGTTGTGTTGCCATGGTAACCATGGCGTTTAGTTGCCATGGCAACTATGGGGTTCTGTTGTCATGGTAACCATGGGCTTGGGTTGCCATGGCAACCATGGGGTTGTGTTGCCATGGGAACCATGGGGTTGGGTTGCCATGGCATCCACGGGGTTGGGTTGCCATGGCATCCACGGGGTTTGGTTGCCATGGCAACCATGGGGTTCTGTGTCCATGGTAACCATGGGGTTGTGTTGCCGTGGTAACCATGGCGTTTAGTTGCCATGGCAACTATGGGGTTCTGTTGCCATGGTAACCATGGGGTTGGGTTGCCATGGCATCCACGGGGTTGGGTTGCCATGGCAACCATGGGGTTGGGTTGCCATGGTAACCATGGCGTTGTATTGCCATGGTAACCATGGCGTTTAGTTGCCATGGCAACCACGGAGTTTGGTTGCCATGGTAACCATGGGGTTGTGTTGCCATGGTAACCATGGCGTTTAGTTGCCATGGCAACTATGGGGTTCTGTTGCCATGGGAACCATGGGGTTGGGTTGCCATGGCAACCATGGGGTTGTGTTGCCATGGGAACAATGGGGTTGGGTTGCCATGGCATCCACGGGGTTGGGTTGCCATGGCAACCACGGGGTTTGGTTGCCATGGCAACCATGGTGTTCTGTGTCCGTGGTAACCATGGCGTTGTGTTGCCATGGTAACCATGGGGTTGGGTTGCCATGGCAACCATGGGGTTGGGTTGCCATGGCAACCATGGGGTAGTGTTTCCATGGCAACCACGGGGCTTGGTTGCCATGGTAACCATGGGGTTGGGTTTCCATGGCAACCATGGATTTGGGTTGCCATGGCAACCATGGGGTTGTGTTGCCATGGTAACCATGAGGTTGGGTTGCCATGGCAACCATGGGGTTGTATTGCCATGGTAACCATGGAGTTTAGTTGCAATGGCAACCACGGAGTTTGGTTGCCATGGTAACCACGGGGTTTGGTTGCCATGGTAACCATGGCGTTTATTTGCCATGGCAACTATGGGGTTCTGTTGCCATGGTAACCATGGGGTTGGCTTGCCATGGCAACCATGGGGTTGTGTTGCCATGGGAACCATGGGGTTGGGTTGCCATGGCATCCACGGGGTTGGGTTGCCATGGCAACCACGGGGTTCTGTTGCCATGGCAACCATGGGGTTCTGTGTCCATGGTAACCATGGCGTTGTGTTGCCATGGTAACCATGGCGTTTAGTTGCCATGGCAACCACGGGGTTTGGTTGCCATGGTAACCATGGGGTTGTGTTGCCATGGTAACCATGGCGTTTAGTTGCCATGGCAACTATGGGGTTCTGTTGCCATGGTAACCATGGGGTTGGGTTGCCATGGCAACCATGGGGTTGTGTTGCCATGGGAACCATGGGGTTGGGTTGCCATGGCATCCACGGGGTTGGGTTGCCATGGCATCCACGGGGTTTGGTTGCCATGGCAACCATGGGGTTCTGTGTCCATGGTAACCATGGGGTTGTGTTGCCGTGGTAACCATGGCGTTTAGTTGCCATGGCAACTATGGGGTTCTGTTGCCATGGTAACCATGGGGTTGGGTTGCCATGGCATCCACGGGGTTGGGTTGCCATGGCAACCATGGGGTTGGGTTGCCATGGTAACCATGGCGTTGTGTTGCCATGGTAACCATGGCGTTTAGTTGCCATGGCAACCACGGAGTTTGGTTGCCATGATAACCACGGGGTTTGGTTGCCATGGTAACCATGGGGTTGGGTTGCCTTGGCAACCATGGGGTTGTGTTGCCATGGTAACCATGGTGTTGGGTTGCCATGGCAACCATGGGGTTGGGTTGCCATGGTAACCATGGCGTTTAGTTGCCATGGCAACTATGGGGTTCTGTTGCCATGGTAACCATGGGGTTGGGTTGCCATGGCAACCATGGGGTTGTGTTGCCATGGGAACCATGGGGTTGGGTTGCCATGGCATCCACGGGGTTGGGTTGCCATGGCAACCATGGGGTTCTGTGTCCATGGTAACCATGGGGTTGTGTTGCCATGGTAACCATGGCGTTTTGTTGCCATGGCAACTATCGGGTTCTGTTCCATGGCAACCATGGGGTTCTGTTGCCATGGTAACCATGGCGTTTAGTTGCCATGGCAACTATGGGGTTCTGTTGCCATTGTAACCATGGGGTTGGGTTGCCATGGCAACCATGGGGTTGTGTTGCCATGGGAACCATGGGGTTGGGTTGCCATGGCAACTATGGGGTTCTGTTGCCATGGTAACCATGGGGTTGGGTTGCCATGGCAACCATGGGGTTGTGTTGCCATGGGAACCATGGGGTTGGGTTGCCATGGCATCCACGGGGTTGGGTTGCCATGGCAACCACGGGGTTTGGTTGCCATGGCAACCATGGGGTTCTGTGTCCATGGTAACCATGGGGTTGTGTTGCCATGGTAACCATGGCGTTTAGTTGCCATGGCAACCACGGAGTTTGGTTGCCATGGCAACCATGGGGTTGTGTTGCCATGGTAACCATGGCGTTTAGTTGCCATGGCAACTATGGGGTTCTGTTGCCATGGTAACCATGGGGTTGGGTTGCCATGGCAACCATGGGGTTGCGTTGCCATGGGAACCATGGGGTTGGGTTGCCATGGCATCCACGGGGTTGGGTTGCCATGTCAACCACGGGCTTTGGTTGCCATGGCAACCATGGGGTTCTGTGTCCATGGTAACCATGGGGTTGTGTTGCCATGGTAACCATGGCGTTTAGTTGCCATGGCAACTATGGGGTTCTGTTGCCATGGTAACCATGGGGTTGTGTTGCCATGGCATCCACGGGGTTGGGTTGCCATGGCAACCATGGGGTTGGGTTGCCATGGTAACCATGGCGTTGTGTTGCCATGGTAACCATGGCGTTTCGTTGCCATGGCAACCACGGAGTTTGGTTGCCATGGTAACCACGGGGTTGTTTGCCATGGTAACCATGGGGTTGGGTTGCCATGGCAACCATGGGGTTGTGTTGCCATGGTAACCATGGGGTTGGGTTGCCATGGCAACCATGGGGTTGTGTTGCCATGGTAACCATGGCGTTTAGTTTCCATGGCAACTATGGGGTTCTGTTGCCATGGTAACCATGGGGTTGGGATGCCATGGCAACCATGGGGTTGTGTTGCCATGGGAACCATGGGGTTGGGTTACCATGGCATCCACGGTGTTGGGTTGCCATGGCAAGCACGGGGTTTGGTTGCCATGGCAACCATGGGGTTCTGTGTCCATGGTAACCATGGGGTTCGGTTACCATGGCAACCATGGGGTTGTGTTGTCATGGGAACCATGGGGTTGGGTTGCCATGGCAACCATGGGGTTGTGTTGCCATGGCAACCATGGGGTTGGGTTGCCATGGCATCCACGGGGTTGGGTTGCCATGGCAACCACGGGGTTTGGTTGCCATGGCAATCTTGGGGTTCTGTGTCCATGGTAACCATGGCGTTGTGTTGCCATGGTAACCATGGCGTTTAGTTGCCATGGCAACCACGGAGTTTGGTTGCCATGGTAACCATGGGGTTGTGTTGCCATGGTAACCATGGCGTTTAGTTGCCATGGCAACCATGGGGTTCTGTTGCCATGGGAACCATGGGGTTGGGTTGCCATGGCATCCACGGGGTTGGGTTGCCATAGCAACCACGGGGTTTGGTTGCCATGGCAACCATGGGGTTCTGTGTCCATGGTAACCATGGCGTTGTGTTGCCATGGTAACCATGGCGTTTTGTTGCCATGGCAACTATGGGGTTCTGTTGCCATGGCAACCATGGGGTAGTGTTTCCATGGCAACCACGGGGTTTTGGTTGCCATGGTAACCATGGGGTTGGGTTGCCATGGCAACCATGGGGTTGGGTTGCCATGGCAACCATGGGGTTGTGTTGCCATGGTAACCATGGGGTTGGGTTGCCATGGCAACCATGGGGTTGTGTTGCCATGGTAACCATGGCGTTTAGTTGCCATGGCAACCACGGAGTTTGGTTGCCATGGTAACCACGGGGTTTGGTTGCCATGGTAACCATGGGCTTCTGTTGCCATGGCAACCATGGGGTTGTGTTACCATGGTAACCCTGGGGTTTGGTTGCCATGGCAACCATGGGGTTGTGTTGCCATGGTAACCATGGCGTTTAGTTGCCATGGCAACCATGGGGTTGTGTTGCCATGGTAACCATGGGGTTGTGTTGCCATGGCAACCATGGGGTTGTGTTGCCATGGGAACCATGGGGTTGGGTTGCCATGGCATCCACGGGGTTGGGTTGCCATGGCAACCACGGGGTTTGGTTGCCATGGCAACCATGGGGTTCTGTGTCCATGGTAACCATGGCGTTGTGTTGCCATGGTAACCATGGCGTTTAGTTGCCATGGCAACCACGGAGTTTGGTTGCCATGGTAACCATGGGGTTGTGTTGCCATGGTAACCATGGCGTTTAGTTGCCATGGCAACTATGGGGTTCTGTTGCCATGGGAACCATGGGGTTGGGTTGCCATGGCAACCATGGGGTTGTGTTGCCATGGGAGCAATGGGGTTGGGTTGCTATGGCATCCACGGTGTTGGGTTGCCATGGCAACCACGGGGTTTGGTTGCCATGGCAACCATGGGGTTCTGTGTCCATGGTAACAATGGCGTTGTGTTGCCATGGTAACCATGGCGTTTAGTTGCCATGGCAACCACGGAGTTTGGTTGCCATGGTAACCATGGGGTTGTGTTTCCATGGTAACCATGGCGTTTAGTTGCCATGGCAACTATGGGGTTCTGTTGCCATGGTAACCATGGGTTTGGGTTGCCATGGCATCCACGGGGTTGGGTTGCCATGGCAACCATGGGGTTGGGTTGCCATGGTAACCATGGCGTTGTGTTGCCATGGTAACCATGGCGTTTAGTTGCCATGGCAACCACGGAGTTTGCTTGCCATGGTAACCACGGGGTTTGGTTGCCATGGTAACCATGGGGTTGGGTTGCCATGACAACCATGGGGTTGTGTTGCAATGGTAACCATGGCGTTTAGTTGCCATGGAAACTATGGGGTTCTGTTGCCATGGTAACCATGGGGTTGGGTTGCCATGGCAACCATGGGGTTGTGTTGCCATGGGAACCATGGGGTTGGGTTGCCATGGCATCCACGGGGTTGGGTTGCCATGGCAACTACGGGGTTTGGTTGCCATGGCAACCATGGGGTTCTGTGTCCATGGTAACCATGGGGTTGTGTTGCCATGGTAACCATGGCGTTTTGTTGCCATGGGAACCATGGGGTTGGGTTGCCATGTCATCCACGGGGTTGGGTTGCCATGGCAACCACGGGGTTTGGTTGCCATGGCAACCACGGGGTTTGGTTGCCATGGCAACCATGGGGTTTTGCGTCCATGGTAACCATGGCGTTGTGTTGCCATGGTAACCATGGCGTTTAGTTGCCATGGCAACCACGCAGTTTGGTTGCCATGGTAACCATGGGGTTGTGTTGCCATGGTAACCATGGGGTTGGGTTGCCATGGCAACCATGGGGTTGTGTTGCCATGGGAACCATGGGGTTGGGTTGGCATGGCATCCACGGGGTTGGGTTGCCATGGCAACCATGGGGTTTGGTTGCCATGGCAACCATGGGGTTCTGTGTCCATGGTAACCATGGGGTTGTGTTGCCATGGTAACCATGGCGTTTAGTTGCCATGGCAACTATGGGGTTCTGTTGCCATGGTAACCATGGGGTTGGGTTGCCATGGCATCCACGGGGTTGGGTTGCCATGGCAACCATGGGGTTGGGTTGCCATGGTAACCATGGCGTTCTGTTGCCATGGTAACCATGGCGTTTAGTTGCCATGGCAACCACGGAGTTTGGTTGCCATGGTAACCACGGGGTTTGATTGCCATGGTAACCATGGGGTTGGGTTGCCATGGCAACCATGGGGTTGTGTTGCCATGGTAACCATGGGGTTGGGTTGCCATGGCAACCATGGGGTTGTGTTGCCATGGTAACCATGGCGTTTAGTTGCCATGGCAACTATGGGGTTCTGTTGCCATGGGAACCATGGGGTTGGGTTGCCATGGCAACCATGCGGTTGTGTTGCCATGGGAACCATGGGGTTGGGTAGCCATGGCATCCACGGGGTTGGGTAGCCATGGCAACCACGGTGTTTGGTTGCCATGGCAACCATGGGGTTCTGTGTCCATGGTAACCATGGCGTTGTGTTGCCATGGTAACCATGGCGTTTAGTTGCCATGGCAACCACGGAGTTTGGTTGCCATGGTAACCATGGGGTTGTGTTGCCATGGTAACCATGGCGTTTAGTTGCCATGGCAACTATGGGGTTCTGTTGCCATGGGAACCATGGGGTTGGGTTGCCATGGCAACCATGGGGTTGTGTTGCCATGGGAACAATGGGGTTGGGTTGCCATGGCAACTATGGGGTTCTGTTGCCATGGGAACCATGGGGTTGGGTTGCCATGGCAACCATGGGGTTGTGTTGCCATGGTAACCATGGCGTTTAGTTGCCATGGCAACTATGGGGTTCTGTTGCCATGGGAACCATGGGGTTGGGTTGCCATGGCAACCATGGGGTAGTGTTTCCATGGCAACCACGGGGCTTGGTTGCCATGGTAACCATGGGGTTGGGTTTCCATGGCAACCATGGCTTTGGGTTGCCATGGAAACCATGGGGTTGTGTTGCCATGGTAACCATGAGGTTGGGTTGCCATGGCAACCATGGGGTTGTGTTGCCATGGTAACCATGGCGTTTATTTGCCATGGCAACTATGGGGTTCTGTTGCCATGGTAACCATGGGGTTGGGTTGCCATGGCAACCATGGGGTTGTGTTGCCATGGGAACCATGGGGTTGGGTTGCCATGGCATCCACGGGGTTGGGTTGCCATGGCAACCACGGGGTTTGGTTGCCATGGCAACCATGGGGTTCTGTGTCCATGGTAACCATGGCGTTGTGTTGCCATGGTAACCATGGCGTTTAGTTGCCATGGCAACCACGGGGTTTGGTTGCCATGGTAACCATGGGGTTGTGTTGCCATGGTAACCATGGCGTTTAGTTGCCATGGCAACTATGGGGTTCTGTTGCCATGGTAACCATGGGCTTGGGTTGCCATGGCAACCATGGGGTTGTGTTGCCATGGGAACCATGGGGTTGGGTTGCCATGGCATCCACGGGGTTGGGTTGCCATGGCATCCACGGGGTTTGGTTGCCATGGCAACCATGGGGTTCTGTGTCCATGGTAACCATGGGGTTGTGTTGCCATGGTAACCATGGCGTTTAGTTGCCATGGCAACTATGGGGTTCTGTTGCCATGGTAACCATGGCGTTTAGTTGCCATGGCAACTATGGGGTTCTGTTGCCATGGCAACCATGGGGTTGGGTTGCCATGGTAACCATGGCGTTG
Source organism: Netta rufina (assembly GCF_964035555.1). Classification (NCBI taxonomy): domain Eukaryota; kingdom Metazoa; phylum Chordata; class Aves; order Anseriformes; family Anatidae; genus Netta; species Netta rufina. The sequence goes on along the minus strand of NW_028168881.1, from coordinate 341,131 downwards.
TGTTGCCATGGTAACCATGGCGTTTAGTTGCCATGGCAACCACGGAGTTTGGTTGCCATGGTAACCACGGGGTTTGGTTGCCATGGTAACCATGGGGTTGGGTTGCCTTGGCAACCATGGGGTTGTGTTGCCATGGTAACCATGGGGTTGGGTTGCCATGGCAACCATGGGGTTGGGTTGCCATGGTAACCATGGCGTTTAGTTGCCATGGCAACTATGGGGTTCTGTTGCCATGGTAACCATGGGGTTGGGTTGCCATGGCAACCATGGGGTTGTGTTGCCATGGGAACCATGGGGTTGGGTTGCCATGGCATCCACGGGGTTGGGTTGCCATGGCAACCATGGGGTTCTGTGTCCATGGTAACCATGGGGTTGTGTTGCCATGGTAACCATGGCGTTTTGTTGCCATGGCAACTATCGGGTTCTGTTCCATGGCAACCATGGGGTTGTGTTGCCATGGTAACCATGGCGTTTAGTTGCCATGGCAACTATGGGGTTCTGTTGCCATTGTAACCATGGGGTTGGGTTGCCATGGCAACCATGGGGTTGTGTTGCCATGGGAACCATGGGGTTGGTTGCCATGGCAACTATGGGGTTCTGTTGCCATGGTAACCATGGGGTTGGGTTGCCATGGCAACCATGGGGTTGTGTTGCCATGGGAACCATGGGGTTGGGTTGCCATGGCATCCACGGGGTTGGGTTGCCATGGCAACCACGGGGTTTGGTTGCCATGGCAACCATGGGGTTCTGTGTCCATGGTAACCATGGGGTTGTGTTGCCATGGTAACCATGGCGTTTAGTTGCCATGGCAACCACGGAGTTTGGTTGCCATGGCAACCATGGGGTTGTGTTGCCATGGTAACCATGGCGTTTAGTTGCCATGGCAACTATGGGGTTCTGTTGCCATGGTAACCATGGGGTTGGGTTGCCATGGCAACCATGGGGTTGTGTTGCCATGGGAACCATGGGGTTGGGTTGCCATGGCATCCACGGGGTTGGGTTGCCATGGCAACCACGGGGTTTGGTTGCCATGGCAACCATGGGGTTCTGTGTCCATGGTAACCATGGCGTTGTGTTGCCATGGTAACCATGGGGTTGTGTTGCCATGGCAACCACGGAGTTTGGTTGCCATGGTAACCATGGGGTTGTGTTGCCATGGTAACCATGGCGTTTAGTTGCCATGGCAACTATGGGGTTCTGTTGCCATGGTAACCATGGGGCTGTGTTGCCATGGCATCCACGGGGTTCTGTTGCCATGGCAACCATGGGGTTGGGTTGCCATGGTAACCATGGCGTTGTGTCGCCATGGTAACCATGGCGTTTCGTTGCCATGGCAACCACGGAATTTGGTTGCCATGGTAACCACGGGGTTGTATGCCATGGTAACCATGGGGTTGGGTTGCCATGGCAACCATGGGGTTGTGTTGCCATGGTAACCATGGGGTTGGGTTGCCATGGCAACCATGGGGTTGTGTTGCCATGGTAACCATGGCGTTTAGTTTCCATGGCAACTATGGGGTTCTGTTGCCATGGTAACCATGGGGTTGGGTTGCCATGGCAACCATGGGGTTGTGTTGCCATGGGAACCATGGGGTTGGGTTGCCATGGCATCCACGGGGTTGGGTTGCCATGGCAAGCACGGGGTTTGGTTGCCATGGCAACCATGGGGTTCTGTGTCCATGGTAACCATGGGGTTGGGTTACCATGGCAACCATGGGGTTGTGTTGTCATGGGAACCATGGGGTTGGGTTGCCATGGCAACCATGGGGTTGTGTTGCCATGGCAACCATGGGGTTGGGTTGCCATGGCATCCACGGGGTTGGGTTGCCATGGCAACCACGGGGTTTGGTTGCCATGGCAATCTTGGGGTTCTGTGTCCATGGTAACCATGGCGTTGTGTTGCCATGGTAACCATGGAGTTTAGTTGCCATGGCAACCACGGAGTTTGGTTGCCATGGTAACCATGGGGTTGTGTTGCCATGGTAACCATGGCGTTTAGTTGCCATGGCAACCATGGGGTTGTGTTGCCATGGTAACCATGGGGTTGGGTTGCCATGGCAACCATGGGGTTGTGTTGCCATGGGAACCATGGGGTTGGGTTGCCATGGCATCCACGGGGTTGGGTTGCCATAGCAACCACGGGGTTTGGTTGCCATGGCAACCATGGGGTTCTGTGTCCATGGTAACCATGGCGTTGTGTTTCCATGGTAACCATGGCGTTTTGTTGCCATGGCAACTATGGGGTTCTGTTGCCATGGTAACCATGGGGTTGTGTTGCCATGGCAACCATGGGGTTGTGTTGCCATGGGAACCATGGGGTTGGGTTGCCATGGCATCCACGGGGTTGGGTTGCCATGGCAACCACGGGGTTTGGTTGCCATGGCAACCATGGTGTTCTGTGTCCATGGTAACCATGGCGTTGTGTTGCCATGGTAACCATGGCGTTTAGTTGCCATGGCAACCACGGAGTTTGGTTGCCATGGTAACCATGGGGTTGTGTTGCCATGGTAACCATGGCGTTTAGTTGCCATGGCAACTATGGGGTTCTGTTGCCATGGTAACCATGGGGTTGGGTTGCCATGGCAACCATGGGGTTGTGTTGCCATGGGAACCATGGGGTTGTGTTGCCATGGCATCCACGGGGTTGGGTTGCCATGGCAACCACGGGGTTTGGTTACCATGGCAACCATGGGGTTCTGTGTCCATGGTAACAATGGCGTTGTGTTGCCATGGTAACCATGGCGTTTAGTTGCCATGGCAACCACGGAGTTTGGTTGCCATGGTAACCATGGGGTTGTGTTTCCATGGTAACCATGGCGTTTAGTTGCCATGGCAACTATGGGGTTCTGTTGCCATGGTAACCATGGGTTTGTGTTGCCATGGCATCCACGGGGTTGGGTTGCCATGGCAACCATGGGGTTGTGTTGCCATGGTAACCATGGCGTTGTGTTGCCATGGTATCCATGGCGTTTAGTTGCCATGGCAACCACGGAGTTTGCTTGCCATGGTAACCACGGGGTTTGGTTGCCATGGTAACCATGGGGTTGGGTTGCCATGACAACCATGGGGTTGTGTTGCAATGGTAACCATGGCGTTTAGTTGCCATGGCAACTATGGGGTTCTGTTGCCATGGTAACCATGGGGTTGGGTTGCCATGGCAACCATGGGGTTGTGTTGCCATGGGAACCATGGGGTTGGGTTGCCATGGCATCCACGGGGTTGGGTTGCCATGGCAACTACGGGGTTTGGTTGCCATGGCAACCATGGGGTTCTGTGTCCATGGTAACCATGGGGTTGTGTTGCCATGGTAACCATGGCGTTTTGTTGCCATGGGAACCATGGGGTTGGGTTGCCATGTCATCCACGGGGTTGGGTTGCCATGGCAACCACGGGGTTTGGTTGCCATGGCAACCATGGGGTTGGGTTGCCATGGCAACCATGGGGTTGGGTTGCCATGGCAACCATGGGGTTGTGTTGCCATGGTAACCATGGGGTTGGGTTGCCATGGCAACCATGGGGTTGTGTTGCCATGGTAACCATGGCGTTTAGTTTCCATGGCAACTATGGGGTTCTGTTGCCATGGTAACCATGGGGTTGGGTTGCCATGGCAACCATGGGGTTGTGTTGCCATGGGAACCATGGGGTTGGGTTGCCATGGCATCCACGGGGTTGGGTTGCCATGGCAACCACTAAGGTTTTGTTGCCATGGCAACCATGGGGTTGTGTTGCCATGGTAACCATGGCGTTTAGTTGCCATGGCAACTATGGGGTTCTGTTGCCATGGTAACCATGGGGTTGGGTTGCCATGGCAACCATGGGGTTGTGTTGCCATGGTAACCATGGGGTTGGGTTGCCATGGCAACCATGGGGTTGGGTTGCCATGGTAAACATGGCGTTGTGTTGCCATGGTAACCATGGCGTTTAGTTGCCATGGCAACCACGGAGTTTGGTTGCCATGGTAACCACGGGGTTTGGTTGCCATGGTAACCATGGGGTTGGGTTGCCATGGCAACCATTGGGTTGTGTTGCCATGGTAACCATGGGGTTGGGTTGCCATGGCAACCATGGGGTTGTGTTGCCATGGGAACCATGGCGTTTAGTTGCCATGGCAACTATGGTGTTCTGTTGCCATGGTAACCATGGGGTTGGGTTGCCATGGCAACCATGGGGTTGTGTTGCCATGGGAACCATGGGGTTGGGTTGCCATGGCATCCACGGGGTTGGGTTACCATGGCATCCAAGGAGTTTGGTTGCCATAATAACCATGGGGTTGTGTTGCCATGGTAACCATGGCGTTTAGTTGCCATGGCAACTATGGGGTTCTGTTGCCATGGTAACCATGGGGCTGTGTTGCCATGGCATCCACGGGGTTCTGTTGCCATGGCAACCATGGGGTTGGGTTGCCATGGTAACCATGGCGTTGTGTTGCCATGGTAACCATGGCGTTTCGTTGCCATGGCAACCACGGAGTTTGGTTGCCATGGTAACCACGGGGTTGTATGCCATGGTAACCATGGGGTTGGGTTGCCATGGCAACCATGGGGTTGTGTTGCCATGGTAACCATGGGGTTGGGTTGCCATGGCAACCATGGGGTTGTGTTGCCATGGTAACCATGGCGTTTAGTTTCCATGGCAACTATGGGGTTCTGTTGCCATGGTAACCATGGGGTTGGGTTGCCATGGCAACCATGGGGTTGTGTTGCCATGGGAACCATGGGGTTGGGTTGCCATGGCATCCACGGGGTTGGGTTGCCATGGCAAGCACGGGGTTTGGTTACCATGGCAACCATGGGGTTCTGTGTCCATGGTAACCATGGGGTTGGGTTACCATGGCAACCATGGGGTTGTGTTGTCATGGGAACCATGGGGTTGCGTTGCCATGGCAACCATGGGGTTGTGTTGCCATGGCAACCATGGGGTTGGGTTGCCATGGCATCCACGGGGTTGGGTTGCCATGGCAACCACGGGGTTTGGTTGCCATGGCAATCTTGGGGTTCTGTGTCCACGGTAACCATGGCGTTGTGTTGCCATGGTAACCATGGCGTTTAGTTGCCATGGCAACCACGGAGTTTGGTTGCCATGGTAACCATGGGGTTGTGTTGCCATGGTAACCATGGCGTTTAGTTGCCATGGCAACCATGGGGTTCTGTTGCCATGGTAACCATGGGGTTGGGTTGCCATGGCAACCATGGGGTTGTGTTTCCATGGGAACCATGGGGTTGGGTTGCCATGGCATCCACGGGGTTGGGTTGCCATAGCAACCACGGGGTTTGGTTGCCATGGCAACCATGGGGTTCTGTGTCCATGGTAACCATGGCGTTGTGTTGCCATGGTAACCATGGCGTTTTGTTGCCATGGCAACTATGGGGTTCTGTTGCCATGGTAACCATGGGGTTGTGTTGCCTGGCAACCATGGGGTTGTGTTGCCATGGGAACCATGGGGTTGGGTTGCCATGGCATCCACGGGGTTGGGTTGCCATGGCAACCACGGGGTTTGGTTGCCATGGCAACCATGGGGTTCTGTGTCCATGGTAACCATGGCGTTGTGTTGCCATGGTAACCATGGCGTTTAGTTGCCATGGCAACCACGGAGTTTGGTTGCCATTGTAACCATGGGGTTGTGTTGCCATGGTAACCATGGCGTTTAGTTGCCATGGCAACTATGGGGTTCTGTTGCCATGGTAACCATGGGGTTGTGTTGCCATGGCAACCATGGGGTTGTGTTGCCATGGGAACCATGGGGTTGGGTTGCCATGGCATCCACGGGGTTGGGTTGCCATGGCAACCACGGGGTTTGGTTACCATGGCAACCATGGGGTTCTGTGTCCATGGTAACAATGGCGTTGTGTTGCCATGGTAACCATGGCGTTTAGTTGCCATGGCAACCACGGAGTTTGGTTGCCATGGTAACCATGGGGTTGTGTTTCCATGGTAACCATGGCGTTTAGTTGCCATGGCAACTATGGGGTTCTGTTGCCATGGTAACCATGGGTTTGTGTTGCCATGGCATCCACGGGGTTGGGTTGCCATGGCAACCATGGGGTTGGGTTGCCATGGTAACCATGGCGTTGTGTTGCCATGGTAACCATGGCGTTTAGTTGCCATGGCAACCACGGAGTTTGCTTGCCATGGTAACCACGGGGTTTGGTTGCCATGGTAACCATGGGGTTGGGTTGCCATGACAACCATGGGGTTGTGTTGCAATGGTAACCATGGCGTTTAGTTGCCATGGCAACTATGGGGTTCTGTTGCCATGGTAACCATGGGGTTGGGTTGCCATGGCAACCATGGGGTTGTGTTGCCATGGGAACCATGGGGTTGGGTTGCCATGGCATCCACGGGGTTGGGTTGCCATGGCAACTACGGGGTTTGGTTGCCATGGCAACCATGGGGTTCTGTGTCCATGGTAACCATGGGGTTGTGTTGCCATGGTAACCATGGCGTTTTGTTGCCATGGGAACCATGGGGTTGGGTTGCCATGTCATCCACGGGGTTGGGTTGCCATGGCAACCACGGGGTTTGGTTGCCAAGGGAACCATGGGGTTCTGTGTCCATGGTAACCATGGGGTTGTGTTGCCATGGTAACCATGGCGTTTTGTTGCCATGGCAACTATGGGGTTCTCTTGCCATGGGAACCATGGGGTAGTGTTTCCATGGCAACCACGGGGTTTGGTTGCCATGGTAACCATGGGGTTGGGTTGCCATGGCAACCATGGGGTTGGGTTGCCATGGCAACCATGGGGTTGTGTTGCCATGGTAACCATGGCGTTTAGTTTCCATGGCAACTATGGGGTTCTGTTGCCATGGTAACCATGGGGTTGGGTTGCCATGGCAACCATGGGGTTGTGTTGCCATGGGAACCATGGGGTTGGGTTGCCATGGCATCCACGGGGTTGGGTTGCCATGGCAACCACTAAGGTTTGGTTGCCATGGCAACCATGGGGTTGTGTTGCCATGGTAACCATGGCGTTTAGTTGCCATGGCAACTATGGGGTTCTGTTGCCATGGTAACCATGGGGTTGGGTTGCCATGGCAACCATGGGGTTGTGTTGCCATGGTAACCATGGGGTTGGGTTGCCATGGCAACCATGGGGTTGGGTTGCCATGGTAACCATGGCGTTGTGTTGCCATGGTAACCATGGCGTTTAGTTGCCATGGCAACCACGGAGTTTGGTTGCCATGGTAACCACGGGGTTTGGTTGCCATGGTAACCATGGGGTTGGGTTGCCATGGCAACCATTGGGTTGTGTTGCCATGGTAACCATGGGGTTGGGTTGCCATGGCAACCATGGGGTTGTGTTGCCATGGGAACCATGGCGTTTAGTTGCCATGGCAACTATGGTGTTCTGTTGCCATGGTAACCATGGGGTTGGGTTGCCATGGCAACCATGGGGTTGTGTTGCCATGGGAACCATGGGGTTGGGTTGCCATGGCATCCAGGGGGTTGGGTTACCATGGCATCCAAGGAGTTTGGTTGCCATAATAACCATGGGGTTGTGTTGCCATGGTAACCATGGCGTTTAGTTGCCATGGCAACTATGGGGTTCTGTTGCCATGGTAACCATGGGGTTGGGTTGCCATGGCAACCATGGGGTTGTGTTGCCATTGGAACCATGGGGTTGGGTTGCCATGGCATCCACGGGGTTGGGTTGCCATGGCAACCATGGGGTTGTGTTGTCATGGGAACCATGGGGTTGGGTTGCCATGGCAACCATGGGGTTGGGTTGCCATGGCAACCATGGGGTTGGGTTGCCATGGTAAACATGGCGTTTAGTTGCCATGGCAACCACGGGATTTGGTTGCCATGGTAACCATGGGGTTGTGTTGCCATGGTAACCATGGCGTTTAGTTGCCATGGCAACTATGGGGTTCTGTTGCCATGGGAACCATGGGGTTGGGTTGCCATGGCAACCATGGGGTTGTGTTGCCATGGGAACCATGGGGTTGGGTTGCCATGGCATCCACGGGGTTGGGTTGCCATGGCAACCACGGGGTTTGGTTGCCATGGCAACCATGGGGTTCTGTGTCCATGGTAACCATGGCGTTGTGTAGCCATGGTAACCATGGCGTTTAGTTGCCATGGCAACTATGGGGTTCTGTTTCCATGGTAACCATGGGGTTGGGTTACCATGGCAACCATGGGGTTGTGTTGTCATGGGAACCATGGGGTTGGGTTGCCATGGCAACCATGGGGTTGTGTTGCCATGGTAACCATGGCGTTTAGTTGCCATGGCAACCACGGGGTTTGGTTGCCATGGTAACCGTGGGGTTGTGTTGCCATGGCAACCATGGGGTTGGGTTCCCATGCTAACCATGGGGTTGGGTTGCCATGGCAACCATGGGGTTGTGTTGCCATGGTAACCATGGCGTTTAGTTGCCATGGCAACTATGGGGTTCTGTTGCCATGGGAACCATGGGGTTGGGTTGCCATGGCAACCATGGGGTTGTGTTGCCATGGGAACCATGGGGTTGGGTTGCCATGGCATCCACGGGGTTGGGTTGCCATGGCAACCACGGGGTTTGGTTGCCATGGCAACCATTGGGTTCTGTGTCCATGGTAACCATGGGGTTGTGTTCCCATGGCAACCATGGCGTTTTGTTGCCATGGCAACTATGGGGTTCTGTTGCCATGGCAACCACGGGGTTTGGTTGCCATGGTAACCATGTTGTTGGGTTGCCATGGCAACCATGGGGTTAGGTTGCCATGGCAACCATGGGGTTGTGTTGCCATGGTAACCACGGGGTTTGGTTGCCAAGGGAACCATGGGGTTCTGTGTCCATGGTAACCATGGGGTTGTGTTGCCATGGTAACCATGGCGTTTTTTTGCCATGGCAACTATGGGGTTCTCTTGCCATGGGAACCATGGGGTAGTGTTTCCATGGCAACCACGGGGTTTGGTTGCCATGGTAACCATGGGGTTGGGTTGCCATGGCAACCATGGGGTTGGGTTGCCATGGCAACCATGGGGTTGTGTTGCCATGGTAACCATGGGGTTGGGTTGCCATGGCAACCATGGCGTTGTGTTGCCATGGTAACCATGGCGTTTAGTTTCCATGGCAACTATGGGGTTCTGTTGCCATGGTAACCATGGGGTTGGGTTGCCATGGCAACCATGGGGTTGTGTTGCCATGGGAACCATGGGGTTGGGTTGCCATGGCATCCACGGGGTTGGGTTGCCATGGCAACCACTAAGGTTTGGTTGCCATGGCAACCATGGGGTTGTGTTGCCATGGTAACCATGGCGTTTAGTTGCCATGGCAACTATGGGGTTCTGTTGCCATGGTAACCATGGGGTTGGGTTGCCATGGCAACCATGGGGTTGTGTTGCCATGGTAACCATGGGGTTGGGTTGCCATGGCAACCATGGGGTTGGGTTGCCATGGTAACCATGGCGTTGTGTTGCCATGGTAACCATGGCGTTTAGTTGCCATGGCAACCACGGAGTTTGGTTGCCATGGTAACCACGGGGTTTGGTTGCCATGGTAACCATGGGGTTGGGTTGCCATGGCAACCATGGGGTTGTGTTGCCATGGTAACCATGGGGTTGGGTTGCCATGGCAACCATGGGGTTGTGTTGCCATTGTAACCATGGCGTTTAGTTGCCATGGCATCTATGGGGTTCTGTTGCCATGGGAACCATGGGGTTGGGTTGCCATGGCAACCATGGGGTTGTGTTGCCATGGGAACCATGGGGTTGGGTTGCCATGGCATCCACGGGGTTGGGTTGCCATGGCAACCACGGTGTTTGGTTGCCATGGCAACCATGGGGTTCTGTGTCCATGGTAACCATGGCGTTGTGTTTCCATGGTAACCATGGCGTTTAGTTGCCATGGCAACCACGGAGTTTGGTTGCCATGGTAACCATGGGGTTGTGTTGCCATGGGAACCATGGGGTTGGGTTGCCATGGCATCCACGGGGTTGGGTTGCCATGGCAACTACGGGGTTTGGTTGCCATGGCAACCATGGGGTTGTGTTGCCATGGGAACAATGGGGTTGGGTTGCCATGGCATCCACGGGGTTGGGTTGCCATGGCAACCACGGGGTTTGGTTGCCATGGCAACCATGGTGTTCTGTGTCCATGGTAACCATGGCGTTGTTTTGCCATGGTAACCATGGGGTTGGGTTGCCATGGCAACCATGGGGTTGGGTTGCCATGGCAACCATGGGGTAGTGTTTCCATGGCAACCACGGGGTTTGGTTGCCATGGTAACCATGGGGTTGGGTTGCCATGGCAACCATGGGGTAGTGTTTCCATGGCAACCACGGACTTTGGTTGCCATGGTAACCACGGGGTTTGGTTGCCATGGTAACCATGGGGTTGGGTTGCCATGGCAACCATGGGGTTGTGTTGCCATGGTAACCATGGGGTTGGGTTGCCATGGCAACCATGGTGTTGTGTTGCCATGGTAACCATGGCGTTTAGTTGCCATGGCAACTATGGGGTTCTGTTGCCATGGTAACCATGGGGTTGGGTTGCCATGGCAACCATGGGGTTGTGTTGCCATGGGAACCATGGGGTTGGGTTGCCATGGCATCCACGGGGTTGGGTTGCCATGGCAACCACGGGGTTTGGTTGCCATGGCAACCACGGGGTTTGGTTGCCATGGCAACCATGGGGTTCTGCGTCCATGGTAACCATGGCGTTGTGTTGCCATGGTAACCATGGCGTTTAGTTGCCATGGCAACCACGCAGTTTGGTTGCCATGGTAACCATGGGGTTGTGTTGCCATGGTAACCATGGCGTTTAGTTGCCATGGCAACTATGGGGTTCTGTTGCCATGGTAACCATGGGGTTGGGTTGCCATGGCAACCATGGGGTTGTGTTGCCATGGGAACCATGTGGTTGGGTTGCCATGGCATCCACGGGGTTGGGTTGCCATGGCAACCATGGGGTTTGGTTGCCATGGCAACCATGGGGTTCTGTGTCCATGGTAACCATGGGGTGGTGTTGCCATGGTAACCGTGGCGTTTAGTTGCCATGGCAACTATGGGGTTCTGTTGCCATGGTAACCATGGGGTTGGGTTGCCATGGCATCCACGGGGTTGGGTTGCCATGGCAACCATGGGGTTGGGTTGCCATGGTAACCATGGCGTTGTGTTGCCATGGTAACCATGGCGTTTAGTTGCCATGGCAACCACGGGGTTTGGTTGCCATGGTAACCACGGGGTTTGGTTGCCATGGTAACCATGGGGTTGGGTTGCCATGGCAACCATGGGGTTGTGTTGCCATGGTAACCATGGGGTTGGGTTGCCATGGCAACCATGGGGTTGTGTTGCCATGGGAACCATGGGGTTGGGTTGCCATGGCATCCACGGTGTTGGGTAGCCATGGCAACCACGGTGTTTGGTTGCCATTGCAACCATGGGGTTCTGTGTCCATGGTAACCATGGCGTTGTGTTGCCATGGTAACCATGGCGTTTAGTTGCCATGGCAACCACGGAGTTTGGTTGCCATGGTAACCATGGGGTTGTGTTGCCATGGTAACCATGGCGTTTAGTTGCCATGGCAACTATGGTGTTCTGTTGCCATGGGAACCATGGGGTTGGGTTGCCATGGCAACCATGGGGTTGTGTTGCCATGGGAACAATGGGGTTGGGTTGCCATGGCATCCACGGGGTTGGGTTGCCATGGCAACCACGGGGTTTGGTTGCCATGGCAACCATGGTGTTCTGTGTCCGTGGTAACCATGGCGTTGTGTTGCCATGGTAACCATGGGGTTGGGTTGCCATGGCAACCATGGGGTAGTGTTTCCATGGCAACCACGGGGCTTGGTTGCCATGGTAACCATGGGGTTGGGTTTCCATGGCAACCATGGCTTTGGGTTGCCATGGCAACCATGGGGTTGTGTTGCCATGGTAACCATGAGGTTGGGTTGCCATGGCAACCATGGGGTTGTGTTGCCATGGTAACCATGGCGTTTAGTTGCCATGGCAACCACGGAGTTTGGTTGCCATGGTAACCACGGGGTTTGGTTGCCATGGTAACCATGGGGTTGGGTTGCCATGGCAACCATGGGGTTGTGTTGCCCTGGTAACCATGGGGTTGGGTTGCCATGGCAACCATGGGGTTGTGTTGCCATGGTAACCATGGCGTTTATTTGCCATGGCAACTATGGGGTTCTGTTGCCATGGTAACCATAGGGTTGGGTTGCCATGGCAACCATGGGGTTGTGTTGCCATGGGAACCATGGGGTTGGGTTGCCATGGCATCCACGGGGTTGGGTTGCCATGGCAACCACGGGGTTTGGTTGCCATGGCAACCATGGGGTTCTGTGTCCATGGTAACCATGGCGTTGTGTTGCCATGGTAACCATGGCGTTTAGTTGCCATGGCAACCACGGGGTTTGGTTGCCATGGTAACCATGGGGTTGTGTTGCCATGGTAACCATGGCGTTTAGTTGCCATGGCAACTATGGGGTTCTGTTGCCATGGTAACCATGGGCTTGGGTTGCCATGGCAACCATGGGGTTGTGTTGCCATGGGAACCATGGGGTTGGGTTGCCATGGCATCCACGGGGTTGGGTTGCCATGGCATCCACGGGGTTTGGTTGCCATGGCAACCATGGGGTTCTGTGTCCATGGTAACCATGGGTTTGTGTTGCCGTGGTAACCATGGCGTTTAGTTGCCATGGAAACTATGGGGTTCTGTTGCCATGGTAACCATGGGGTTGGGTTGCCATGGCAACCATGGGGTTGTGTTGCCATGGGAACCATGTGGTTGGGTTGCCATGGCATCCACGGGGTTGGGTTGCCATGGCAACCATGGGGTTTGGTTGCCATGGCAACCATGGGGTTCTGTGTCCATGGTAACCATGGGGTGGTGTTGCCATGGTAACCGTGGCGTTTAGTTGCCATGGCAACTATGGGGTTCTGTTGCCATGGTAACCATGGGGTTGGGTTGCCATGGCATCCACGGGGTTGGGTTGCCATGGCAACCATGGGGTTGGGTTGCCATGGTAACCATGGCGTTGTGTTGCCATGGTAACCATGGCGTTTAGTTGCCATGGCAACCACGGGGTTTGGTTGCCATGGTAACCACGGGGTTTGGTTGCCATGGCAACCATGGGGTTGTGTTGCCATGGGAACCATGGGGTTGGGTTGCCATGGCATCCAGGGGGTTGGGTTACCATGGCATCCAAGGAGTTTGGTTGCCATAATAACCATGGGGTTGTGTTGCCATGGTAACCATGGCGTTTAGTTGCCATGGCAACTATGGGGTTCTGTTGCCATGGTAACCATGGGGTTGGGTTGCCATGGCAACCATGGGGTTGTGTTGCCATTGGAACCATGGGGTTGGGTTGCCATGGCATCCACGGGGTTGGGTTGCCATGGCAACCATGGGGTTGTGTTGTCATGGGAACCATGGGGTTGGGTTGCCATGGCAACCATGGGGTTGGGTTGCCATGGCAACCATGGGGTTGGGTTGCCATGGTAAACATGGCGTTTAGTTGCCATGGCAACCACGGGATTTGGTTGCCATGGTAACCATGGGGTTGTGTTGCCATGGTAACCATGGCGTTTAGTTGCCATGGCAACTATGGGGTTCTGTTGCCATGGGAACCATGGGGTTGGGTTGCCATGGCAACCATGGGGTTGTGTTGCCATGGGAACCATGGGGTTGGGTTGCCATGGCATCCACGGGGTTGGGTTGCCATGGCAACCACGGGGTTTGGTTGCCATGGCAACCATGGGGTTCTGTGTCCATGGTAACCATGGCGTTGTGTAGCCATGGTAACCATGGCGTTTAGTTGCCATGGCAACTATGGGGTTCTGTTTCCATGGTAACCATGGGGTTGGGTTACCATGGCAACCATGGGGTTGTGTTGTCATGGGAACCATGGGGTTGGGTTGCCATGGCAACCATGGGGTTGTGTTGCCATGGTAACCATGGCGTTTAGTTGCCATGGCAACCACGGGGTTTGGTTGCCATGGTAACCGTGGGGTTGTGTTGCCATGGCAACCATGGGGTTGGGTTCCCATGCTAACCATGGGGTTGGGTTGCCATGGCAACCATGGGGTTGTGTTGCCATGGTAACCATGGCGTTTAGTTGCCATGGCAACTATGGGGTTCTGTTGCCATGGTAACCATGGGGTTGGGTTGCCATGGCAACCATGGGGTTGTGTTGCCATGGGAACCATGGGGTTGGGTTGCCATGGCATCCACGGGGTTGGGTTGCCATGGCAACCACGGGGTTTGGTTGCCATGGCAACCATTGGGTTCTGTGTCCATGGTAACCATGGGGTTGTGTTCCCATGGCAACCATGGCGTTTTGTTGCCATGGCAACTATGGGGTTCTGTTGCCATGGCAACCACGGGGTTTGGTTGCCATGGTAACCATGTTGTTGGGTTGCCATGGCAACCATGGGGTTAGGTTGCCATGGCAACCATGGGGTTGTGTTGCCATGGTAACCACGGGGTTTGGTTGCCAAGGGAACCATGGGGTTCTGTGTCCATGGTAACCATGGGGTTGTGTTGCCATGGTAACCATGGCGTTTTTTTGCCATGGCAACTATGGGGTTCTCTTGCCATGGGAACCATGGGGTAGTGTTTCCATGGCAACCACGGGGTTTGGTTGCCATGGTAACCATGGGGTTGGGTTGCCATGGCAACCATGGGGTTGGGTTGCCATGGCAACCATGGGGTTGTGTTGCCATGGTAACCATGGGGTTGGGTTGCCATGGCAACCATGGCGTTGTGTTGCCATGGTAACCATGGCGTTTAGTTTCCATGGCAACTATGGGGTTCTGTTGCCATGGTAACCATGGGGTTGGGTTGCCATGGCAACCATGGGGTTGTGTTGCCATGGGAACCATGGGGTTGGGTTGCCATGGCATCCACGGGGTTGGGTTGCCATGGCAACCACTAAGGTTTGGTTGCCATGGCAACCATGGGGTTGTGTTGCCATGGTAACCATGGCGTTTAGTTGCCATGGCAACTATGGGGTTCTGTTGCCATGGTAACCATGGGGTTGGGTTGCCATGGCAACCATGGGGTTGTGTTGCCATGGTAACCATGGGGTTGGGTTGCCATGGCAACCATGGGGTTGGGTTGCCATGGTAACCATGGCGTTGTGTTGCCATGGTAACCATGGCGTTTAGTTGCCATGGCAACCACGGAGTTTGGTTGCCATGGTAACCACGGGGTTTGGTTGCCATGGTAACCATGGGGTTGGGTTGCCATGGCAACCATGGGGTTGTGTTGCCATGGTAACCATGGGGTTGGGTTGCCATGGCAACCATGGGGTTGTGTTGCCATTGTAACCATGGCGTTTAGTTGCCATGGCATCTATGGGGTTCTGTTGCCATGGGAACCATGGGGTTGGGTTGCCATGGCAACCATGGGGTTGTGTTGCCATGGGAACCATGGGGTTGGGTTGCCATGGCATCCACGGGGTTGGGTTGCCATGGCAACCACGGTGTTTGGTTGCCATGGCAACCATGGGGTTCTGTGTCCATGGTAACCATGGCGTTGTGTTTCCATGGTAACCATGGCGTTTAGTTGCCATGGCAACCACGGAGTTTGGTTGCCATGGTAACCATGGGGTTGTGTTGCCATGGGAACCATGGGGTTGGGTTGCCATGGCATCCACGGGGTTGGGTTGCCATGGCAACTACGGGGTTTGGTTGCCATGGCAACCATGGGGTTGTGTTGCCATGGGAACAATGGGGTTGGGTTGCCATGGCATCCACGGGGTTGGGTTGCCATGGCAACCACGGGGTTTGGTTGCCATGGCAACCATGGTGTTCTGTGTCCATGGTAACCATGGCGTTGTTTTGCCATGGTAACCATGGGGTTGGGTTGCCATGGCAACCATGGGGTTGGGTTGCCATGGCAACCATGGGGTAGTGTTTCCATGGCAACCACGGGGTTTGGTTGCCATGGTAACCATGGGGTTGGGTTGCCATGGCAACCATGGGGTAGTGTTTCCATGGCAACCACGGACTTTGGTTGCCATGGTAACCACGGGGTTTGGTTGCCATGGTAACCATGGGGTTGGGTTGCCATGGCAACCATGGGGTTGTGTTGCCATGGTAACCATGGGGTTGGGTTGCCATGGCAACCATGGTGTTGTGTTGCCATGGTAACCATGGCGTTTAGTTGCCATGGCAACTATGGGGTTCTGTTGCCATGGTAACCATGGGGTTGGGTTGCCATGGCAACCATGGGGTTGTGTTGCCATGGGAACCATGGGGTTGGGTTGCCATGGCATCCACGGGGTTGGGTTGCCATGGCAACCACGGGGTTTGGTTGCCATGGCAACCACGGGGTTTGGTTGCCATGGCAACCATGGGGTTCTGCGTCCATGGTAACCATGGCGTTGTGTTGCCATGGTAACCATGGCGTTTAGTTGCCATGGCAACCACGCAGTTTGGTTGCCATGGTAACCATGGGGTTGTGTTGCCATGGTAACCATGGCGTTTAGTTGCCATGGCAACTATGGGGTTCTGTTGCCATGGTAACCATGGGGTTGGGTTGCCATGGCAACCATGGGGTTGTGTTGCCATGGGAACCATGTGGTTGGGTTGCCATGGCATCCACGGGGTTGGGTTGCCATGGCAACCATGGGGTTTGGTTGCCATGGCAACCATGGGGTTCTGTGTCCATGGTAACCATGGGGTGGTGTTGCCATGGTAACCGTGGCGTTTAGTTGCCATGGCAACTATGGGGTTCTGTTGCCATGGTAACCATGGGGTTGGGTTGCCATGGCATCCACGGGGTTGGGTTGCCATGGCAACCATGGGGTTGGGTTGCCATGGTAACCATGGCGTTGTGTTGCCATGGTAACCATGGCGTTTAGTTGCCATGGCAACCACGGGGTTTGGTTGCCATGGTAACCACGGGGTTTGGTTGCCATGGTAACCATGGGGTTGGGTTGCCATGGCAACCATGGGGTTGTGTTGCCATGGTAACCATGGGGTTGGGTTGCCATGGCAACCATGGGGTTGTGTTGCCATGGGAACCATGGGGTTGGGTTGCCATGGCATCCACGGTGTTGGGTAGCCATGGCAACCACGGTGTTTGGTTGCCATTGCAACCATGGGGTTCTGTGTCCATGGTAACCATGGCGTTGTGTTGCCATGGTAACCATGGCGTTTAGTTGCCATGGCAACCACGGAGTTTGGTTGCCATGGTAACCATGGGGTTGTGTTGCCATGGTAACCATGGCGTTTAGTTGCCATGGCAACTATGGTGTTCTGTTGCCATGGGAACCATGGGGTTGGGTTGCCATGGCAACCATGGGGTTGTGTTGCCATGGGAACAATGGGGTTGGGTTGCCATGGCATCCACGGGGTTGGGTTGCCATGGCAACCACGGGGTTTGGTTGCCATGGCAACCATGGTGTTCTGTGTCCGTGGTAACCATGGCGTTGTGTTGCCATGGTAACCATGGGGTTGGGTTGCCATGGCAACCATGGGGTAGTGTTTCCATGGCAACCACGGGGCTTGGTTGCCATGGTAACCATGGGGTTGGGTTTCCATGGCAACCATGGCTTTGGGTTGCCATGGCAACCATGGGGTTGTGTTGCCATGGTAACCATGAGGTTGGGTTGCCATGGCAACCATGGGGTTGTGTTGCCATGGTAACCATGGCGTTTAGTTGCCATGGCAACCACGGAGTTTGGTTGCCATGGTAACCACGGGGTTTGGTTGCCATGGTAACCATGGGGTTGGGTTGCCATGGCAACCATGGGGTTGTGTTGCCCTGGTAACCATGGGGTTGGGTTGCCATGGCAACCATGGGGTTGTGTTGCCATGGTAACCATGGCGTTTATTTGCCATGGCAACTATGGGGTTCTGTTGCCATGGTAACCATAGGGTTGGGTTGCCATGGCAACCATGGGGTTGTGTTGCCATGGGAACCATGGGGTTGGGTTGCCATGGCATCCACGGGGTTGGGTTGCCATGGCAACCACGGGGTTTGGTTGCCATGGCAACCATGGGGTTCTGTGTCCATGGTAACCATGGCGTTGTGTTGCCATGGTAACCATGGCGTTTAGTTGCCATGGCAACCACGGGGTTTGGTTGCCATGGTAACCATGGGGTTGTGTTGCCATGGTAACCATGGCGTTTAGTTGCCATGGCAACTATGGGGTTCTGTTGCCATGGTAACCATGGGCTTGGGTTGCCATGGCAACCATGGGGTTGTGTTGCCATGGGAACCATGGGGTTGGGTTGCCATGGCATCCACGGGGTTGGGTTGCCATGGCATCCACGGGGTTTGGTTGCCATGGCAACCATGGGGTTCTGTGTCCATGGTAACCATGGGTTTGTGTTGCCGTGGTAACCATGGCGTTTAGTTGCCATGGAAACTATGGGGTTCTGTTGCCATGGTAACCATGGGGTTGGGTTGCCATGGCAACCATGGGGTTGTGTTGCCATGGGAACCATGTGGTTGGGTTGCCATGGCATCCACGGGGTTGGGTTGCCATGGCAACCATGGGGTTTGGTTGCCATGGCAACCATGGGGTTCTGTGTCCATGGTAACCATGGGGTGGTGTTGCCATGGTAACCGTGGCGTTTAGTTGCCATGGCAACTATGGGGTTCTGTTGCCATGGTAACCATGGGGTTGGGTTGCCATGGCATCCACGGGGTTGGGTTGCCATGGCAACCATGGGGTTGGGTTGCCATGGTAACCATGGCGTTGTGTTGCCATGGTAACCATGGCGTTTAGTTGCCATGGCAACCACGGGGTTTGGTTGCCATGGTAACCACGGGGTTTGGTTGCCATGGCAACCATGGTGTTCTGTGTCCCTGGTAACCATGGCGTTGTGTTGCCATGGTAACCATGGGGTTGGGTTGCCATGGCAACCATGGGGTTTGGTTGCCATGGCAACCATGGGGTAGTGTTTCCATGGCAACCACGGGGCTTGGTTGCCATGGTAACCATGGGGTTGGGTTTCCATGGCAACCATGGCTTTGGGTTACCATGGCAACCATGGGGTTGTGTTGCCATGGTAACCATGAGGTTGGGTTGCCATGGCAACCATGGGGTTGTGTTGCCATGGTAACCATGGCGTTTAGTTGCCATGGCAACCACGGAGTTTGATTGCCATGGTAACCACGGGGTTTGGTTGCCATGGTAACCATGGCGTTTATTTGCCATGGCAACTATGGGGTTGTGTTGCCATGGTAACCATGGGGTTGGGTTGCCATGGCAACCATGGGGTTGTGTTGCCATGGGAACCATGGGGTTGGGTTGCCATGGCATCCACGGGGTTGGGTTGCCATGGCAACCACGGGGTTTGGTTGCCATGGCAACCATGGGGTTCTGTGTCCATGGTAACCATGGCGTTGTGTTGCCATGGTAACCATGGCGTTTAGTTGCCATGGCAACCACGGGGTTTGGTTGCCATGGTAACCATGGGGTTGTGTTGCCATGGTAACCATGGCGTTTAGTTGCCATGGCAACTATGGGGTTCTGTTGCCATTGTAACCATGGGGTTGGGTTGCCATGGCAACCATGGGGTTGGGTTGCCATGGCAACTATGGGGTTCTGTTGCCATGGTAACCATGGGGTTGTGTTGCCATGGTAACCATGGCGTTTTGTTGCCATGGGAACCATGGGGTTGGGTTGCCATGTCATCCACGGGGTTGGGTTGCCATGGCAACCACGGGGTTTGGTTGCCAAGGGAACCATGGGGTTCTGTGTCCATGGTAACCATGGGGTTGTGTTGCCATGGTAACCATGGCGTTTTGTTGCCATGGCAACTATGGGGTTCTCTTGCCATGGGAACCATGGGGTAGTGTTTCCATGGCAACCACGGGGTTTGGTTGCCATGGTAACCATGGGGTTGGGTTGCCATGGCAACCATGGGGTTGGGTTGCCATGGCAACCATGGGGTTGTGTTGCCATGGTAACCATGGGGTTGGGTTGCCATGGCAACCATGGGGTTGTGTTGCCATGGTAACCATGGCGTTTAGTTTCCATGGCAACTATGGGGTTCTGTTGCCATGGTAACCATGGGGTTGGGTTGCCATGGCAACCATGGGGTTGTGTTGCCATGGGAACCATGGGGTTGGGTTGCCATGGCATCCACGGGGTTGGGTTGCCATGGCAACCACTAAGGTTTGGTTGCCATGGCAACCATGGGGTTGTGTTGCCATGGTAACCATGGCGTTTAGTTGCCATGGCAACTATGGGGTTCTGTTGCCATGGTAACCATGGGGTTGGGTTGCCATGGCAACCATGGGGTTGTGTTGCCATGGTAACCATGGGGTTGGGTTGCCATGGCAACCATGGGGTTGGGTTGCCATGGTAACCATGGCGTTGTGTTGCCATGGTAACCATGGCGTTTAGTTGCCATGGCAACCACGGAGTTTGGTTGCCATGGTAACCACGGGGTTTGGTTGCCATGGTAACCATGGGGTTGGGTTGCCATGGCAACCATTGGGTTGTGTTGCCATGGTAACCATGGGGTTGGGTTGCCATGGCAACCATGGGGTTGTGTTGCCATGGGAACCATGGCGTTTAGTTGCCATGGCAACTATGGTGTTCTGTTGCCATGGTAACCATGGGGTTGGGTTGCCATGGCAACCATGGGGTTGTGTTGCCATGGGAACCATGGGGTTGGGTTGCCGTGGCATCCACGGGGTTGGGTTACCATGGCATCCAAGGAGTTTGGTTGCCATGGTAACCATGGGGTTGTGTTGCCATGGTAACCATGGCGTTTAGTTGCCATGGCAACTATGGGGTTCTGTTGCCATGGGAACCATGGGGTTGGGTTGCCATGGCAACCATGGGGTTGTGTTGCCATGGGAACAATGGGGTTGGGTTGCCATGGCATCCACGGGGTTGGGTTGCCATGGCAACCACGGGGTTTGGTTGCCATGGCAACCATGGTGTTCTGTGTCCGTGGTAACCATGGCGTTCTGTTGCCATGGTAACCATGGGGTTGGGTTGCCATGGCAACCATGGGGTTGGGTTGCCATGGCAACCATGGGGTAGTGTTTCCATGGCAACCACGGGGCTTGGTTGCCATGGTAACCATGGGGTTGGGTTTCCATTGCAACCATGGCTTTGGGTTGCCATGGCAACCATGGGGTTGTGTTGCCATGGTAACCATGAGGTTGGGTTGCCATGGCAACCATGGGGTTGTGTTGCCATGGTAACCATGGCGTTTAGTTGCCATGGCAACCACGGAGTTTGGTTGCCATGGTAACCACGGGGTTCGGTTGCCATGGTAACCATGGGGTTGGGTTGCCATGGCAACCATGGGGTTGTGTTGCCCTGGTAACCATGGGGTTGGGTTGCCATGGCAACCATGGTGTTGTGTTGCCATGGTAACCATGGCGTTTATTTGCCATGGCAACTATGGGGTTCTGTTGCCATGGTAACCATGGGGTTGGGTTGCCATGGCAACCACGGGGTTTGGTTGCCATGGCAACCATGGGGTTCTGTGTCCATGGTAACCATGGCGTTGTGTTGCCATGGTAACCATGGCGTTTAGTTGCCATGGCAACCACGGGGTTTGGTTGCCATGGTAACCATGGGGTTGTGTTGCCATGGTAACCATGGCGTTTAGTTGCCATGGCAACTATGGGGTTCTGTTGCCATGGTAACCATGGGCTTGGGTTGCCATGGCAACCATGGGGTTGTGTTGCCATGGGAACCATGGGGTTGGGTTGCCATGGCATCCACGGGGTTGGGTTGCCATGGCATCCACGGGGTTTGGTTGCCATGGCAACCATGGGGTTCTGTGTCCATGGTAACCATGGGGTTGTGTTGCCGTGGTAACCATGGCGTTTAGTTGCCATGGAAACTATGGGGTTCTGTTGCCATGGTAACCATGGGGTTGGGTTGCCATGGCATCCACGGGGTTGGGTTGCCATGGCAACCATGGGGTTGGGTTGCCATGGTAACCATGGCGTTGTGTTGCCATGGTAACCATGGCGTTTAGTTGCCATGGCAACCACGGAGTTTGGTTGCCATGGTAACCATGGGGTTGTGTTGCCATGGTAACCATGGCGTTTAGTTGCCATGGCAACTATGGGGTTCTGTTGCCATGGGAACCATGGGGTTGGGTTGCCATGGCAACCATGGGGTTGTGTTGCCATGGGAACAATGGGGTTGGGTTGCCATGGCATCCACGGGGTTGGGTTGCCATGGCAACCACGGGGTTTGGTTGCCATGGCAACCATGGTGTTCTGTGTCCGTGGTAACCATGGCGTTGTGTTGCCATGGTAACCATGGGGTTGGGTTGCCATGGCAACCATGGGGTTGGGTTGCCATGGCAACCATGGGGTAGTGTTTCCATGGCAACCACGGGGCTTGGTTGCCATGGTAACCATGGGGTTGGGTTTCCATGGCAACCATGGCTTTGGTTTACCATGGCAACCATGGGGTTGTGTTGCCATGGTAACCATGGGGTTGGGTTGCCATGGCAACCATGGGGTTGTGTTGCCATGGTAACCATGGCGTTTAGTTGCCATGGCAACCACGGAGTTTGGTTGCCATGGTAACCACGGGGTTTGGTTGCCATGGTAACCATGGCGTTTATTTGCCATGGCAACTATGGGGTTGTGTTGCCATGGTAACCATGGGGTTGGGTTGCCATGGCAACCATGGGGTTGTGTTGCCATGGGAACCATGGGGTTGGGTTGCCATGGCATCCACGGGGTTGGGTTGCCATGGCAACAACGGGGTTTGGTTGCCATGGCAACCATGGGGTTCTGTGTCCATGGTAACCATGGCGTTGTGTTGCCATGGTAACCATGGCGTTTAGTTGCCATGGCAACCACGGGGTTTGGTTGCCATGGTAACCATGGGGTTGTGTTGCCATGGTAACCATGGCGTTTAGTTGCCATGGCAACTATGGGGTTCTGTTGCCATTGTAACCATGGGGTTGGGTTGCCATGGCAACCATGGGGTTGGGTTGCCATGGCAACTATGGGGTTCTGTTGCCATGGTAACCATGGGGTTGTGTTGCCATGGTAACCATGGCGTTTTGTTGCCATGGGAACCATGGGGTTGGGTTGCCATGTCATCCACGGGGTTGGGTTGCCATGGCAACCACGGGGTTTGGTTGCCAAGGGAACCATGGGGTTCTGTGTCCATGGTAACCATGGGGTTGTGTTGCCATGGTAACCATGGCGTTTTGTTGCCATGGCAACTATGGGGTTCTCTTGCCATGGGAACCATGGGGTAGTGTTTCCATGGCAACCACGGGGTTTGGTTGCCATGGTAACCATGGGGTTGGGTTGCCATGGCAACCATGGGGTTGGGTTGCCATGGCAACCATGGGGTTGTGTTGCCATGGTAACCATGGGGTTGGGTTGCCATGGCAACCATGGGGTTGTGTTGCCATGGTAACCATGGCGTTTAGTTGCCATGGCAACTATGGGGTTCTGTTGCCATGGTAACCATGGGGTTGGGTTGCCATGGCAACCATGGGGTTGTGTTGCCATGGGAACCATGGGGTTGGGTTGCCATGGCATCCACGGGGTTGGGTTGCCATGGCAACCACTAAGGTTTGGTTGCCATGGCAACCATGGGGTTGTGTTGCCATGGTAACCATGGCGTTTAGTTGCCATGGCAACTATGGGGTTCTGTTGCCATGGTAACCATGGGGTTGGGTTGCCATGGCAACCATGGGGTTGTGTTGCCATGGTAACCATGGGGTTGGGTTGCCATGGCAACCATGGGGTTGGGTTGCCATGGTAACCATGGCGTTGTGTTGCCATGGTAACCATGGCGTTTAGTTGCCATGGCAACCACGGAGTTTGGTTGCCATGGTAACCACGGGGTTTGGTTGCCATGGTAACCATGGGGTTGGGTTGCCATGGCAACCATTGGGTTGTGTTGCCATGGTAACCATGGGGTTGGGTTGCCATGGCAACCATGGGGTTGTGTTGCCATGGGAACCATGGCGTTTAGTTGCCATGGCAACTATGGTGTTCTGTTGCCATGGTAACCATGGGGTTGGGTTGCCATGGCAACCATGGGGTTGTGTTGCCATGGGAACCATGGGGTTGGGTTGCCGTGGCATCCACGGGGTTGGGTTACCATGGCATCCAAGGAGTTTGGTTGCCATGGTAACCATGGGGTTGTGTTGCCATGGTAACCATGGCGTTTAGTTGCCATGGCAACTATGGGGTTCTGTTGCCATGGGAACCATGGGGTTGGGTTGCCATGGCAACCATGGGGTTGTGTTGCCATGGGAACAATGGGGTTGGGTTGCCATGGCATCCACGGGGTTGGGTTGCCATGGCAACCACGGGGTTTGGTTGCCATGGCAACCATGGTGTTCTGTGTCCGTGGTAACCATGGCGTTCTGTTGCCATGGTAACCATGGGGTTGGGTTGCCATGGCAACCATGGGGTTGGGTTGCCATGGCAACCATGGGGTAGTGTTTCCATGGCAACCACGGGGCTTGGTTGCCATGGTAACCATGGGGTTGGGTTTCCATTGCAACCATGGCTTTGGGTTGCCATGGCAACCATGGGGTTGTGTTGCCATGGTAACCATGAGGTTGGGTTGCCATGGCAACCATGGGGTTGTGTTGCCATGGTAACCATGGCGTTTAGTTGCCATGGCAACCACGGAGTTTGGTTGCCATGGTAACCACGGGGTTTGGTTGCCATGGTAACCATGGGGTTGGGTTGCCATGGCAACCATGGGGTTGTGTTGCCCTGGTAACCATGGGGTTGGGTTGCCATGGCAACCATGGTGTTGTGTTGCCCTGGTAACCATGGGGTTTGGTTGCCATGGCAACCATGGGGTTCTGTGTCCATGGTAACCATGGGGTTGTGTTGCCGTGGTAACCATGGCGTTTAGTTGCCATGGAAACTATGGGGTTCTGTTGCCATGGTAACCATGGGGTTGGGTTGCCATGGCATCCACGGGGTTGGGTTGCCATGGCAACCATGGGGTTGGGTTGCCATGGTAACCATGGCGTTGTGTTGCCATGGTAACCATGGCGTTTAGTTGCCATGGCAACCACGGAGTTTGGTTGCCATGGTAACCATGGGGTTGTGTTGCCATGGTAACCATGGCGTTTAGTTGCCATGGCAACTATGGGGTTCTGTTGCCATGGGAACCATGGGGTTGGGTTGCCATGGCAACCATGGGGTTGTGTTGCCATGGGAACAATGGGGTTGGGTTGCCATGGCATCCACGGGGTTGGGTTGCCATGGCAACCACGGGGTTTGGTTGCCATGGCAACCATGGTGTTCTGTGTCCGTGGTAACCATGGCGTTGTGTTGCCATGGTAACCATGGGGTTGGGTTGCCATGGCAACCATGGGGTTGGGTTGCCATGGCAACCATGGGGTAGTGTTTCCATGGCAACCACGGGGCTTGGTTGCCATGGTAACCATGGGGTTGGGTTTCCATGGCAACCATGGCTTTGGTTTACCATGGCAACCTTGGGGTTGTGTTGCCATGGTAACCATGAGGTTGGGTTGCCATGGCAACCATGGGGTTGTGTTGCCATGGTAACCATGGCGTTTAGTTGCCATGGCAACCACGGAGTTTGGTTGCCATGGTAACCACGGGGTTTGGTTGCCATGGTAACCATGGCGTTTATTTGCCATGGCAACTATGGGGTTGTGTTGCCATGGTAACCATGGGGTTGGGTTGCCATGGCAACCATGGGGTTGTGTTGCCATGGGAACCATGGGGTTGGGTTGCCATGGCATCCACGGGGTTGGGTTGCCATGGCAACAACGGGGTTTGGTTGCCATGGCAACCATGGGGTTCTGTGTCCATGGTAACCATGGCGTTGTGTTGCCATGGTAACCATGGCGTTTAGTTGCCATGGCAACCACGGGGTTTGGTTGCCATGGTAACCATGGGGTTGTGTTGCCATGGTAACCATGGCGTTTAGTTGCCATGGCAACTATGGGGTTCTGTTGCCATTGTAACCATGGGGTTGGGTTGCCATGGCAACCATGGGGTTGGGTTGCCATGGCAACTATGGGGTTCTGTTGCCATGGTAACCATGGGGTTGTGTTGCCATGGTAACCATGGCGTTTTGTTGCCATGGGAACCATGGGGTTGGGTTGCCATGTCATCCACGGGGTTGGGTTGCCATGGCAACCACGGGGTTTGGTTGCCAAGGGAACCATGGGGTTCTGTGTCCATGGTAACCATGGGGTTGTGTTGCCATGGTAACCATGGCGTTTTGTTGCCATGGCAACTATGGGGTTCTCTTGCCATGGGAACCATGGGGTAGTGTTTCCATGGCAACCACGGGGTTTGGTTGCCATGGTAACCATGGGGTTGGGTTGCCATGGCAACCATGGGGTTGGGTTGCCATGGCAACCATGGGGTTGTGTTGCCATGGTAACCATGGGGTTGGGTTGCCATGGCAACCATGGGGTTGTGTTGCCATGGTAACCATGGCGTTTAGTTGCCATGGCAACTATGGGGTTCTGTTGCCATGGTAACCATGGGGTTGGGTTGCCATGGCAACCATGGGGTTGTGTTGCCATGGGAACCATGGGGTTGGGTTGCCATGGCATCCACGGGGTTGGGTTGCCATGGCAACCACTAAGGTTTGGTTGCCATGGCAACCATGGGGTTGTGTTGCCATGGTAACCATGGCGTTTAGTTGCCATGGCAACTATGGGGTTCTGTTGCCATGGTAACCATGGGGTTGGGTTGCCATGGCAACCATGGGGTTGTGTTGCCATGGTAACCATGGGGTTGGGTTGCCATGGCAACCATGGGGTTGGCTTGCCATGGTAACCATGGCGTTGTGTTGCCATGGTAACCATGGCGTTTAGTTGCCATGGCAACCACGGAGTTTGGTTGCCATGGTAACCACGGGGTTTGGTTGCCATGGTAACCATGGGGTTGGGTTGCCATGGCAACCATTGGGTTGTGTTGCCATGGTAACCATGGGGTTGGGTTGCCATGGCAACCATGGGGTTGTGTTGCCATGGGAACCATGGCGTTTAGTTGCCATGGCAACTATGGTGTTCTGTTGCCATGGTAACCATGGGGTTGGGTTGCCATGGCAACCATGGGGTTGTGTTGCCATGGGAACCATGGGGTTGGGTTGCCGTGGCATCCACGGGGTTGGGTTACCATGGCATCCGAGGAGTTTGGTTGCCATAATAACCATGGGGTTGTGTTGCCATGGTAACCATGGCGTTTAGTTGCCATGGCAACTATGGGGTTCTGTTGCCATGGTAACCATGGGGTTGGGTTGCCATGGCAACCATGGGGTTGTGTTGCCATTGGAACCATGGGGTTGGGTTGCCATGGCATCCACGGGGTTGGGATGCCATGGCAAACAAGGGGTTGTGTTGTCATGGGAACCATGGGGTTGGGTTGCCATGGCAACCATGGGGTTGGGTTGCCATGGCAACCATGGGGTTGGGTTGCCATGGCAACCATGGGGTTGTGTTGCCATGGTAAACATGGCGTTTAGTTGCCATGGCAACCACGGGGTTTGGTTGCCATGGTAACCATGGGGTTGTGTTGCCATGGTAACCATGGCGTTTAGTTGCCATGGCAACTATGGGGTTCTGTTGCCATGGTAACCATGGGGTTGGGTTGCCATGGCAACCATGGGGTTGTGTTGCCATGGGAACCATGGGGTTGGGTTGCCATGGCATCCACGGGGTTGTGTTGCCATGGCAACCACGGGGTTTGGTTGCAATGGCAACCATGGGGTTCTGTGTCCATGGTAACCATGGCGTTGTGTAGCCATGGTAACCATGGCGTTTAGTTGCCATGGCAACTATGGGGTTCTGTTTCCATGGTAACCATGGGGTTGGGTTACCATGGCAACCATGGGGTTGGGTTGCCATGGCAACCATGGGGTTGTGTTGCCATGGGAACCATGGGGTTGGGTTGCCATGGCATCCACGGGGTTGGGTTGCCATGGCAACCACGGTGTTTGGTTGCCATGGCAACCATGGGGTTCTGTGTCCATGGTAACCATGGCGTTGTGTTGCCATGGTAACCATGGCGTTTAGTTGCCATGGCAACCACGGAGTTTGGTTGCCATGGTAACCATGGGGTTGTGTTGCCATGGTAACCATGGCGTTTAGTTGCCATGGCAACTATGGGGTTCTGTTGCCATGGTAACCATGGGGTTGGGTTGCCATGGCAACCATGGGGTTGTGTTGCCATGGGAACAATGGGGTTGGGTTGCCATGGCATCCACGGGGTTGGGTTGCCATGGCAACCACGGGGTTTGGTTGCCATGGCAACCATGGTGTTCTGTGTCCATGGTAACCATGGCGTTGTTTTGCCATGGTAACCATGGGGTTGGGTTGCCATGGCAACCATGGGGTTGGGTTGCCATGGCAACCATGGGGTAGTGTTTCCATGGCAACCACGGGGTTTGGTTGCCATGGTAACCATGGGGTTGGGTTGCCATGGCAACCATGGGGTAGTGTTTCCATGGCAACCACGGAGTTTGGTTGCCATGGTAACCACGGGGTTCGGTTGCCATGGTAACCATGGGGTTGGGTTGCCATGGCAACCATGGGGTTGTGTTGCCATGGTAACCATGGGGTTGGGTTGCCATGGCAACCATGGTGTTGTGTTGCCATGGTAACCATGGCGTTTAGTTGCCATGGCAACTATGGGGTTCTGTTGCCATGGTAACCATGGGGTTGGGTTGCCATGGCAACCATGGGGTTGTGTTGCCATGGGAACCATGGGGTTGGGTTGCCATGGCATCCACGGGGTTGGGTTGCCATGGCAACCACGGGGTTTGGTTGCCATGGCAACCACGGGGTTTGGTTGCCATGGCAACCATGGGGTTCTGCGTCCATGGTAACCATGGCGTTGTGTTGCCATGGTAACCATGGCGTTTAGTTGCCATGGCAACCACGCAGTTTGGTTGCCATGGTAACCATGGGGTTGTGTTGCCATGGTAACCATGGCGTTTAGTTGCCATGGCAACTATGGGGTTCTGTTGCCATGGTAACCATGGGGTTGGGTTGCCATGGCAACCATGGGGTTGTGTTGCCATGGGAACCATGTGGTTGGGTTGCCATGGCATCCACGGGGTTGGGTTGCCATGGCAACCATGGGGTTTGGTTGCCATGGCAACCATGGGGTTCTGTGTCCATGGTAACCATGGGGTGGTGTTGCCATGGTAACCATGGCGTTTAGTTGCCATGGCAACTATGGGGTTCTGTTGCCATGGTAACCATGGGGTTGGGTTGCCATGGCATCCACGGGGTTGGGTTGCAATGGCAACCATGGGGTTGGGTTGCCATGGTAACCATGGCGTTGTGTTGCTATGGTAACCATGGCGTTTAGTTGCCATGGCAACCATGGGGTTTGGTTGCCATGGTAACCACGGGGTTTGGTTGCCATGGTAACCATGGGGTTGGGTTGCCATGGCAACCATGGGGTTGTGTTGCCATGGTAACCATGGGGTTGGGTTGCCATGGCAACCATGGGGTTGTGTTGCCATGGGAACCATGGGGTTGGGTTGCCATGGCATCCACGGTGTTGGGTAGCCATGGCAACCACGGTGTTTGGTTGCCATGGCAACCATGGGGTTCTGTGTCCATGGTAACCATGGCGTTGTGTTGCCATGGTAACCATGGCGTTTAGTTGCCATGGCAACCACGGAGTTTGGTTGCCATGGTAACCATGGGGTTGTGTTGCCATGGTAACCATGGCGTTTAGTTGCCATGGCAACTATGGGGTTCTGTTGCCATGGGAACCATGGGGTTGGGTTGCCATGGCAACCATGGGGTTGTGTTGCCATGGGAACAATGGGGTTGGGTTGCCATGGCATCCACGGGGTTGGGTTGCCATGGCAACCACGGGGTTTGGTTGCCATGGCAACCATGGTGTTCTGTGTCCGTGGTAACCATGGCGTTGTGTTGCCATGGTAACCATGGGGTTGGGTTGCCATGGCAACCATGGGGTTGGGTTGCCATGGCAACCATGGGGTAGTGTTTCCATGGCAACCACGGGGCTTGGTTGCCATGGTAACCATGGGGTTGGGTTTCCATGGCAACCATGGCTTTGGGTTGCCACGGCAACCATGGGGTTGTGTTGCCATGGTAACCATGAGGTTGGGTTGCCATGGCAACCATGGGGTTGTGTTGCCATGGTAACCATGGCGTTTAGTTGCCATGGCAACCACGGAGTTTGGTTGCCATGGTAACCACGGGGTTTGGTTGCCATGGTAACCATGGTGTTTATTTGCCATGGCAACTATGGGGTTCTGTTGCCATGGTAACCATGGGGTTGGGTTGCCGTGGCAACCATGGGGTTGTGTTGCCATGGGAACCATGGGGTTGGGTTGCCATGGCATCCACGGGGTTGGGTTGCCATGGCAACCACGGGGTTTGTTTGCCATGGAAACCATGGGGTTCTGTGTCCATGGTAACCATGGCGTTGTGTTGCCATGTTAACCATGGCGTTTAGTTGCCATGGCAACCACGGGGTTTGGTTGCCATGGTAACCATGGGGTTGTGTTGCCATGGTAACCATGGCGTTTAGTTGCCATGGCAACTATGGGGTTCTGTTGCCATTGTAACCATGGGGTTGGGTTGCCATGGCAACCATGGGGTTGGGTTGCCATGGCAACTATGGGGTTCTGTTGCCATGGTAACCATGGGGTTGTGTTGCCATGGTAACCATGGCGTTTTGTTGCCATGGGAACCATGGGGTTGGGTTGCCATGTCATCCACGGGGTTGGGTTGCCATGGCAACCACGGGGTTTGGTTGCCAAGGGAACCATGGGGTTCTGTGTCCATGGTAACCATGGGGTTGTGTTGCCATGGTAACCATGGCGTTTTGTTGCCATGGCAACTATGGGGTTCTCTTGCCATGGGAACCATGGGGTAGTGTTTCCATGGCAACCACGGGGTTTGGTTGCCATGGTAACCATGGGGTTGGGTTGCCATGGCAACCATGGGGTTGGGTTGCCATGGCAACCATGGGGTTGTGTTGCCATGGGAACCATGGGGTTGGGTTGCCATGGCATCCACGGGGTTGGGTTGCCATGGCAACCACTAAGGTTTGGTTGCCATGGCAACCATGGGGTTGTGTTGCCATGGTAACCATGGCGTTTAGTTGCCATGGCAACTATGGGGTTCTGTTGCCATGGTAACCATGGGGTTGGGTTGCCATGGCAACCATGGGGTTGTGTTGCCATGGTAACCATGGGGTTGGGTTGCCATGGCAACCATGGGGTTGGCTTGCCATGGTAACCATGGCGTTGTGTTGCCATGGTAACCATGGCGTTTAGTTGCCATGGCAACCACGGAGTTTGGTTGCCATGGTAACCACGGGGTTTGGTTGCCATGGTAACCATGGGGTTGGGTTGCCATGGCAACCATTGGGTTGTGTTGCCATGGTAACCATGGGGTTGGGTTGCCATGGCAACCATGGGGTTGTGTTGCCATGGGAACCATGGCGTTTAGTTGCCATGGCAACTATGGTGTTCTGTTGCCATGGTAACCATGGGGTTGGGTTGCCATGGCAACCATGGGGTTGTGTTGCCATGGGAACCATGGGGTTGGGTTGCCGTGGCATCCACGGGGTTGGGTTACCATGGCATCCGAGGAGTTTGGTTGCCATAATAACCATGGGGTTGTGTTGCCATGGTAACCATGGCGTTTAGTTGCCATGGCAACTATGGGGTTCTGTTGCCATGGTAACCATGGGGTTGGGTTGCCATGGCAACCATGGGGTTGTGTTGCCATTGGAACCATGGGGTTGGGTTGCCATGGCATCCACGGGGTTGGGTTGCCATGGCAACCATGGGGTTGTGTTGTCATGGGAACCATGGGGTTGGGTTGCCATGGCAACCATGGGGTTGGGTTGCCTTGGCAACCATGGGGTTGGGTTGCCATGGCAACCATGGGGTTGTGTTGCCATGGTAAACATGGCGTTTAGTTGCCATGGCAACCACGGGGTTTGGTTGCCATGGTAACCATGGGGTTGTGTTGCCATGGTAACCATGGCGTTTAGTTGCCATGGCAACTATGGGGTTCTGTTGCCATGGTAACCATGGGGTTGGGTTGCCATGGCAACCATGGGGTTGTGTTGCCATGGGAACCATGGGGTTGGGTTGCCATGGCATCCACGGGGTTGGGTTGCCATGGCAACCACGGGGTTTGGTTGCCATGGCAACTATGGGGTTCTGTGTCCATGGTAACCATGACGTTGTGTAGCCATGGTAACCATGGCATTTAGTTGCCATGGCAACTATGGGGTTCTGTTTCCATGGTAACCATGGGGTTGGGTTACCATGGCAACCATGGGGTTGTGTTGTCATGGGAACCATGGGGTTGGGTTGCCATGGCAACCATGGGGTTGGGTTGCCATGGCAACCATGGGGTTGTGTTGCCATGGTAACCATGGCGTTTAGTTGCCATGGCAACCACGGGGTTTGGTTGCCATGGTAACCATGGGGTTGTGTTGCCATGGCAACCATGGGGTTGGGTTGCCATGGCAACCATGGGGTTGGGTTCCCATGGTAACCATGGGGTTGGGTTGCCATGGCAACCATGGGGTTGTGTTGCCATGGTAACCATGGCGTTTAGTTGCCATGGCAACTATGGGGTTCTGTTGCCATGGTAACCATGGGGTTGGGTTGCCATGGTAACCATGGCGTTTTGTTGCCATGGCAACTATGGGGTTCTGTTGCCATGGCAACCACGGGGTTTGGTTGCCATGGTAACCATGTTGTTGGGTTGCCATGGCAACCATGGGGTTAGGTTGCCATGGCAACCATGGGGTTGTGTTGCCATGGTAACCACGGGGTTTGGTTGCCAAGGGAACCATGGGGTTCTGTGTCCATGGTAACCATGGGGTTGTGTTGCCATGGTAACCATGGCGTTTTGTTGCCATGGCAACTATGGGGTTCTCTTGCCATGGGAACCATGGGGTAGTGTTTCCATGGCAACCACGGGGTTTGGTTGCCATGGTAACCATGGGGTTGGGTTGCCATGGCAACCATGGGGTTGGGTTGCCATGGCAACCATGGGGTTGTGTTGCCATGGTAACCATGGGGTTGGGTTGCCATGGCAGCCATGGCGTTGTGTTGCCATGGTAACCATGGCGTTTAGTTTCCATGGCAACTATGGGGTTCTGTTGCCATGGTAACCATGGGGTTGGGTTGCCATGGCAACCATGGGGTTGTGTTGCCATGGGAACCATGGGGTTGGGTTGCCATGGCATCCACGGGGTTGGGTTGCCATGGCAACCACTAAGGTTTGGTTGCCATGGCAACCATGGGGTTGTGTTGCCATGGTAACCATGGCGTTTAGTTGCCATGGGAACTATGGGGTTCTGTTGCCATGGTAACCATGGGGTTGGGTTGCCATGGCAACCATGGGGTTGTGTTGCCATGGTAACCATGGGGTTGGGTTGCCATGGCAACCATGGGGTTGGGTTGCCATGGTAACCATGGCGTTGTGTTGCCATGGTAACCATGGCGTTTAGTTGCCATGGCAACCACGGAGTTTGGTTGCCATGGTAACCACGGGGTTTGGTTGCCATGGTAACCATGGGGTTGGGTTGCCATGGCAACCATGGGGTTGTGTTGCCATGGTAACCATGGGGTTGGGTTGCCATGGCAACCATGGGGTTGTGTTGCCATTGTAACCATGGCGTTTAGTTGCCATGGCATCTATGGGGTTCTGTTGCCATGGGAACCATGGGGTTGGGTTGCCATGGCAACCATGGGGTTGTGTTGCCATGGGAACCATGGGGTTGGGTTGCCATGGCATCCACGGGGTTGGGTTGCCATGGCAACCACGGTGTTTGGTTGCCATGGCAACCATGGGGTTCTGTGTCCATGGTAACCATGGCGTTGTGTTGCCATGGTAACCATGGCGTTTAGTTGCCATGGCAACCACGGAGTTTGGTTGCCATGGTAACCATGGGGTTGTGTTGCCATGGTAACCATGGCGTTTAGTTGCCATGGCAACTATGGGGTTCTGTTGCCATGGTAACCATGGGGTTGGGTTGCCATGGCAACCATGGGGTTGTGTTGCCATGGGAACAATGGGGTTGGGTTGCCATGGCATCCACGGGGTTGGGTTGCCATGGCAACCACGGGGTTTGGTTGCCATGGCAACCATGGTGTTCTGTGTCCATGGTAACCATGGCGTTGTTTTGCCATGGTAACCATGGGGTTGGGTTGCCATGGCAACCATGGGGTTGGGTTGCCATGGCAACCATGGGGTAGTGTTTCCATGGCAACCACGGGGTTTGGTTGCCATGGTAACCATGGGGTTGGGTTGCCATGGCAACCATGGGGTAGTGTTTCCATGGCAACCACGGAGTTTGGTTGCCATGGTAACCACGGGGTTTGGTTGCCATGGTAACCATGGGGTTGGGTTGCCATGGCAACCATGGGGTTGTGTTGCCATGGTAACCATGGGGTTGGGTTGCCATGGCAACCATGGTGTTGTGTTGCCATGGTAACCATGGCGTTTAGTTGCCATGGCAACTATGGGGTTCTGTTGCCATGGTAACCATGGGGTTGGGTTGCCATGGCAACCATGGGGTTGTGTTGCCATGGGAACCATGGGGTTGGGTTGCCATGGCATCCACGGGGTTGGGTTGCCATGGCAACCACGGGGTTTGGTTGCCATGGCAACCACGGGGTTTGGTTGCCATGGCAACCATGGGGTTCTGCGTCCATGGTAACCATGGCGTTGTGTTGCCATGGTAACCATGGCGTTTAGTTGCCATGGCAACCACGCAGTTTGGTTGCCATGGTAACCATGGGGTTGTGTTGCCATGGTAACCATGGCGTTTAGTTGCCATGGCAACTATGGGGTTCTGTTGCCATGGTAACCATGGGGTTGGGTTGCCATGGCAACCACGGGGTTGGGTTGCCATGGCAACCATGGGGTTTGGTTGCCATGGCAACCATGGGGTTCTGTGTCCATGGTAACCATGGGGTGGTGTTGCCATGGTAACCATGGCGTTTAGTTGCCATGGCAACTATGGGGTTCTGTTGCCATGGTAACCATGGGGTTGGGTTGCCATGGCATCCACGGGGTTGGGTTGCCATGGCAACCATGGGGTTGGGTTGCCATGGTAACCATGGCGTTGTGTTGCCATGGTAACCATGGCGTTTAGTTGCCATGGCAACCACGGGGTTTGGTTGCCATGGTAACCACGGGGTTTGGTTGCCATGGTAACCATGGGGTTGGGTTGCCATGGCAACCATGGGGTTGTGTTGCCATGGTAACCATGGCGTTTAGTTGCCATGGCAACTATGGGGTTCTGTTGCCATGGGAACCATGGGGTTGGGTTGCCATGGCAACCATGGGGTTGTGTTGCCATGGGAACAATGGGGTTGGGTTGCCATGGCATCCACGGGGTTGGGTTGCCATGGCAACCACGGGGTTTGGTTGCCATGGCAACCATGGTGTTCTGTGTCCGTGGTAACCATGGCGTTGTGTTGCCATGGTAACCATGGGGTTGGGTTGCCATGGCAACCATGGGGTTGGGTTGCCATGGCAACCATGGGGTAGTGTTTCCATGGCAACCACGGGGCTTGGTTGCCATGGTAACCATGGGGTTGGGTTTCCATGGCAACCATGGCTTTGGGTTGCCATGGCAACCATGGGGTTGTGTTGCCATGGTAACCATGAGGTTGGGTTGCCATGGCAACCATGGGGTTGTGTTGCCATGGTAACCATGGCGTTTAGTAGCCATGGCAACCACGGAGTTTGGTTGCCATGGTAACCACGGGGTTTGGTTGCCATGGTAACCATGGGGTTGGGTTGCCATGGCAACCATGGGGTTGTGTTGCCCTGGTAACCATGGGGTTGGGTTGCCATGGCAACCATGGGGTTGTGTTGCCATGGTAACCATGGCGTTTATTTGCCATGGCAACTATGGGGTTCTGTTGCCATGGTAACCATGGGGTTGGGTTGCCATGGCAACCATGGGGTTGTGTTGCCATGGGAACCATGGGGTTGGGTTGCCATGGCATCCACGGGGTTGGGTTGCCATGGCAACCACGGGGTTTGGTTGCCATGGCAACCATGGGGTTCTGTGTCCATGGTAACCATGGGGTTGTGTTGCCATGGTAACCATGGCGTTTAGTTGCCATGGCAACCACGGGGTTTGGTTGCCATGGTAACCATGGGGTTGTGTTGCCATGGTAACCATGGCGTTTAGTTGCCATGGCAACTATGGGGTTCTGTTGCCATGGTAACCATGGGGTTGGGTTGCCATGGCAACCATGGGGTTGTGTTGCCATGGGAACCATGGGGTTGGGTTGCCATGGCATCCACGGGGTTGGGTTGCCATGGCATCCACGGGGTTTGGTTGCCATGGCAACCATGGGGTTCTGTGTCCATGGTAACCATGGGGTTGTGTTGCCGTGGTAACCATGGCGTTTAGTTGCCATGGCAACTATGGGGTTCTGTTGCCATGGTAACCATGGGGTTGGGTTGCCATGGCATCCACGGGGTTGGGTTGCCATGGCAACCATGGGGTTGTGTTGCCATGGGAACCATGGCGTTGTGTTGCCATGGTAACCATGGCGTTTAGTTGCCATGGCAACCACGGAGTTTGGTTGCCATGGTAACCACGGGGTTTGGTTGCCATGGTAACCATGGGGTTGGGTTGCCTTGGCAACTATGGGGTTGTGTTGCCATGGTAACCATGGGGTTGGGTTGCCATGGCAACCATGGGGTTGGGTTGCCATGGTAACCATGGCGTTGTGTTGCCATGGTAACCATGGCGTTTAGTTGCCATGGCAACCACGGAGTTTGGTTGCCATGGTAACCACGGGGTTTGGTTGCCATGGTAACCATGGGGTTGGGTTGCCATGGCAACCATGGGGTTGTGTTGCCATGGGAACCATGGGGTTGGGTTGCCATGGCAACCATGGGGTTGTGTTGCCATGGCAACCATGGGGTTGGGTTGCCGTGGCATCCACGGGGTTGGGTTGCCATGGCAACCACGGGGTTTGGTTGCCATGGCAATCTTGGGGTTCTGTGTCCATGGTAACCATGGCGTTGTGTTGCCATGGTAACCATGGCGTTTAGTTGCCATGGCAACCACGGAGTTTGGTTGCCATGGTAACCATGGGGTTGTGTTGCCATGGTAACCATGGCGTTTAGTTGCCATGGCAACCATGGGGTTCTGTTGCCATGGTAACCATGGGGTTGGGTTGCCATGGCAACCATGGGGTTGTGTTGCCATGGGAACCATGGGGTTGGGTTGCCATGGCATCCATGGGGTTGGGTTGCCATAGCAACCACGGGGTTTGGTTGCCATGGCAACCACTGGGTTCTGTGTCCATTTGAACCATGGAGTTGTGTTGCCATGGTAACCATGGCGTTTTGTTGCCATGGCAACTATGGGGTTCTGTTGCCATGGCAACCATGGGGTAGTGTTTCCATGGCAACCACGGGGTTTTGGTTGCCATGGTAACCATGGGGTTGGGTTGCCATGGCAACCATGGGGTTGGGTTGCCATGGCAACCATGGGGTTGTGTTGCCATGGTAACCATGGGGTTGGGTTGCCATGGCAACCATGGGGTTGTGTTGCCATGGTAACCATGGCGTTTAGTTGCCATGGCAACCACGGAGTTTGGTTGCCATGGTAACCACGGGGTTTGGTTGCCATGGTAACCATGGGGTTGGGTTGCCATGGCAACCATGGGGTTGTGTTACCATGGTAACCCTGGGGTTGGGTTGCCATGGCAACCATGGGGTTGTGTTGCCATGGTAACCATGGCGTTTAGTTGCCATGGCAACCATGGGGTTGTGTTGCCATGGTAACCATGGGGTTGGGTTGCCATGGCAACCATGGGGTTGTGTTGCCATGGGAACCATGGGGTTGGGTTGCCATGGCATCCACGGGGTTGGGTTGCCATGGCAACCACGGGGTTTGGTTGCCATGGCAACCATGGGGTTCTGTGTCCATGGTAACCATGGCGTTGTGTTGCCATGGTAACCATGGCGTTTAGTTGCCATGGCAACCACGGAGTTTGGTTGCCATGGTAACCATGGGGTTGTGTTGCCATGGTAACCATGGCGTTTAGTTGCCATGGCAACTATGGGGTTCTGTTGCCATGGGAACCATGGGGTTGGGTTGCCATGGCAACCATGGGGTTGTGTTGCCATGGGAACCATGGGGTTGGGTTGCCATGGCATCCACGGGGTTGGGTTGCCATGGCAAACACGGGGTTTGGTTGCCATGGCAACCATGGGGTTCTGTGTCCATGGTAACCATGGCGTTTTGTTGCCATGGTAACCATGGCGTTTAGTTGCCATGGCAACCACGGAGTTTGGTTGCCATGGTAACCATGGGGTTGTGTTGCCATGGTAACCATGGCGTTTAGTTGCCATGTCAACTATGGGGTTCTGTTGCCATGGTAACCATGGGGCTGTGTTGCCATGGCATCCACGGGGTTCTGTTGCCATGGCAACCATGGGGTTGGGTTGCCATGGTAACCATGGCGTTGTGTTGCCATGGTAACCATGGCGTTTCGTTGCCATGGCAACCACGGAGTTTGGTTGCCATGGTAACCACGGGGTTGTATGCCATGGTAACCATGGGGTTGGGTTGCCATGGCAACCATGGGGTTGTGTTGCCATGGTAACCATGGGGTTGGGTTGCCATGGCAACCATGGGGTTGTGTTGCCATGGTAACCATGGCGTTTAGTTTCCATGGCAACTATGGGGTTCTGTTGCCATGGTAACCATGGGGTTGGGTTGCCATGGCAACCATGGGGTTGTGTTGCCATGGGAACCATGGGGTTGGGTTGCCATGGCATCCACGGGGTTGGGTTGCCATGGCAAGCACGGGGTTTGGTTGCCATGGCAACCATGGGGTTCTGTGTCCATGGTAACCATGGGGTTGGGTTGCCATGGCAACCATGGGGTTGGGTTGCCATGGGAACCATGGGGTTGTGTTGCCATGGCATCCACGGGGTTGGGTTGCCATGGCAACCACGGGGATTGGTTACCATGGCAACCATGGGGTTCTGTGTCCATGGTAACAATGGCGTTGTGTTGCCATGGTAACCATGGCGTTTAGTTGCCATGGCAACCACGCAGTTTGGTTGCCATGGTAACCATGGGGTTGTGTTTCCATGGTAACCATGGCGTTTAGTTGCCATGGCAACTATGGTGTTCTGTTGCCATGGTAACCATGGGTTTGTGTTGCCATGGCATCCACGGGGTTGGGTTGCCATGGCAACCATGGGGTTGGGTTGCCATGGTAACCATGGCGTTGTGTTGCCATGGTAACCATGGCGTTTAGTTGCCATGGCAACCACGGAGTTTGCTTGCCATGGTAACCACGGGGTTTGGTTGCCATGGTAACCATGGGGTTGGGTTGCCATGACAACCATGGGGTTGTGTTGCATTGGTAACCATGGCGTTTAGTTGCCATGGCAACTATGGGGTTCTGTTGCCATGGTAACCATGGGGTTGGGTTGCCATGGCAACCATGGGGTTGTGTTGCCATGGGAACCATGGGGTTGGGTTGCCATGGCATCCACGGGGTTGGGTTGCCATGGCAACCACGGGGTTTGGTTGCCATGGCAACCATGGGGTTCTGTGTCCATGGTAACCATGGGGTTGTGTTGCCATGGTAACCATGGCGTTTTGTTGCCATGGGAACCATGGGGTTGGGTTGCCATGTCATCCACGGGGTTGGGTTGCCATGGCAACCACGGGGTTTGGTTGCCAAGGGAACCATGGGGTTCTGTGTCCATGGTAACCATGGGGTTGTGTTGCCATGGTAACCATGGCGTTTTGTTGCCATGGCAACTATGGGGTTCTCTTGCCATGGGAACCATGGGGTAGTGTTTCCATGGCAACCACGGGGTTTGGTTGCCATGGTAACCATGGGGTTGGGTTGCCATGGCAACCATGGGGTTGGGTTGCCATGGCAACCATGGGGTTGTGTTGCCATGGTAACCATGGGGTTGGGTTGCCATGGCAACCATGGGGTTGTGTTGCCATGGTAACCATGGCGTTTAGTTTCCATGGCAACTATGGGGTTCTGTTGCCATGGTAACCATGGGGTTGGGTTGCCATGGCAACCATGGGGTTGTGTTGCCATGGGAACCATGGGGTTGGGTTGCCATGGCATCCACGGGGTTGGGTTGCCATGGCAACCACTAAGGTTTGGTTGCCATGGCAACCATGGGGTTGTGTTGCCATGGTAACCATGGCGTTTAGTTGCCATGGCAACTATGGGGTTCTGTTGCCATGGTAACCATGGGGTTGGGTTGCCATGGCAACCATGGGGTTGTGTTGCCATTGGAACCATGGGGTTGGGTTGCCATCGCATCCACGGGGTTGGGTTGCCATGGCAACCATGGGGTTCTGTTGCCATGGGAACCATGGGGTTGGGTTGCCATGGCAACCATGGGGTTGGGTTGCCATGGCAACCATGGGGTTGTGTTGCCATGGTAAACATGGCGTTTAGTTGCCATGGCAACCACGGGGTTTCGTTGCCATGGTAACCATGGGGTTGTGTTGCCATGGTAACCATGGCGTTTAGTTGCCATGGCAACTATGGGGTTCTGTTGCCATGGTAACCATGGGGTTGGGTTGCCATGGCAACCATGGGGTTGTGTTGCCATGGGAACCATGGGGTTGGGTTGCCATGGCATCCACGGGGTTGGGTTGCCATGGCAACCACGGGGTTTGGTTGCCATGGCAACCATGGGGTTCTGTGTCCATGGTAACCATGGCGTTGTGTAGCCATGGTAACCATGGCGTTTAGTTGCCATGGCAACTATGGGGTTCTGTTTCCATGGTAACCATGGGGTTGGGTTACCATGGCAACCATGGGGTTGTGTTGTCATGGGAACCATGGGGTTGGGTTGCCATGGCAACCATGGGGTTGGGTTGCCATGGCAACCATGGGGTTGTGTTGCCATGGTAACCATGGCGTTTAGTTGCCATGGCAACCACGGGGTTTGGTTGCCATGGTAACCATGGGGTTGTGTTGCCATGGCAACCATGGGGTTGGGTTGCCATGGCAACCATGGGGTTGGGTTCCCATGGTAACCATGGGGTTGGGTTGCCATGGCAACCATGGGGTTGTGTTGCCATGGTAACCATGGCGTTTAGTTGCCATGGCAACTATGGGGTTCTGTTGCCATGGTAACCATGGGGTTGGGTTGCCATGGCAACCATGGGGTTGTGTTGCCATGGGAACCATGGGGTTGGGTTGCCATGGCATCCACGGGGTTGGGTTGCCATGGCAACCACGGGGTTTGGTTGCCATGGCAACCATTGGGTTCTGTGTCCATGGTAACCATGGCGTTGTGTAGCCATGGTAACCATGGCGTTTTGTTGCCATGGCAACTATGGGGTTCTGTTTCCATGGTAACCATGGGGTTGGGTTACCATGGCAACCATGGGGTTGTGTTGTCATGGGAACCATGGGGTTGGGTTGCCATGGCAACCATGGGGTTGGGTTGCCATGGCAACCATGGGGTTGTGTTGCCATGGTAACCATGGCGTTTAGTTGCCATGGCAACCACGGGGTTTGGTTGCCATGGTAACCATGGGGTTGTGTTGCCATGGCAACCATGGGGTTGGGTTGCCATGGCAACCATGGGGTTGGGTTCCCATGGTAACCATGGGGTTGGGTTGCCATGGCAACCATGGGGTTGTGTTGCCATGGTAACCATGGCGTTTAGTTGCCATGGCAACTATGGGGTTCTGTTGCCATGGTAACCATGGGGTTGGGTTGCCATGGCAACCATGGGGTTGTGTTGCCATGGGAACCATGGGGTTGGGTTGCCATGGCATCCACGGGGTTGGGTTGCCATGGCAACCACGGGGTTTGGTTGCCATGGCAACCATTGGGTTCTGTGTCCATGGTAACCATGGGGTTGTGTTCCCATGGCAACCATGGCGTTTTGTTGCCATGGCAACTATGGGGTTCTGTTGCCATGGCAACCACGGGGTTTGGTTGCCATGGTAACCATGTTGTTGGGTTGCCATGGCAACCATGGGGTTAGGTTGCCATGGCAACCATGGGGTTGTGTTGCCATGGTAACCATGGGGTTGGGTTGCCATGGCAACCATGGGGTTGTGTTGCCATGGTAACCATGGCGTTTAGTTGCCATGGCAACTATGGGGTTCTGTTGCCATGGTAACCATGGGGTTGGGTTGCCATGGCAATCATAGGGTTGTGTTGCCATGGGAACCATGGGGTTGGGTTGCCATGGCATCCACGGGGTTGGGTTGCCATGGCAACCACGGGGTTTGGTTGCCATGGCAACCATGGGGTTCTGTGTCCATGGT
Source organism: Netta rufina (assembly GCF_964035555.1). NCBI lineage: Eukaryota > Metazoa > Chordata > Aves > Anseriformes > Anatidae > Netta > Netta rufina. Next base: position 298,939 of record NW_028168881.1, on the reverse strand, counting down.
AACCATGGGGTTGGGTTGCCATGGTAACCATGGCGTTGTGTTGCCATGGTAACCATGGCGTTTAGTTGCCATGGCAACCACGGAGTTTGGTTGCCATGGTAACCACGGGGTTTGGTTGCCATGGTAACCATGGGGTTGGGTTGCCATGGCAACCATGGGGTTGTGTTACCATGGCATCCACGGAGTTTGGTTGCCATAATAAGCATGGGGTTGTGTTGCCATGGTAACCATGGCGTTTAGTTGCCATGGCAACTATGGGGTTCTGTTGCCATGGTAACCATGGGGTTGGGTTGCCATGGGAACCATGGGGTTGTGTTGCCATGGTAACCATGGCGTTTAGTTGCCATGGCAACCACGGGGTTGTGTTGCCATGGGAACCATGGGGTTGGGTTGCCATGCAATCCACAGGGTTGGGTTGCCATGGCAACCACGGGGTTTGGTTGCCATGGCAACCATGGGGTTCTGTGTCCATGGTAACCATGGGGTTGTGTTGCCATGGTAACCATTGCGTTTTGTTGCCATGGCAACTATCGGGTTCTGTTGCCATGGCAACCATGGGGTAGTGTTTCCATGGCAACCATGGGGTAGTGTTGCCATGGTAACGATGGGGTTGGGTTGCCATGGCAACCACGGGGTTGTGTTCTCATGGGAACCATGGGGTTGTGTTGCCATGGCAACCATGGGGTTCTGTTGCCATGGTAACCATGGCGTTTAGTTGCCATGGCAACTATGGGGTTCTGTTGCCATGGTAACCATGGGGTTGGGTTGCCATGGCAACCATGGGGTTGTGTTGCCATGGGAACCATGGGGTTGGGTTGCCATGGCATCCACGGGGTTGGGTTGCCATGGCAACCACGGGGTTTGGTTGCCATGGCAACCATGGGGTTCTGTGTCCATGGTAACCATGGGGTTGTGTTGCCATGGTAACCATGGCGTTTTCTTGCCATAGCAACTATGGGGTTCTGTTGCCATGGCAACCATGGGGTAGTGTTTCCATGGCAACCATGGGGTAGTGTTGCCATGGTAACGATGGGGCTGGCTTGCCATGGCAACCACGGGGTTGTGTTCTCATGGGAACCATGGGGTTGTGTTGCCATGGTAACCATAGGGTTGGGTTGCCATGGCAACCACGGGGTTTGGTTGCTATGGCAACTATGGGGGTCTGTTGCCATGGTAACCATGGGGTTGGGTTGCCATGGCAACCATGGGGTTGTGTTGCCATGGGAACCATGGGGTTGGGTTGCCATGTCATCCACGGGGTTGGGTTGCCATGGCAACCACGGGGTTTGGTTGCCAAGGGAACCATGGGGTTCTGTGTCCATGGTAACCATGGCGTTTTGTTGCCATGGCAACTATGGGGTTCTCTTGCCATGGGAACCATGGGGTAGTGTTTCCATGGCAACCACGGGGTTTGGTTGCCATGGTAACCATGGGGTTGGGTTGCCATGGCAACCATGGGGTTGGGTTGCCATGGCAACCATGGGGTTGTGTTGCCATGGTAACCATGGGGTTGGGTTGCCATGGCAACCATGGGGTTGTGTTGCCATGGTAACCATGGCGTTTAGTTTCCATGGCAACTATGGGGTTCTGTTGCCATGGTAACCATGGGGTTGGGTTGCCATGGCATCCACGGGGTTGGGTTGCCATGGCAACCACGGGGTTTGGTTGCCATGGCAATCTTGGGGTTCTGTGTCCATGGTAACCATGGCGTTGTGTTGCCATGGTAACCATGGCGTTTAGTTGCCATGGCAACCACGGAGTTTGGTTGCCATGGTAACCATGGGGTTGTGTTGCCATGGTAACCACGGGGTTGGGTTGCCATGGCAACCATGGGGTTGTGTTGCCATGGTAACCATGGCGTTTAGTTGCCATGGCAACTATCGGGTTCTGTGTCCTTGGTAACCATGGGGTTGTGTTGCCATGGTAACCATGGCGTTTTGTTGCCATGGCAACTATCGGGTTCTGTTGCCATGGCAACCATGGGGTAGTGTTTCCATGGCAACCATGGGGTAGTGTTGCCATGGTAACGATGGGGTTGGGTTGCCATGGCAACCACGGGGTTGTGTTCTCATGGGAACCATGGGGTTGTGTTCCCATGGGAACCATGGGGTTGGGTTACCATGGCAACCATGGGGTTGTGTTGCCATGGTAACCATGGGGTTGGGTTGCCATGGCAACCATGGGGTTGTGTTGCCATGGTAACCATGGCGTTTAGTTGCCATGGCAACTATGGGGTTCTGTTGCCATGGCAACCATGGGGTTGGGTTGCCATGGGAACCGCGGGGTTGGGTTGCCATGGCATCCACGGGGTTGGGTTGCCATGGCATGCACGGGGTCTGGTTGCCATAGCAACCATTGGGTTCTGTGTCCATGGTAACCATGGGGTTGTGTTGCCATGGTAACCATGGCGTTTTCTTGCCATAGCAACTATGGGGTTCTGTTGCCATGGCAACCATGGGGTAGTGTTTCCATGGCAACCATGGGGTAGTGTTGCCATGGTTACGATGGGGCTGGCTTGCCATGGCAACCACGGGGTTGTGTTCTCATGGGAACCATGGGGTTGTGTTGCCATGGTAACCATGTGGTTGGGTTGCCATGGCAACCACAGGGTTTGGTTGCTATGGCAACTATGGGGTTCTGTTGCCATGGTAACAATGGGGTTGGGTTGCCATGGCAACCATGGGGTTGTGTTGCCATGGGAACCATGGGGCTGGGTTACCATGGAATCCACGGGGTTTGGTTGCCATGGCAACCACGGGGTTTGGTTGCCATGGCAACCATGGGGTTCTGTGTCCATGGTAACCATGGCGTTTAGTTGCCATGGCAACTATGGGGTTCTGTTGCCATGGTAACCATGGGGTTCTGTTGCCATGGCAACCATGGGGTTGTGTTTCCATGGGAACCATGGGGTTGGGTTGCCATGGCATCCACGGGGTTGGGTTGCCATGGCAACCACGGGGTTCTGTGTCCATGGTAACCATGGGGTAGTGTTGCCATGGTAACGATGGGGTTGGGTTGCCATGGCAACCATGGGGTTGTGTTGCCATGGTAACCATGGCGTTTTCTTGCCATGGCAACTATGGGGTTCTGTTGCCATGGCAACCATGGGGTAGTGTTTCCATGGCAACCATGGGGTAGTGTTGCCATGGTAACGATGGGGTTGGCTTGCCATGGAACCACGGGGTTGTGTTCTCATGTGAACCATGGAGTTGTGTTGCCATGGTAACCATGGGGTTCGGTTGCCATGGCAACCACGGGGTTTGGTTGCTATGGTAACCATGGGGTTCTGTTGCCATGGCAACCACGGGCTTTGGTTGCCATGGTAACCATGGGGTTGGGTTGCCATGGCAACCATGGGGTTGTGTTGCCATGGTAACCATGGCGTTTTGTTGCGACGGCAACTATGGGGTTCTGTTGCCATGGCAATCATGGGGTAGTGTTTCCATGGCAACTATGGGGTTCTGTTGCCATGCTAACTATGGGGTTGTGTTGCTATGGAAACTATGGGTTTTAGTTGCCTTGGCAACCATGGGGTTGGGTTGCCATGGCAACCATGGGGTTGTGTTGCCATGGTAACCATGGGGTTGGGTTGCCATGGCAACCATGGGGTTGTGTTGCCATGGTAACCATGGCGTTTAGTTGCCATGGCAACTATGGGGTTGTGTTGCCATGGTAACCATGGGGTTGGGTTGCCATGGCAACCATGAGGTTGTGTTGCCATGGGAACCATGGGGTTGGGTTGCCATGGCATCCACGGGGTTGGGTTGCCATGGCAACCACGGGGTTTGGTTGCCATGGCAACCATGGGGTTCTGTGTCCATGGTAACCATGGGGTTGTGTTGCCATGGTAACAATGGCGTTTTGTTGCCATGGCAACTATGGGGTTGGGTTGCCATGGCAACCATGGGGTAGTGTTTCCATGGCAACCATGGGGTAGTGTTGCCATGGTAACGATGGGATTGGCTTGCCATGGCAACCACGGGGTTGTGTTCTCATGGGAACCATGGGGTTGTGTTGCCATGGTAACCATGGGGTTGGGTTGCCATGGCAACCACGGGGTTTGGTTGCTATGGTAACCATGGGGTTGGGTTGCCATGGCAACCATGGGGTTGTGTTGCCATGGTAACCATGGCGTTTAGTTGCCATGGCAACCACGGGGTTGGGTTGCCATGGTAACCATGGGGTTGGGTTGCCATGGCAACCATGGGGTTGTGTTGCCATGGTAACCATGGCGTTTTGTTGCCATGGCAACTATGGGGTTCTGTTGCCATGGCAACCATGGGGTAGTGTTTCCATGGAACCATGGGGTTGTGTTGCCATGGGAACCATGGGGTTGGGTTGCCATGGCATCCACGGGGTTGGGTTGCCATGGCAACCACGGGGTTTGGTTGCCATGGCAACCATGGGGTTCTGTGTCCATGGTAACCATGGGGTTGTGTTGCCGTGGTAACCATGGCGTTTAGTTGCCATGGCAACTATGGGGTTCTGTTGCCATGGCAACCATGGGGTAGTGTTTCCATGGCAACCACGGGGTTTGGTTGCCATGGTAACCATGGGGTTGGGTTGCCATGGCAACCATGCCGTTGGGTTGCCATGGCAACCATGGGGTTGTGTTGCCATGGTAACCATGGGGTTGGGTTGCCATGGTAACCATGGGGTTGTGTTGCCATGGTAACCATGGCGTTTAGTTGCCATGGCAACTATGGGGTTCTGTTGCCATGGTAACCATGGGGTTGGGTTGCCATGGCAACCATGGGGTTGTGTTGCCATGGGAACCGTGGGGTTGGGTTGCCATGGCATCCACGGGGTTGGGTTGCCATGGCAACCACGGGGTTTGGTTGCCATGGCAACCATGGGGCTGTGTTGCCATGGTAACCATGGCGTTTAGTTGCCATGGCAACTATGGGGTTCTGTTGCCATGGTAACGATGGGGTTGGTTTTCCATGGCAACCATAGGGTTGTGTTGCCATGGTAACCATGGGGTTGGGTTGCCATGGCAACCATGGGGTTGGGTTGCCCTGGGAACCATGGGGTTGTGTTGCCATGTAACCATGGCGTTTAGTTGCCATGGCAACCACGGAGTTTGGTTGCCATGGTAACCATGGGGTTGGGTTACCATGGCAACCATGGGGTTGTGTTGCCATGGTAACCATGGGGTTGGGTTGCCATGGCAACCATGGGGTTGTGTTGCCATGGTAACCATGGCGTTTAGTTGCCATGGCAACTATGGGGTTCTATTGCCATGGTAACCATGAGGTTGGGTTGCCATGGCAACCATGGGGTTGTGTTGCCATGGGAACCATGGGGTTGGGTTGCCATGGCAACCATGGGGTTGGGTTGCCATGGCAAGCACGGGGTTTGGTTGCCATGGCAACCATGGGGTTCTGTGTCCATGGTAACCATGGGGTTGTGTTGCCATGGTAAACATGGCGTTTTGTTGCCATGGCAACTATGGTGTTCTGTTGCCATGGCAACCATGGGGTAGTGTTTCCATTGCAACCACGTGGTTTGGTTGCCATGGTAACCATGGGGTTGGGTTGCCATGGCAACCATGGGGTTGGGTTGCCATGGTAACCATGGGGTTTGGTTGCCATGGCAACCATGGGGTTGTGTTGCCATGGGAACCATGGCGTTTAGTTGCCATGGCAACTATGGGGTTCTCTTGCCATGGTAACCATGGGGTTGGGTTGCCATGGCAACCATGGGGTTGTGTTGCCATGGGAACCGCGGGGTTGGGTTGCCATGGCATCCACGGGGTTGGGTTGCCATGGCAACCACGGGGTTTGGTTGCCATGGCAACCATGGGGTTCTGTGTCCATGGTAACCATGGGGTTGTGTTGGCATGGTAACCATGCCGTTTTCTTGCCATGGCAACTATGGGGTTCTGTTGCCATGGCAACCAAGGGGTAGTGTTTCCATGGCAACCATGGGGTAGTGTTGCCATGGTAACGATGGGGTTGGCTTGCCATGGCAACCACGGGGTTGTGTTCTCATGGGAACCATGGGGTTGTGTTGCCATGGTAACCATGTGGTTGGGTTGCCATGGCAACCACGGGGTTTGGTTGCTATGGCAACTATGGGGTTGTGTTGCCATGGGAACCATGGGGTTGGGTTGCCATGGCAACCATGGGGTTGGGTTGCCATGGCAAGCACGGGGTTTGGTTGCCATGGCAACCATGGGGTTCTGTGTCCATGGTAACCATGGGGTTGTGTTGCCATGGTAAACATGGCGTTTTGTTGCCATGGCAACTATGGTGTTCTGTTGCCATGGCAACCATGGGGTAGTGTTTCCATTGCAACCACGTGGTTTGGTTGCCATGGTAACCATTGGGTTGGGTTGCCATGGCAACCATGGGGTTGGGTTGCCATGGTAACCATGGGGTTTGGTTGCCATGGCAACCATGGGGTTGTGTTGCCATGGGAACCATGGCGTTTAGTTGCCATGGCAACTATGGGGTTCTCTTGCCATGGTAACCATGGGGTTGGGTTGCCATGGCAACCATGGGGTTGTGTTGCCATGGGAACCGCGGGGTTGGGTTGCCATGGCATCCACGGGGTTGGGTTGCCATGGCAACCACGGGGTTTGGTTGCCATGGCAACCATGGGGTTCTGTGTCCATGGTAACCATGGGGTTGTGTTGCCATGGTAACCATGGCGTTTTGTTGCCATGGCAACCATGGTGTTCTGCTGCCATGGCAACCATGGGGTAGTGTTTCCATTGCAACAATGGGGTAGTGTTGCCATGGTAACGATGGGGTTGGCTTGCCATGGAAACCACGGGGTTGTGTTCTCATGGGAACCATGGGGTTGTGTTTCCATGGTAACCATGGGGTTGGGTTGCCATGGCAACCACGGGGTTTGGTTGCTATGGTAACCATGGGGCTGGGTTGCCATGGCAACCATGGGGTTGTGTTGCCATGGTAACCATGACGTTTAGTTGCCATGGCAACCACGGTGTTTGGTTGCCATGGTAACCATGGGGTTGGGTTCCCATGGCAACCATGGTGTTGGGTTGCCATGGTAACCATGGCGTTTTGTTGCGATGGCAACTATGGGGTTCTGTTGCCATGGCAACCATGGGGTAGTGTTTCCATGGCAACCATGGGGTTGTGTTGCCATGGTAACTATGGGGTTGGGTTGCTATGGAAACTATGGTGTTTAGTTGCCTTGGCAACCATGGGGTTGGGTTGCCATGGCAACCATGGGGTTGTGTTGCCATGGTAACCATGGCGTTTCGTTGCCATGGCAACCACGGGGTTTGGTTGCCATGGTAACCACGGGGTTTGGTTGCCATGGTAACCATGGGGTTGGGTTGCCATGGCAACCATGGGGTTGTGTTGCCATGGTAATCATGGCGTTTAGTTGCCATGGCAACTATGGGGTTCTGTTGCAATGGTAACCATGGGGTTGGGTTGCCATGGCAACCATGGGGTTGTGTTTCCATGGGAACCATGGGGTTGGGTTTCCATGTCATCCACGGGGTTGGGTTGCCATGGTAACCACGGGGTTTGGTTGCCATGGCAACCATGGGGTTCTGTGTCCATGGTAACCATGGGGTTGTGTTGCCATGGTAACCATGGCGTTTTGTTGCCATGGCAACTATGGGGTTGGGTTGCCATGGCAACCATGGGTTAGTGTTACCATGGAAACCATGGGGTAGTGTTCCCATGGTAACGATGGGGTTGGCTTGCCATGGCAACCACGGGGTTGTGTTCTCATGGGAACCATGGGGTTGTGTTGCCATGGTAACCATAGGGTTGCGTTGCCATGGCAACCACGGGGTTTGGTTGCTATGGTAACCATGGGGTTGGGTTGCCATGGTAACCATGGGGTTGTGTTGCCATGGTAACCATGGCGTTTAGTTGCCATGGCAACCACGGGGTTTGGTTGCCATGGTAACCACGGGGTTTGGTTGCCATGGTAACCATGGGGTTGGGTTGCCATGGCAACCATGGGGTTGTGTTGCCATGGTAACCATGGGGTTGGGTTGCCATGGCAACCATGGGGTTGTGTTGCCATGGTAACCATGGCGTTTATTTGCCATGGCAACTATGGGGTTCTGTTGCCATGGTAACCATGGGGTTGGGTTGCCATGGCAACCATGGGGTTGTGTTGCCATGGGAACCATGGGGTTGGGTTGCCATGGCATCCACGGGGTTGGGTTGCCATGGCAACCACGGGCTTTGGTTGCCATGGCAACCATGGGGTTCTGTGTCCATGGTAACCATGGCGTTGTGTTGCCATGGTAACCATGGCGTTTAGTTGCCATGGCAACCACGGGGTTTGGTTGCCATGGTAACCATGGGGTTGTGTTGCCATGGTAACCATGGCGTTTAGTTGCCATGGCAACTATGGGGTTCTGTTGCCATGGTAACCATGGGGTTGGGTTGCCATGGCAACCATGGGGTTGTGTTGCCCTGGGAACCATGGGGTTGGGTTCCCTTGGCATCCACGGGGTTGGGTTGCAATGGCATCCACGGGGTTTGGTTGCCATGGCAACCATGGGGTTCTGTGTCCATGGTAACCATGGGGTTGTGTTGCCATGGTAACCATGGCGTTTAGTTGCCATGGCAACTATGGGGTTCTGTTGCCATGGTAACCATGGGGTTGGGTTGCCATGGCATCCACGGGGTTGGGTTGCCATGGCAACCATGGGGTTGGGTTTCCATGGTAACCATGGCGTTGTGTTGCCATGGTAACCATGGCGTTTAGTTGCCATGGCAACCACGGAGTTTGGTTGCCATGGTAACCACGGGGTTTGGTTGCCATGGTAACCATGGGGTTGGGTTGCCTTGGCAACCATGGGGTTGTGTTGCCATGGTAACCATGGGGTTGGGTTGCCATGGCAACCATGGGGTTGGGTTGCCATGGTAACCATGGCGTTTAGTTGCCATGGCAACTATGGGGTTCTGTTGCCATGGTAACCATGGGGTTGGGTTGCCATGGCAACCATGGGGTTGTGTTGCCGTGGGAACCATGGGGTTGGGTTGCCATGGCATCCACGGGGTTGGGTTGCCATGGCAACCATGGGGTTCTGTGTCCATGGTAACCATGGGGTTGTGTTGCCATGGTAACCATGGCGTTTTGTTGCCATGGCAACTATCGGGTTCTGTTCCATGGCAACCATGGGGTTGTGTTGCCATGGTAACCATGGCGTTTAGTTGCCATGGCAACTATGGGGTTCTGTTGCCATTGTAACCATGGGGTTGGGTTGCCATGGCAACCATGGGGTTGTGTTGCCATGGGAACCATGGGGTTGGGTTGCCATGGCAACTATGGGGTTCTGTTGCCATGGTAACCATGGGGTTGGGTTGCCATGGCAACCATGGGGTTGTGTTGCCATGGGAACCATGGGGTTGGGTTGCCATGGCATCCACGGGGTTGGGTTGCCATGGCAACCACGGGGTTTGGTTGCCATGGCAACCATGGGGTTCTGTGTCCATGGTAACCATGGGGTTGTGTTGCCATGGTAACCATGGCGTTTAGTTGCCATGGCAACCACGGAGTTTCGTTGCCATGGCAACCATGGGGTTGTGTTGCCATGGTAACCATGGCGTTTAGTTGCCATGGCAACTATGGGGTTCTGTTGCCATGGGAACCATGGGGTTGGGTTGCCATGGCAACCATGGGGTTGTGTTGCCATGGGAACAATGGGGTTGGGTTGCCATGGCATCCACGGGGTTGGGTTGCCATGGCAACCACGGGGTTTGGTTGCCATGGCAACCATGGGGTTCTGTGTCCATGGTAACCATGGCGTTGTGTTGCCATGGTAACCATGGCGTTTAGTTGCCATGGCAACCACGGAGTTTTGTTGCCATGGTAACCATGGGGTTGTGTTGCCATGGTAACCATGGCGTTTAGTTGCCATGGCAACTATGGGGTTCTGTTGCCATGGTAACCATGGGGTTGTGTTGCCATGGCATCCACGGGGTTCTGTTGCCATGGCAACCATGGGGTTGGGTTGCCATGGTAACCATGGCGTTGTGTTGCCATGGTAACCATGGCGTTTCGTTGCCATGGCAACCACGGAGTTTGGTTGCCATGGTAACCACGGGGTTGTTTGCCATGGTAACCATGGGGTTGGGTTGCCATGGCAACCATGGGGTTGTGTTGCCATGGTAACCATGGGGTTGGGTTGCCATGGCAACCATGGGGTTGTGTTGCCATGGTAACCATGGCGTTTAGTTTCCATGGCAACTATGGGGTTCTGTTGCCATGGTAACCATGGGGTTGGGTTGCCATGGCAACCATGGGGTTGTGTTGCCATGGGAACCATGGGGTTGGGTTGCCATGGCATCCACGGGGTTGGGTTGCCATGGCAAGCACGGGGTTTGGTTGCCATGGCAACCATGGGGTTCTGTGTCCATGGTAACCATGGGGTTGGGTTACCATGGCAACCATGGGGTTGTGTTGTCATGGGAACCATGGGGTTGGGTTGCCATGGCAACCATGGGGTTGTGTTGCCATGGGAACCATGGGGTTGGGTTTCCATGGCATCCACGGGGTTGGGTTGCCATGGCAACCACGGGGTTTGGTTGCCATGGCAATCTTGGGGTTCTGTGTCCATGGTAACCATGGCGTTGTGTTGCCATGGTAACCATGGCGTTTAGTTGCCATGGCAACCACGCAGTTTGGTTGCCATGGTAACCATGGGGTTGTGTTGCCATGGTAACCATGGCGTTTAGTTGCCATGGCAACCATGGGGTTCTGTTGCCATGGTAACCATGGGGTTGGGTTGCCATGGCAACCATGGGGTTGTGTTGCCATGGGAACCATGGGGTTGGGTTGCCATGGCATCCACGGGGTTGGGTTGCCATATCAACCACGGGGTTGGGTTGCCATGGCAACCATGGGGTTCTGTGTCCATGGTAACCATGGGGTTGTGTTGCCATGGTAACCATGGCGTTTTGTTGCCATGGCAACTATGGGGTTCTGTTGCCATGGCAACCATGGGGTAGTGTTTCCATGGCAACCACGGGGTTTTGGTTGCCATGGTAACCATGGGGTTGGGTTGCCATGGCAACCATGGGGTTGGGTTGCCATGGCAACCATGGGGTTGTGTTGCCATGGTAACCATGGGGTTGGGTTGCCATGGCAACCATGGGGTTGGGTTGCCATGGTAACCATGGCGTTTAGTTGCCATGGCAACCACGGAGTTTGGTTGCCATGGTAACCACGGGGTTTGGTTGCCATGGTAACCATGGGGTTGGGTTGCCATGGCAACCATGGGGTTGTGTTGCCATGGTAACCATGGGGTTGGGTTGCCATGGCAACCATGGGGTTGTGTTGCCATGGTAACCATGGCGTTTAGTTGCCATGGCAACTATGGGGTTCTGTTGCCATGGGAACCATGGGGTTGGGTTGCCATGGCAACCATGGGGTTGTGTTGCCATGGGAACCATGGGGTTGGGTTGCCATGGCATCCACATTGTTGGGTAGCCATGGCAACCACGGTGTTTGGTTGCCATGGCAACCATGGGGTTCTGTGTCCATGGTAACCATGGCGTTGTGTTGCCATGGTAACCATGGCGTTTAGTTGCCATGGCAACCACGGAGTTTGGTTGCCATGGTAACCATGGGGTTGTGTTGCCATGGTAACCATGGCGTTTAGTTGCCATGGCAACTATGGGGTTCTGTTGCCATGGGAACCATGGGGTTGGGTTGCCATGGCAACCATGGGGTTGTGTTGCCATGGGAACAATGGGGTTGGGTTGCCATGGCATCCACGGGGTTGGGTTGCCATGGCAACCACGGGGTTTGGTTGCCATGGCAACCATGGTGTTCTGTGTCCGTGGTAACCATGGCGTTGTGTTGCCATGGTAACCATGGGGTTGGGTTGCCATGGCAACCATGGGGTTGGGTTGCCATGGCAACCATGGGGTAGTGTTTCCATGGCAACCACGGGGCTTGGTTGCCATGGTAACCATGGGGTTGGGTTTCCATGGCAAGCATGGCTTTGGGTTGCCATGGCAACCATGGGGTTGTGTTGCCATGGTAACCATGAGGTTGGGTTGCCATGGCAACCATGGGGTTGTGTTGCCATGGTAACCATGGCGTTTAGTTGCCATGGCAACTATGGGGTTCTGTTGCCATGGTAACCATGGGCTTGGGTTGCCATGGCAACCATGGGGTTGTGTTGCCATGGGAACCATGGGGTTGGGTTGCCATGGCATCCACGGGGTTGGGTTGCCATGGCATCCACGGGGTTTGGTTGCCATGGCAACCATGGGGTTCTGTGTCCATGGTAACCATGGGGTTGTGTTGCCGTGGTAACCATGGCGTTTAGTTGCCATGGCAACTATGGGGTTCTGTTGCCATGGTAACCATGGGGTTGGGTTGCCATGGCATCCACGGGGTTGAGTTGCCATGGCAACCATGGGGTTGGGTTGCCATGGTAACCATGTCGTTGTGTTGCCATGGTAACCATGGCGTTTAGTTGCCATGGCAACCACGGAGTTTGGTTGCCATGGTAACCACGGGGTTTGGTTGCCATGGTAACCATGGGGTTGGGTTGCCTTGGCAACCATGGGGTTGTGTTGCCATGGTAACCATGGGGTTGGGTTGCCATGGCAACCATGGGGTTGGGTTGCCATGGTAACCATGGCGTTTAGTTGCCATGGCAACTATGGGGTTCTGTTGCCATGGTAACCATGGGGTTGGGTTGCCATGGCAACCATGGGGTTGTGTTGCCATAGGAACCATGGGGTTGGGTTGCCATGGCATCCACGGGGTTGGGTTGCCATGGCAACCAAGGGGTTCTGTGTCCATGGTAACCATGGGGTTGTGTTGCCATGGTAACCATGGCGTTTTGTTGCCATGGCAACTATCGGGTTCTGTTCCATGGCAACCATGGGGTTGTGTTGCCATGGTAACCATGGCGTTTAGTTGCCATGGCAACTATGGGGTTCTGTTGCCATTGTAACCATGGGGTTGGGTTGCCATGGCAACCATGGGGTTGTGTTGCCATGGGAACCATGGGGTTGGGTTGCCATGGCAACTATGGGGTTCTGTTGCCATGGTAACCATGGGGTTGGGTTGCCATGGCAACCATGGGGTTGTGGTGCCATGGGAACCATGGGGTTGGGTTGCCATGGCATCCACGGGGTTGGGTTGCCATGGCAACCACGGGGTTTGGTTGCCATGGCAACCATGGGGTTCTGTGTCCATGGTAACCATGGGGTTGTGTTGCCATGGTAACCATGGCGTTTAGTTGCCATGGCAACCACGGAGTTTGGTTGCCATGGCAACCATGGGGTTGTGTTGCCATGGTAACCATGGCGTTTAGTTGCCATGGCAACTATGGGGTTCTGTTGCCATGGTAACCATGGGGTTGGGTTGCCATGGCAACCATGGGGTTCTGTTGGCATGGGAACCATGGGGTTGGGTTGCCATGGCATCCACGGGGTTGGGTTGCCATGGCAACCACGGGCTTTGGTTGCCATGGCAACCATGGGGTTCTGTGTCCATGGTAACCATGGCGTTGTGTTGCCATGGTAACCATGGCGTTTAGTTGCCATGGCAACCACGGAGTTTGGTTGCCATGGTAACCATGGGGTTGTGTTGCCATGGTAACCATGGCGTTTAGTTGCCATGGCAACTATGGGGTTCTGTTGCCATGGTAACCATGGGGTTGTGTTGCCATGGCATCCACGGGGTTCTGTTGCCATGGCAACCATGGGGTTGGGTTGCCATGGTAACCATGGCATTGTGTTGCCATGGTAACCATGGCGTTTCGTTGCCATGGCAACCACGGAGTTTGGTTGCCATGGTAACCACGGGGTTGTTTGCCATGGTAACCATGGGGTTGGGTTGCCATGGCAACCATGGGGTTGTGTTGCCATGGTAACCATGGGGTTGGGTTGCCATGGCAACCATGGGGTTGTGTTGCCATGGTAACCATGGCGTTTAATTTCCATGGCAACTATGGGGTTCTGTTGCCATGGTAACCATGGGGTTGGGTTGCCATGGCAACCATGGGGTTGTGTTGCCATGGGAACCATGGGGTTGGGTTGCCATGGCATCCACGGGGTTGGGTTGCCATGGCAACCACGGGGTTTGGTTGCCATGGCAACCATGGGGTTCTGTGTCCATGGTAACCATGGGGTTGGTTTACCATGGCAACCATGGGGTTGTGTTGTCATGGGAACCATGGGGTTGGGTTGCCATGGCAACCATGGGGTTGTGTTGCCATGGCAACCATGGGGTTGGGTTGCCATGGCATCCACGGGGTTGGGTTGCCATGGCAACCACGGGGTTTGGTTGCCATGGCAATCTTGGGGTTCTGTGTCCATGGTAACCATGGCGTTGTGTTGCCATGGTAACCATGGCGTTTAGTTGCCATGGCAACCACGGAGTTTGGTTGCCATGGTAACCATGGGGTTGTGTTGCCATGGTAACCATGGCGTTTAGTTGCCAGGGCAACCATGGGGTTCTGTTGCCATGGTAACCATGGGGTTGGGTTGCCATGGCAACCATGGGGTTGTGTTGCCATGGGAACCATGGGGTTGGGTTGCCATGGCATCCACGGGGTTGGGTTGCCATAGCAACCACGGGGTTTGGTTGCCATGGCAACCATGGGGTTCTGTGTCCATGGTAACCATGGCGTTGTGTTGCCATGGTAACCATGGCGTTTAGTTGCCATGGCAACTATGGGGTTCTGTTGCCATGGTAACCATGGGGTTGGGTTGCCATGGCATCCACGGGGTTGGGTTGCCATGGCAACCATGGGGTTGGGTTGCCATGGTAACCATGGCGTTCTGTTGCCATGGTAACCATGGCGTTTAGTTGCCATGGCAACCACGGAGTTTGGTTGCCATGGTAACCACGGGGTTTGATTGCCATGGTAACCATGGGGTTGGGTTGCCATGGCAACCATGGGGTTGTGTTGCCATGGTAACCATGGGGTTGGGTTGCCATGGCAACCATGGGGTTGTGTTGCCATGGTAACCATGGCGTTTAGTTGCCATGGCAACTATGGGGTTCTGTTGCCATGGTAACCATGGGGTTGGGTTGCCATGGCAACCATGGGGTTGTGTTGCCATGGGAACCATGGGGTTGGGTTGCCATGGCATCCACGGTGTTGGGTAGCCATGGCAACCACGGTGTTTGGTTGCCATGGCAACCATGGGGTTCTGTGTCCATGGTAACCATGGCGTTGTGTTGCCATGGTAACCATGGCGTTTAGTTGCCATGGCAACCACGGAGTTTGGTTGCCATGGTAACCATGGGGTTGTGTTGCCATGGTAACCATGGCGTTTAGTTGCCATGGCAACTATGGGGTTCTGTTGCCATGGGAACCATGGGGTTGGGTTGCCATGGCAACCATGGGGTTGTGTTGCCATGGGAACAATGGGGTTGGGTTGCCATGGCATCCACGGGGTTGGGTTGCCATGGCAACCACGGGGTTTGGTTGCCATGGCAACCATGGTGTTCTGTGTCCGTGGTAACCATGGCGTTGTGTTGCCATGGTAACCATGGGGTTGGGTTGCCATGGCAACCATGGGGTTGGGTTGCCATGGCAACCATGGGGTAGTGTTTCCATGGCAACCACGGGGCTTGGTTGCCATGGTAACCATGGGGTTGGGTTTCCATGGCAACCATGGGGTTGGGTTGCCATGGCAACCATGGGGTTGTGTTGCCATGGTAACCATGAGGTTGGGTTGCCATGGCAACCATGGGGTTGTGTTGCCATGGTAACCATGGCGTTTAGTTGCCATGGCAACCACGGAGTTTGGTTGCCATGGTAACCACGGGGTTTGGTTGCCATGGTAACCATGGGGTTGGGTTGCCATGGCAACCATGGGGTTGTGTTGCCCTGGTAACCATGGGGTTGGGTTGCCATGGCAACCATGGGGTTGTGTTGCCATGGTAACCATGGCGTTTATTTGCCATGGCAACTATGGGGTTCTGTTGCCATGGTAACCATGGGGTTGGGTTGCCATGGCAACCATGGGGTTGTGTTGCCATGGGAACCATGGGGTTGGGTTGCCATGGCATCCACGGGGTTGGGTTGCCATGGCAACCACGGGGTTTGGTTGCCATGGCAACCATGGGGTTCTGTATCCATGGTAACCATGGCGTTGTGTTGCCATGGTAACCATGGCGTTTAGTTGCCATGGCAACCACGGGGTTTGGTTGCCATGGTAACCATGGGGTTCTGTTGCCATGGTAACCATGGCGTTTAGTTGCCATGGCAACTATGGGGTTCTGTTGCCATGGTAACCATGGGGTTGGGTTGCCATGGCAACCATGGGGTTGTGTTGCCATGGGAACCATGGGGTTGGGTTGCCATGGCATCCACGGGGTTGGGTTGCCATGGCATCCACGGGGTTTGGTTGCCATGGCAACCATGGGGTTCTGTGTCCATGGTAACCATGGGGTTGTGTTGCCATGGTAACCATGGCGTTTAGTTGCCATGGCAACTATGGGGTTCTGTTGCCATGGTAACCATGGCGTTTAGTTGCCATGGCAACTATGGGGTTCTGTTGCCATGGCAACCATGGGGTTGGGTTGCCATGGTAACCATGGCGTTGTGTTGCCATGGTAACCATGGCGTTTAGTTGCCATGGCAACCACGGAGTTTGGTTGCCATGGTAACCACGGGGTTTGGTTGCCATGGTAACCATGGGGTTGGGTTGCCTTGGCAACCATGGGGTTGTGTTGCCATGGTAACCATGGGGTTGTGTTGCCATGGGAACCATGGGGTTGGGTTGCCATGGTAACCATGGCGTTTAGTTGCCATGGCAACTATGGGGTTCTGTTGCCATGGTAACCATGGGGTTGGGTTGCCATGGCAACCATGGGGTTGTGTTGCCATGGGAACAATGGGGTTGGGTTGCCATGGCATCCACGGGGTTGGGTTGCCATGGCAACCACGGGGTTTGGTTGCCATGGCAACCATGGGGTTCTGTGTCCATGGTAACCATGGCGTTGTGTTGCCATGGTAACCATGGCGTTTAGTTGCCATGGCAACCACGGAGTTTGGTTGCCATGGCAACCATGGGGTTGTGTTGCCATGGTAACCATGGCGTTTAGTTGCCATGGCAACTATGGGGTTCTGTTGCCATGGTAACCATGGGGCTGTGTTGCCATGGCATCCACGGGGTTCTGTTGCCATGGCAACCATGGGGTTGGGTTGCCATGGTAACCATGGCGTTGTGTTGCCATGGTAACCATGGCGTTTCGTTGCCATGGCAACCACGGAGTTTGGTTGCCATGGTAACCACGGGGTTGTATGCCATGGTAACCATGGGGTTGGGTTGCCATGGCAACCATGGGGTTGTGTTGCCATGGTAACCATGGGGTTGGGTTGCCATGGCAACCATGGGGTTGTGTTGCCATGGTAACCATGGCGTTTAGTTTCCATGGCAACTATGGGGTTCTGTTGCCATGGTAACCATGGGGTTGGGTTGCCATGGCAACCATGGGGTTGTGTTGCCATGGGAACCATGGGGTTGGGTTGCCATGGCATCCACGGGGTTGGGTTGCCATGGCAAGCACGGGGTTTGGTTGCCATGGCAACCATGGGGTTCTGTGTCCATGGTAACCATGGGGTTGGGTTACCATGGCAACCATGGGGTTGTGTTGTCATGGGAACCATGGGGTTGGGTTGCCATGGCAACCATGGGGTTGTGTTGCCATGGCAACCATGGGGTTGGGTTGCCATGGCATCCACGGGGTTGGGTTGCCATGGCAACCACGGGGTTTGGTTGCCATGGCAATCTTGGGGTTCTGTGTCCATGGTAACCATGGCGTTGTGTTGCCATGGTAACCATGGCGTTTAGTTGCCATGGCAACCACGGAGTTTGGTTGCCATGGTAACCATGGGGTTGTGTTGCCATGGTAACCATGGCGTTTAGTTGCCATGGCAACCATGGGGTTCTGTTGCCATGGTAACCATGGGGTTGGGTTGCCATGGCAACCATGGGGTTGTGTTGCCATGGGAACCATGGGGTTGGGTTGCCATGGCATCCACGGGGTTGGGTTGCCATAGCAACCACGGGGTTTGGTTGCCATGGCAACCATGGGGTTCTGTGTCCATGGTAACCATGGCGTTGTGTTGCCATGGTAACCATGGCGTTTTGTTGCCATGGCAACTATGGGGTTCTGTTGCCATGGTAATCATGGGGTTGGGTTGCCATGGCAACCATGGGGTTGTGTTGCCATGGGAACCATGGGGTTGGGTTGCCATGGCATCCACGGGGTTGGGTTGCCATGGCAACCACGGGGTTTGGTTGCCATGGCAACCATGGGGTTCTGTGTCCATGGTAACCATGGCGTTGTGTTGCCATGGTAACCATGGCGTTTAGTTGCCATGGCAACCACGGAGTTTGGTTGCCATGGTAACCATGGGGTTGTGTTGCCATGGTAACCATGGCGTTTAGTTGCCATGGCAACTATGGGGTTCTGTTGCCATGGTAACCATGGGGTTGGGTTGCCATGGCAACCATGGGGTTGTGTTGCCATGGGAACCATGGGGTTGTGTTCCCATGGCATCCACGGGGTTGGGTTGCCATGGCAACCACGGGGTTTGGTTACCATGGCAACCATGGGGTTCTGTGTCCATGGTAACAATGGCGTTGTGTTTCCATGGTAACCATGGCGTTTAGTTGCCATGGCAACCACGGAGTTTGGTTGCCATGGCAACCATGGGGTTGTGTTTCCATGGTAACCATGGCGTTTAGTTGCCATGGCAACTATGGGGTTCTGTTGCCATGGTAACCATGGGTTTGGGTTGCCATGGCATCCACGGGGTTGGGTTGCCATGGCAACCATGGGGTTGGGTTGCCATGGTAACCATGGCGTTGTGTTGCCATGGTAACCATGGCGTTTAGTTGCCATGGCAACCACGGAGTTTGCTTGCCATGGTAACCACGGGGTTTGGTTGCCATGGTAACCATGGGGTTGGGTTGCCATGACAACCATGGGGTTGTGTTGCAATGGTAACCATGGCGTTTAGTTGCCATGGCAACTATGGGGTTCTGTTGCCATGGTAACCATGGGGTTGGGTTGCCATGGCAACCATGGGGTTGTGTTGCCATGGGAACCATGGGGTTGGGTTGCCATGGCATCCACGGGGTTGGGTTGCCATGGCAACTACGGGGTTTGGTTGCCATGGCAACCATGGGGTTCTGTGTCCATGGTAACCATGGGGTTGTGTTGCCATGGTAACCATGGCGTTTTGTTGCCATGGGAACCATGGGGTTGGGTTGCCATGTCATCCACGGGGTTGGGTTGCCATGGCAACCACGGGGTTTGGTTGCCAAGGGAACCATGGGGTTCTGTGTCCATGGTAACCATGGGGTTGTGTTGCCATGGTAACCATGGCGTTTTGTTGCCATGGCAACTATGGGGTTCTCTTGCCATGGGAACCATGGGGTAGTGTTTCCATGGCAACCACGGGGTTTGGTTGCCATGGTAACCATGGGGTTGGGTTGCCATGGCAACCATGGGGTTGGGTTGCCATGGCAACCATGGGGTTGTGTTGCCATGGTAACCATGGGGTTGGGTTGCCATGGTAACCATGGGGTTGTGTTGCCATGGTAACCATGGCGTTTAGTTTCCATGGCAACTATGGGGTTCTGTTGCCATGGTAACCATGGGGTTGTGTTGCCATGGCAACCATGGGGTTGTGTTGCCATGGGAACCATGGGGTTGGGTTGCCATGGCATCCACGGGGTTGGGTTGCCATGGCAACCACTAAGGTTTGGTTGCCATGGCAACCATGGGGTTGTGTTGCCATGGTAACCATGGCGTTTAGTTGCCATGGCAACCATGGGGTTCTGTTGCCATGGTAACCATGGGGTTGGGTTGCCATGGCAACCATGGGGTTGTGTTGCCATGGTAACCATGGGGTTGGGTTGCCATGGCAACCATGGGGTTGGGTTGCCATGGTAACCATGGCGTTGTGTTGCCATGGTAACCATGGCGTTTAGTTGCCATGGCAACCACGGAGTTTGGTTGCCATGGTAACCACGGGGTTTGGTTGCCATGGTAACCATGGGGTTGGGTTCCCATGGCCACCATTGGGTAGTGTTGCCATGGTAACCATGGGGTTGGGTTGCCATGGCAACCATGGGGTTGTGTTGCCATGGGAACCATGGCGTTTAGTTGCCATGGCAACTATGGTGTTCTGTTGCCATGGTAACCATGGGGTTGGGTTGCCATGGCAACCATGGGGTTGTGTTGCCATGGTAACCATGGGGTTGGGTTGCCATGGCATCCACGGGGTTGGGTTACCATGGCATCCACGGAGTTTGGTTGCCATAATAACCATGGGGTTGTGTTGCCATGGTAACCATGGCGTTTAGTTGCCATGGCAACTATGGGGTTCTGTTGCCATGGTAACCATGGGGTTGGGTTGCCATGGCAACCATGGGGTTGTGTTGCCATGGGAACCATGGGGTTGGGTTGCCATGGCATCCACGGGGTTGGGTTGCCATGGCAACCATGGGGTTGTGTTGTGATGGGAACCATGGGGTTGGGTTGCCATGGCAACCATGGGGTTGGGTTGCCATGGCAACCATGGGGTTGGGTTGCCATGGCAACCATGGGGTTGTGTTGCCATGGTAAACATGACGTTTAGTTGCCATGGCAACCACGGGGTTTGGTTGCCATGGTAACCATGGGGTTGTGTTGCCATGGTAACCATGGCTTTTAGTTGCCATGGCAACTATGGGGTTCTGTTGCCATGGTAACCATGGGGTTGGGTTGCCATGGCAACCATGGGGTTGTGTTGCCATGGGAACCATGGGGTTGTGTTGCCATGGCATCCACGGGGTTGGGTTGCCATGGCAACCACGGGGTTTGGTTGCCATGGCAACCATGGGGTTCTGTGTCCATGGTAACCATGGCGTTGTGTAGCCATGGTAACCATGGCGTTTAGTTGCCATGGCAACTATGGGGTTCTGTTTCCATGGTAACCATGGGGTTGGGTTACCATGGCAACCATGGGGTTGTGTTGTCATGGGAACCATGGGGTTGGGTTGCCATGGCAACCATGGGGTTGTGTTGCCATGGGAACCATGGGGTTGGGTTGCCATGGCATCCACGGGGTTGGGTTGCCATGGCAACTACGGGGTTTGGTTGCCATGGCAACCATGGGGTTCTGTGTCCATGGTAACCATGGGGTTGTGTTGCCATGGTAACCATGGCGTTTTGTTGCCATGGGAACCATGGGGTTGGGTTGCCATGTCATCCACGGGGTTGGGTTGCCATGGCAACCACGGGGTTTGGTTGCCAAGGGAACCATGGGGTTCTGTGTCCATGGTAACCATGGGGTTGTGTTGCCATGGTAACCATGGCGTTTTGTTCCCATGGCAACTATGGGGTTCTCTTGCCATGGGAACCATGGGGTAGTGTTTCCATGGCAACCACGGGGTTTGGTTGCCATGGTAACCATGGGGTTGGGTTGCCATGGCAACCATGGGGTTGGGTTGCCATGGCAACCATGGGGTTGTGTTGCCATGGTAACCATGGGGTTGGGTTGCCATGGTAACCATGGGGTTGTGTTGCCATGGTAACCATGGCGTTTAGTTTCCATGGCAACTATGGGGTTCTGTTGCCATGGTAACCATGGGGTTGGGTTGCCATGGCAACCATGGGGTTGTGTTGCCATGGGAACCATGGAATTGGGTTGCCATGGCATCCACGGGGTTGGGTTGCCATGGCAACCACTAAGGTTTGGTTGCCATGGCAACCATGGGGTTGTGTTGCCATGGTAACCATGGCGTTTAGTTGCCATGGCAACTATGGGGTTCTGTTGCCATGGTAACCATGGGGTTCGGTTGCCATGGCAACCATGGGGTTGTGTTGCCATGGTAACCATGGGGTTGGGTTGCCATGGCAACCATGGGGTTGGGTTGCCATGGTAACCATGGCGTTGTGTTGCCATGGTAACCATGGCGTTTAGTTGCCATGGCAACCACGGAGTTTGGTTGCCATGGTAACCACGGGGTTTGGTTGCCATGGTAACCATGGGGTTGGGTTGCCATGGCAACCATGGCGTTGTGTTGCCATGGTAACCATGGCGTTTAGTTGCCATGGCAACCTCGGAGTTTGGTTGCCATGGTAACCACGGGGTTTGGTTGCCATGGTAACCATGGGGTTGGGTTGCCATGGCAACCATGGGGTTGTGTTGCCATGGGAACCATGGGGTTGGGTTGCCATGGCATCCACGGGGTTGGGTTACCATGGCATCCACGGAGTTTGGTTGCCATAATAACCATGGGGTTGTGTTGCCATGGTAACCATGGCGTTTAGTTGCCATGGCAACTATGGGGTTCTGTTGCCATGGTAACCATGGGGTTGGGTTGCCATGGCAACCATGGGGTTGTGTTGCCATGGGAACCATGGGGTTGGGTTGCCATGGCATCCACGGGGTTGGGTTGCCATGGCAACCATGGGGTTGTGTTGTCATGGGAACCATGGGGTTGGGTTGCCATGGCAACCATGGGGTTGGGTTGCCATGGCAACCATGGGGTTGTGTTGCCATGGTAAACATGACGTTTAGTTGCCATGGCAACCACGGGGTTTGGTTGCCATGGTAACCATGGGGTTGTGTTGCCATGGTAACCATGGCTTTTAGTTGCCATGGCAACTATGGGGTTCTGTTGCCATGGTAACCATGGGGTTGGGTTGCCATGGCAACCATGGGGTTGTGTTGCCATGGGAACCATGGGGTTGGGTTGCCATGGCATCCACGGGGTTGGGTTGCCATGGCAACCACGGGGTTTGGTTGCCATGGTAACCATGGGGTTGTGTTGCCATGGTAACCATGGCTTTTAGTTGCCATGGCAACTATGGGGTTCTGTTGCCATGGTAACCATGGGGTTGGGTTGCCATGGCAACCATGGGGTTGTGTTGCCATGGGAACCATGGGGTTGGGTTACCATGGCAACCATGGGGTTGTGTTGTCATGGGAACCATGGGGTTGGGTTGCCATGGCAACCATGGGGTTGGGTTGCCATGGCAACCATGGGGTTGTGTTGCCATGGTAACCATGGCGTTTAGTTGCCATGGCAACCATGGGGTTGGGTTGCCATGGCAACCATGGGGTTGGGTTCCCATGGCAACCATGGGGTTGGGTTGCCATGGCAACCATGGGGTTGTTTTGCCATGGTAACCATGGCGTTTAGTTGCCATGGCAACTATGGGGTTCTGTTGCCATGGTAACCATGGGGTTGGGTTGCCATGGCAACCATGGGGTTGTGTTGCCATGGGAACCATGGGGTTGGGTTGCCATGGCATCCACGGGGTTGGGTTGCCATGGCAACCACGGGGTTTGGTTGCCATGGCAACCACTGGGTTCTGTGTCCATGGTAACCATGGGGTTGTGTTGCCATGGCAACCATGGCGTTTTGTTGCCATGGCAACTATGGGGTTCTG
Organism: Netta rufina; assembly: GCF_964035555.1. Classification (NCBI taxonomy): domain Eukaryota; kingdom Metazoa; phylum Chordata; class Aves; order Anseriformes; family Anatidae; genus Netta; species Netta rufina. The sequence goes on along the minus strand of NW_028168881.1, from coordinate 275,554 downwards.
TTGCCATGGCAACCACGGGGTTTGGTTGCCATGGTAACCATGTTGTTGGGTTGCCATGGCAACCATGGGGTTAGGTTGCCATGGCAACCATGGGGTTGTGTTGCCATGGTAACCATGGGGTTGGGTTGCCATGGCAACCATGGGGTTGTGTTGCCATGGTAACCATGGCGTTTAGTTGCCATGGCAACTATGGGGTTCTGTTGCCATGGTAACCATGGGGTTGGGTTGCCATGGCAATCATAGGGTTGTGTTGCCATGGGAACCATGGGGTTGGGTTGCCATGGCATCCACGGGGTTGGGTTGCCATGGCAACCACGGGGTTTGGTTGCCATGGCAACCATGGGGTTCTGTTTCCATGGTAACCATGGCGTTGTGTTGCCATGGTAACCATGGCGTTTTGTTGCCATGGCAACCATGGGGTAGTGTTTCCATGGCAACCATGGGGTAGTGTTTCCAAGGCAACCATGGGGTTGGGTTGCCATGGTAACCATGGTGTTGGGTTGCCATGGCAACCATGGGGTTGGGTTGCCATGGCAACCATGGGGTTGTGTTGCCATGGTAACCATGGGATTGGGTTGCCATGGCAACCCAGGGGTTGTGTTGCCATGGTAACCATGGCGTTTAGTTGCCATGGCAACTATGGGGTTCTGTTGCCATGGTAACCATGGGGTTGGGTTGCCATGGCAACCATGGGGTTGTGTTGCCATGGTAACCATGGGGTTGGATTGCCATGGCTACCATGGGGTTGGGTTGCCATGGTAACCATGGCGTTGTGTTGCCATGGTAACCATGGCGTTTAGTTGCCATGGCAACCACGGAGTTTGGTTGCCATGGTAACCACGGGGTTTGGTTGCCATGGTAACCATGGGGTTGGGTTGCCATGGCAACCATGGGGTTGTGTTACCATGGCATCCACGGAGTTTGGTTGCCATAATAAGCATGGGGTTGTGTTGCCATGGTAACCATGGCGTTTAGTTGCCATGGCAACTATGGGGTTCTGTTGCCATAGTAACCATGGGGATGGGTTGCCATGGGAACCATGGGGTTGTGTTGCCATGGTAACCATGGCGTTTAGTTGCCATGGCAACCACGGGGTTGTGTTGCCATGGGAACCATGGGGTTGGGTTGCCATGCAATCCACAGGGTTGGGTTGCCATGGCAACCACGGGGTTTGGTTGCCATGGCAACCATGGGGTTCTGTGTCCATGGTAACCATGGGGTTGTGTTGCCATGGTAACCATGGCGTTTTGTTGCCATGGCAACTATCGGGTTCTGTTGCCATGGCAACCATGGGGTAGTGTTTCCATGGCAACCATGGGGTAGTGTTGCCATGGTAACGATGGGGTTGGGTTGCCATGGCAACCACGGGGTTGTGTTCTCATGGGAACCATGGGGTTGTGTTGCCATGGCAACCATGGGGTTGGGTTGCCATGGCAACCATGGGGTTGTGTTGCCATGGTAACCATGGGGTTGGGTTGCCATGGCAACCATGGGGTTGTGTTGCCATGGTAACCATGGCGTTTAGTTGCCATGGCAACTATGGGGTTCTGTTGCCATGGTAACCATGGGCTTGGGTTGCCATGGCATCCACGGGGTTGGGTTGCCATGGCAACCACGGGGTTTGGTTGCCATGGCAACCATGGGGTTCTGTGTCCATGGTAACCATGGGGTTGTGTTGCCATGGTAACCATGGCGTTTTCTTGCCATAGCAACTATGGGGTTCTGTTGCCATGGCAACCATGGGGTAGTGTTTCCATGGCAACCATGGGGTAGTGTTGCCATGGTAACGATGGGGCTGGCTTGCCATGGCAACCACGGGGTTGTGTTCTCATGGGAACCATGGGGTTGTGTTGCCATGGTAACCATAGGGTTGGGTTGCCATGGCAACCACGGGGTTTGGTTGCTATGGCAACTATGGGGTTCTGTTGCCATGGTAACAATGGGGTTGGGTTGCCATGGCAACCATGGGGTTGTGTTGCCATGGGAACCATGGGGTTGGGTTGCCATGTCATCCACGGGGTTGGGTTGCCATGGCAACCACGGGGTTTGGTTGCCAAGGGAACCATGGGGTTCTGTTTCCATGGTAACCATGGCGTTTTGTTGCCATGGCAACTATGGGGTTCTCTTGCCATGGGAACCATGGGGTAGTGTTTCCATGGCAACCACGGGGTTTGGTTGCCATGGTAACAATGGGGTTGGGTTGCCATGGCAACCATGGGGTTGGGTTGCCATGGCAACCATGGGGTTGTGTTGCCATGGTAACCATGGGGTTCTGTTGCCATGGCAACCATGGGGTTGTGTTGCCATGGGAACCATGGCGTTTAGTTTCCATGGCAACTATGGGGTTCTGTTGCCATGGTAACCATGGGGTTGGGTTGCCATGGCAACCATGGGGTTGTGTTGCCATGGGAACCATGGGGTTGGGTTGCCATGGCATCCACGGGGTTGGGTTGCCATGGCAACCACTAAGGTTTGGTTGCCATGGCAAACATGGGGTTGTGTTGCCATGGTAACCATGGCGTTTAGTTGCCATGGCAACTATGGGGTTCTGTTGCCATGGCAACCACGGGGTTTGGTTGCCATGGTAACCATGTTGTTGGGTTGCCATGGCAACCATGGGGTTAGGTTGCCATGGCAACCATGGGGTTGTGTTGCCATGGTAACCATGGGGTTGGGTTGCCATGGCAACCATGGGGTTGTGTTGCCATGGTAACCATGGCGTTTAGTTGCCATGGCAACTATGGGGTTCTGTTGCCATGGTAACCATGGGGTTGGGTTGCCATGGCAATCATAGGGTTGTGTTGCCATGGGAACCATGGGGTTGGGTTGCCATGGCATCCACGGGGTTGGGTTGCCATGGCAACCACGGGGTTTGGTTGCCATGGCAACCATGGGGTTCTGTGTCCATGGTAACCATGGCGTTGTGTTGCCATGGTAACCATGGCGTTTTGTTGCCATGGCAACCATGGGGTAGTGTTTCCATGGCAACCATGCGGTAGTGTTTCCAAGGCAACCATGGGGTTGGGTTGCCATGGTAACCATGGGGTTGGGTTGCCATGGCAACCATGGGGTTGGGTTGCCATGGCAACCATGGGGTTGTGTTGCCATGGTAACCATGGGATTGGGTTGCCATGGCAACCCAGGGGTTGTGTTGCCATGGTAACCATGGCGTTTAGTTGCCATGGCAACTATGGGGTTCTGTTGCCATGGTAACCATGGGGTTGGGTTGCCATGGAAACCATGGGGTTGTGTTGCCATGGTAACCATGGGGTTGGATTGCCATGGCAACCATGGGGTTGGGTTGCCATGATAACCATGGCGTTGTGTTGCCATGGTAACCATGGCGTTTAGTTGCCATGGCAACCACGGAGTTTGGTTGCCATGGTAACCACGGGGTTTGGTTGCCATGGTAACCATGGGGTTGGGTTGCCATGGCAACCATGGGGTTGTGTTACCATGGCATCCACGGAGTTTGGTTGCCATAATAAGCATGGGGTTGTGTTGCCATGGTAACCATGGCGTTTAGTTGCCATGGCAACTATGGGGTTCTGTTGCCATAGTAACCATGGGGTTGGGTTGCCATGGGAACCATGGGGTTGTGTTGCCATGGTAACCATGGCGTTTAGTTGCCATGGCAACCACGGGGTTGTGTTGCCATGGGAACCATGGGGTTGGGTTGCCATGCAATCCACAGGGTTGGGTTGCCATGGCAACCACGGGGTTTGGTTGCCATGGCAACCATGGGGTTCTGTGTCCATGGTAACCATGGGGTTGTGTTGCCATGGTAACCATGGCGTTTTGTTGCCATGGCAACTATCGGGTTCTGTTGCCATGGCAACCATGGGGTAGTGTTTCCATGGCAACCATGGGGTAGTGTTGCCATGGTAACGATGGGGTTGGGTTGCCATGGCAACCACGGGGTTGTGTTCTCATGGGAACCATGGGGTTGTGTTGCCATGGCAACCATGGGGTTGGGTTGCCATGGCAACCATGGGGTTGTGTTGCCATGGTAACCATGGGGTTGGGTTGCCATGGCAACCATGGGGTTGTGTTGCCATGGTAACCATGGCGTTTAGTTGCCATGGCAACTATGGGGTTCTGTTGCCATGGTAACCATGGGCTTGGGTTGCCATGGCAACCATGGGGTTGTATTGCCATGGGAACCATGGGGTTGGGTTGCCATGGCATCCACGGGGTTGGGTTGCCATGGCAACCACGGGGTTTGGTTGCCATGGCAACCATGGGGTTCTGTGTCCATGGTAACCATGGGGTTGTGTTGCCATGGTAACCATGGCGTTTTCTTGCCATAGCAACTATGGGGTTCTGTTGCCATGGCAACCATGGGGTAGTGTTTCCATGGCAACCATGGGGTAGTGTTGCCATGGTAACGATGGGGCTGGCTTGCCATGGCAACCACGGGGTTGTGTTCTCATGGGAACCATGGGGTTGTGTTGCCATGGTAACCATAGGGTTGGGTTGCCATGGCAACCACGGGGTTTGGTTGCTATGGCAACTATGGGGTTCTGTTGCCATGGTAACAATGGGGTTGGGTTGCCATGGCAACCATGGCGTTGTGTTGCCATGGGAACCATGGGGTTGGGTTGCCATGTCATCCACGGGGTTGGGTTGCCATGGCAACCACGGGGTTTGGTTGCCAAGGGAACCATGGGGTTCTGTGTCCATGGTAACCATGGCGTTTTGTTGCCATGGCAACTATGGGGTTCTCTTGCCATGGGAACCATGGGGTAGTGTTTCCATGGCAACCACGGGGTTTGGTTGCCATGGTAACAATGGGGTTGGGTTGCCATGGCAACCATGGGGTTGGGTTGCCATGGCAACCATGGGGTTGTGTTGCCATGGTAACCATGGGGTTCTGTTGCCATGGCAACCATGGGGTTGTGTTGCCATGGTAACCATGGCGTTTAGTTTCCATGGCAACTATGGGGTTCTGTTGCCATGGTAACCATGGGGTTGGGTTGCCATGGCAACCATGGGGTTGTGTTGCCATGGGAACCATGGGGTTGGGTTGCCATGGCATCCACGGGGTTGGGTTGCCATGGCAACCACTAAGGTTTGGTTGCCATGGCAACCATGGGGTTGTGTTGCCATGGTAACCATGGCGTTTAGTTGCCATGGCAACTATGGGGTTCTGTTGCCATGGTAACCATGGGGTTGGGTTGCCATGGCAACCATGGGGTTGTGTTGCCATGGTAACCATGGGGTTGGGTTGCCATGGCAACCATGGGGTTGGGTTGCCATGGTAACCATGGCGTTGTGTTGCCATGGTAACCATGGCGTTTAGTTGCCATGGCAACCACGGAGTTTGGTTGCCATGGTAACCACGGGGTTTGGTTGCCATGGTAACCATGGGGTTGGGTTGCCATGGCAACCATTGGGTTGTGTTGCCATGGTAACCATGGGGTTGGGTTGCCATGGCAACCATGGGGTTGTGTTGCCATGGGAACCATGGGGTTGGGTTGCCATGGCATCCACGGGGTTGGGTTACCATGGCATCCACGGAGTTTGGTTTCCATAATAACCATGGGGTTGTGTTGCCATGGTAACCATGGGGTTGGGTTGCCATGGCAACCATGGGGTTGGGTTGCCATGGTAACCATGGCGTTGTGTAGCCATGGTAACCATGGCGTTTAGTTGCCATGGCAACCACGGAGTTTGGTTGCCATGGTAACCACGGGGTTTGGTTGCCATGGTAACCATGGCGTTTAGTTGCCATGGCAACTATGGTGTTCTGTTGCCATGGTAACCATGGGGTTGGGTTGCCATGGCAACCATGGGGTTGTGTTGCCATGGGAACCATGGGGTTGGGTTGCCATGGCATCCACGGGGTTGGGTTACCATGGCATCCACGGAGTTTTGTTGCCATAATAACCATGGGGTTGTGTTGCCATGGTAACCATGGCGTTTAGTTGCCATGGCAACTATGGGGTTCTGTTGCCATGGTAACCATGGGGTTGGGTTGCCATGGCAACCATGGGGTTGTGTTGCCATGGGAACCATGGGGTTGGGTTGCCATGGCATCCACGGGGTTGGGTTGCCATGGCAACCATGGGGTTGTGTTGTCATGGGAACCATGGGGTTGGGTTGCCATGGCAACCATGGGGTTGGGTTGCCATGGCAACCATGGGGTTGTGTTGCCATGGTAAACATGGCGTTTAGTTGCCATGGCAACCACGGGGTTTGGTTGCCATGGTAACCATGGGGTTGTGTTGCCATGGTAACCATGGCGTTTAGTTGCCATGGCAACTATGGGGTTCTGTTGCCATGGTAACCATGGGGTTGGGTTGCCATGGCAACCATGGGGTTGGGTTGCCATGGGAACCATGGGGTTGGGTTGCCATGGCATCCACGGGGTTGGGTTGCCATGGCAACCACGGGGTTTGGTTGCCATGGCAACCATGGGGTTCTGTGTCCATGGTAACCATGGCGTTTAGTTGCTATGGCATCCACGGGGTTGGGTTGCCATGGCAACCACGGGGTTTGGTTGCCATGGCAACCATGGGGTTCTGTGTCCATGGTAACCATGGCGTTTAGTTGCTATGGCAACCATGGGGTTGGGTTGCCATGGCAACCATGGGGTTGTGTTGCCATGGTTACCATGGCGTTTAGTTGCTATGGCAACCACGGGGTTTGGTTGCCATGGTAACCATGGGGTTGTGTTGCCATGGCAACCATGGGGTTGGGTTGCCATGGCAACCATGGGGTTGTGTTGCCATGGTAACCATGGGGTTGGGTTGCCATGGCAACCATGGGGTTGTGTTGCCATGGGAACCATGGCGTTTAGTTGCCATGGCAACTATGGTGTTCTGTTGCCATGGTAACCATGGGGTTGGGTTGCCATGGCAACCATGGGGTTGTGTTGCCATGGGAACCATGGGGTTGGGTTGCCATGGCATCCACGGGGTTGGGTTGCCATGGCAACCACGGGGTTTGGTTGCCATGGCAACCATTGGGTTGTGTTGCCATGGTAACCATGGGGTTGGGTTGCCATGGCAACCATGGGGTTGTGTTGCCATGGGAACCATGGCGTTTAGTTGCCATGGCAACTATGGTGTTCTGTTGCCATGGTAACCATGGGGTTGGGTTGCCATGGCAACCATGGGGTTGTGTTGCCATGGGAACCATGGGGTTGGGTTGCCATGGCATCCACGGGGTTGGGTTACCATGGCATCCACGGAGTTTGGTTGCCATAATAACCATGGGGTTGTGTTGCCATGGTAACCATGGCGTTTAGTTGCCATGGCAACTATGGGGTTCTGTTGCCATGGTAACCATGGGGTTGGGTTGCCATGGCAACCATGGGGTTGTGTTGCCATGGGAACCATGGGGTTGGGTTGCCATGGCATCCACGGGGTTGGGTTGCCATGGCAACCATGGGGTTGTGTTGTCATGGGAACCATGGGGTTGGGTTGCCATGGCAACCATGGGGTTGGGTTGCCATGGCAACCATGGGGTTGGGTTGCCATGGCAACCATGGGGTTGTGTTGCCATGGTAAACATGACGTTTAGTTGCCATGGCAACCACGGTGTTTGGTTGCCATGGTAACCATGGGGTTGTGTTGCCATGGTAACCATGGCTTTTAGTTGCCATGGCAACTATGGGGTTCTGTTGCCATGGTAACCATGGGGTTGGGTTGCCATGGCAACCATGGGGTTGTGTTGCCATGGGAACCATGGGGTTGGGTTGCCATGGCATCCACGGGGTTGGGTTGCCATGGCAACCACGGGGCTTGGTTGCCATGGCAACCATGGGGTTCTGTGTCCATGGTAACCATGGCGTTGTGTAGCCATGGTAACCATGGCGTTTAGTTGCCATGGCAACTATGGGGTTCTGTTTCCATGGTAACCATGGGGTTGGGTTACCATGGCAACCATGGGGTTGTGTTGTCATGGGAACCATGGGGTTGGGTTGCCATGGCAACCATGGGGTTGGGTTGCCATGGCAACCATGAGGTTGTGTTGCCATGGTAACCATGGCGTTTAGTTGCCATGGCAACCATGGGGTTGGGTTGCCATGGCAACCATGGGGTTGGGTTCCCATGGTAACCATGGGGTTGGGTTGCCATGGCAACCATGGGGTTGTTTTGCCATGGTAACCATGGCGTTTAGTTGCCATGGCAACTATGGGGTTCTGTTGCCATGGTAACCATGGGGTTGGGTTGCCATGGCAACCATGGGGTTGTGTTGCCATGGGAACCATGGGGTTGGGTTGCCATGGCATCCACGGGGTTGGGTTGCCATGGCAACCACGGGGTTTGGTTGCCATGGCAACCATTGGGTTCTGTGTCCATGGTAACCATGGGGTTGTGTTGCCATGGCAACCATGGCGTTTTGTTGCCATGGCAACTATGGGGTTCTGTTGCCATGGCAACCACGGGGTTTGGTTGCCATGGTAACCATGTTGTTGGGTTGCCATGGCAACCATGGGGTTAGGTTGCCATGGCAACCATGGGGTTGTGTTGCCATGGTAACCATGGGGTTGGGTTGCCATGGCAACCATGGGGTTGTGTTGCCATGGTAACCATGGCGTTTAGTTGCCATGGCAACTATGGGGTTCTGTTGCCATGGTAACCATGGGGTTGGGTTGCCATGGCAATCATAGGGTTGTGTTGCCATGGGAACCATGGGGTTGGGTTGCCATGGCATCCACGGTGTTGGGTTGCCATGGCAAACACGGGGTTTGGTTGCCATGGCAACCATGGGGTTCTGTGTCCATGGTAACCATGGCGTTGTGTTGCCATGGTAACCATGGCGTTTTGTTGCCATGGCAACCATGGGGTAGTGTTTCCATGGCAACCATGGGGTAGTGTTTCCAAGTCAACCATGGGGTTGGGTTGCCATGGTAACCATGGGGTTGGGTTGCCATGGCAACCATGGGGTTGGGTTGCCATGGTAACCATGGTGTTGGGTTGCCATGGCAACCATGGGGTTGGGTTGCCATGGCAACCATGGGGTTGTGTTGCCATGGTAACCATGGGATTGGGTTGCCATGGCAACCCAGGGGTTGTGTTGCCATGGTAACCATGGCGTTTAGTTGCCATGGCAACTATGGGGTTCTGTTGCCATGGTAACCATGGGGTTGGGTTGCCATGGCAACCATGGGGTTGTGTTGCCATGGTAACCATGGGGTTGGATTGCCATGGCAACCATGGGGTTGGGTTGCCATGGTAACCATGGCGTTGTGTTGCCATGGTAACCATGGCGTTTAGTTGCCATGGCAACCACGGAGTTTGGTTGCCATGGTAACCACGGGGTTTGGTTGCCATGGTAACCATGGGGTTGGGTTGCCATGGCAACCATGGGGTTGTGTTACCATGGCATCCACGGAGTTTGGTTGCCATAATAAGCATGGGGTTGTGTTGCCATGGTAACCATGGCGTTTAGTTGCCATGGCAACTATGGGGTTCTGTTGCCATAGTAACCATGGGGATGGGTTGCCATGGGAACCATGGGGTTGTGTTGCCATGGTAACCATGGCGTTTAGTTGCCATGGCAACCACGGGGTTGTGTTGCCATGGGAACCATGGGGTTGGGTTGCCATGCAATCCACAGGGTTGGGTTGCCATGGCAACCACGGGGTTTGGTTGCCATGGCAACCATGGGGTTCTGTGTCCATGGTAACCATGGGGTTGTGTTGCCATGGTAACCATGGCGTTTTGTTGCCATGGCAACTATCGGGTTCTGTTGCCATGGCAACCATGGGGTAGTGTTTCCATGGCAACCATGGGGTAGTGTTGCCATGGTAACGATGGGGTTGGGTTGCCATGGCAACCACGGGGTTGTGTTCTCATGGGAACCATGGGGTTGTGTTGCCATGGCAACCATGGGGTTGGGTTGCCATGGCAACCATGGGGTTGTGTTGCCATGGTAACCATGGGGTTGGGTTGCCATGGCAACCATGGGGTTGTGTTGCCATGGTAACCATGGCGTTTAGTTGCCATGGCAACTATGGGGTTCTGTTGCCATGGTAACCATGGGCATGGGTTGCCATGGCAACCATGGGGTTGTATTGCCATGGGAACCATGGGGTTGGGTTGCCATGGCATCCACGGGGTTGGGTTGCCATGGCAACCACGGGGTTTGGTTGCCATGGCAACCATGGGGTTCTGTGTCCATGGTAACCATGGGGTTGTGTTGCCATGGTAACCATGGCGTTTTCTTGCCATAGCAACTATGGGGTTCTGTTGCCATGGCAACCATGGGGTAGTGTTTCCATGGCAACCATGGGGTAGTGTTGCCATGGTAACGATGGGGCTGGCTTGCCATGGCAACCACGGGGTTGTGTTCTCATGGGAACCATGGGGTTGTGTTGCCATGGTAACCATAGGGTTGGGTTGCCATGGCAACCACGGGGTTTGGTTGCTATGGCAACTATGGGGTTCTGTTGCCATAGTAACAACGGGGTTGGGTTGCCATGGCAACCATGGGGTTGTGTTGCCATGGGAACCATGGGGTTGGGTTGCCATGTCATCCACGGGGTTGGGTTGCCATGGCAACCACGGGGTTTGGTTGCCAAGGGAACCATGGGGTTCTGTGTCCATGGTAACCATGGCGTTTTGTTGCCATGGCAACTATGGGGTTCTCTTGCCATGGGAACCATGGGGTAGTGTTTCCATGGCAACCACGGGGTTTGGTTGCCATGGTAACAATGGGGTTGGGTTGCCATGGCAACCATGGGGTTGGGTTGCCATGGCAACCATGGGGTTGTGTTGCCATGGTAACCATGGGGTTCTGTTGCCATGGCAACCATGGGGTTGTGTTGCCATGGGAACCATGGCGTTTAGTTTCCATGGCAACTATGGGGTTCTGTTGCCATGGTAACCATGGGGTTGGGTTGCCATGGCAACCATGGGGTTGTGTTGCCATGGGAACCATGGGGTTGGGTTGCCATGGCATCCACGGGGTTGGGTTGCCATGGCAACCACTAAGGTTTGGTTGCCATGGCAAACATGGGGTTGTGTTGCCATGGTAACCATGGCGTTTAGTTGCCATGGCAACTATGGGGTTCTGTTGCCATGGCAACCACGGGGTTTGGTTGCCATGGTAACCATGTTGTTGGGTTGCCATGGCAACCATGGGGTTAGGTTGCCATGGCAACCATGGGGTTGTGTTGCCATGGTAACCATGGGGTTGGGTTGCCATGGCAACCATGGGGTTGTGTTGCCATGGTAACCATGGCGTTTAGTTGCCATGGCAACTATGGGGTTCTGTTGCCATGGTCACCATGGGGTTGGGTTGCCATGGCAATCATAGGGTTGTGTTGCCATGGGAACCATGGGGTTGGGTTGCCATGGCATCCACGGGGTTGGGTTGCCATGGCAACCACGGGGTTTGGTTGCCATGGCAACCATGGGGTTCTGTGTCCATGGTAACCATGGCGTTGTGTTGCCATGGTAACCATGGCGTTTTGTTGCCATGGCAACCATGGGGTAGTGTTTCCATGGCAACCATGCGGTAGTGTTTCCAAGGCAACCATGGGGTTGTGTTGCCATGGTAACCATGGGGTTGGGTTGCCATGGCAACCATGGGGTTGGGTTGCCATGGCAACCATGGGGTTGTGTTGCCATGGTAACCATGGGATTGGGTTGCCATGGCAACCCAGGGGTTGTGTTGCCATGGTAACCATGGCGTTTAGTTGCCATGGCAACTATGGGGTTCTGTTGCCATGGTAACCATGGGGTTGGGTTGCCATGGCAACCATGGGGTTGTGTTGCCATGGTAACCATGGGGTTGGATTGCCATGGCAACCATGGGGTTGGGTTGCCATGGTAACCATGGCGTTGTGTTGCCATGGTAACCATGGCGTTTAGTTGCCATGGCAACCACGGAGTTTGGTTGCCATGGTAACCACGGGGTTTGGTTGCCATGGTAACCATGGGGTTGGGTTGCCATGGCAACCATGGGGTTGTGTTACCATGGCATCCACGGAGTTTGTTTGCCATAATAAGCATGGGGTTGTGTTGCCATGGTAACCATGGCGTTTAGTTGCCATGGCAACTATGGGGTTCTGTTGCCATAGTAACCATGGGGTTGGGTTGCCATGGGAACCATGGGGTTGTGTTGCCATGGTAACCATGGCGTTTAGTTGCCATGGCAACCACGGGGTTGTGTTGCCATGGGAACCATGGGGTTGGGTTTCCATGCAATCCACAGGGTTGGGTTGCCATGGCAACCACGGGGTTTGGTTGCCATGGCAACCATGGGGTTCTGTGTCCATGGTAACCATGGGGTTGTGTTGCCATGGTAACCATGGCGTTTTGTTGCCATGGCAACTATCGGGTTCTGTTGCCATGGCAACCATGGGGTAGTGTTTCCATGGCAACCATGGGGTAGTGTTGCCATGGTAACGATGGGGTTGGGTTGCCATGGCAACCACGGGGTTGTGTTCTCATGGGAACCATGGCGTTGTGTTGCCATGGCAACCATGGGGTTGGGTTGCCATGGCAACCATGGGGTTGTGTTGCCATGGTAACCATGGGGTTGGGTTGCCATGGCAACCATGGGGTTGTGTTGCCATGGTAACCATGGCGTTTAGTTGCCATGGCAACTATGGGGTTCTGTTGCCATGGTAACCATGGGCTTGGGTTGCCATGCCAACCATGGGGTTGTATTGCCATGGGAACCATGGGGTTGGGTTGCCATGGCATCCACGGGGTTGGGTTGCCATGGCAACCACGGGGTTTGGTTGCCATGGCAACCATGGGGTTCTGTGTCCATGGTAACCATGGGGTTGTGTTGCCATGGTAACCATGGCGTTTTCTTGCCATAGCAACTATGGGGTTCTGTTGCCATGGCAACCATGGGGTAGTGTTTCCATGGCAACCATGGGGTAGTGTTGCCATGGTAACGATGGGGCTGGCTTGCCATGGCAACCACGGGGTTGTGTTCTCATGGGAACCATGGGGTTGTGTTGCCATGGTAACCATAGGGTTGGGTTGCCATGGCAACCACGGGGTTTGGTTGCTATGGCAACTATGGGGTTCTGTTGCCATGGTAACAATGGGGTTGGGTTGCCATGGCAACCATGGGGTTGTGTTGCCATGGGAACCATGGGGTTGGGTTGCCATGTCATCCACGGGGTTGGGTTGCCATGGCAACCACGGGGTTTGGTTGCCAAGGGAACCATGGGGTTCTGTGTCCATGGTAACCATAGCGTTTTGTTGCCATGGCAACTATGGGGTTCTCTTGCCATGGGAACCATGGGGTAGTGTTTCCATGGCAACCACGGGGTTTGGTTGCCATGGTAACAATGGGGTTGGGTTGCCATGGCAACCATGGGGTTGTGTTGCCATGGTAACCATGGGGTTCTGTTGCCATGGCAACCATGGGGTTGTGTTGCCATGGTAACCATGGCGTTTAGTTTCCATGGCAACAATGGGGTTCTGTTGCCATGGTAACCATGGGGTTGGGTTGCCATGGCAACCATGGGGTTGTGTTGCCATGGGAACCATGGGGTTGGGTTGCCATGGCATCCACGGGGTTGGGTTGCCATGGCAACCACTAAGGTTTGGTTGCCATGGCAACCATGGGGTTGTGTTGCCATGGTAACCATGGCGTTTAGTTGCCATGGCAACTATGGGGTTCTGTTGCCATGGTAACCATGGGGTTGGGTTGCCATGGCAACCATGGGGTTGTGTTGCCATGGTAACCATGGGGTTGGGTTGCCATGGCAACCATGGGGTTGGGTTGCCATGGTAACCATGGCGTTGTGTTGCCATGGTAACCATGGCGTTTAGTTGCCATGGCAACCACGGAGTTTGGTTGCCATGGTAACCACGGGGTTTGGTTGCCATGGTAACCATGGGGTTGGGTTGCCATGGCAACCATTGGGTTGTGTTGCCATGGTAACCATGGGGTTGGGTTGCCATGGCAACCATGGGGTTGTGTTGCCATGGGAACCATGGGGTTGGGTTGCCATGGCATCCACGGGGTTGGGTTACCATGGCATCCACGGAGTTTGGTTTCCATAATAACCATGGGGTTGTGTTGCCATGGTAACCATGGGGTTGGGTTGCCATGGCAACCATGGGGTTGGGTTGCCATGGTAACCATGGCGTTGTGTAGCCATGGTAACCATGGCGTTTAGTTGCCATGGCAACCACGGAGTTTGGTTGCCATGGTAACCACGGGGTTTGGTTGCCATGGTAACCATGGCGTTTAGTTGCCATGGCAACTATGGTGTTCTGTTGCCATGGTAACCATGGGGTTGGGTTGCCATGGCAACCATGGGGTTGTGTTGCCATGGGAACCATGGGGTTGGGTTGCCATGGCATCCACGGGGTTGGGTTACCATGGCATCCACGGAGTTTTGTTGCCATAATAACCATGGGGTTGTGTTGCCATGGTAACCATGGCGTTTAGTTGCCATGGCAACTATGGGGTTCTGTTGCCATGGTAACCATGGGGTTGGGTTGCCATGGCAACCATGGGGTTGTGTTGCCATGGGAACCATGGGGTTGGGTTGCCATGGCATCCACGGGGTTGGGTTGCCATGGCAACCATGGGGTTGTGTTGTCATGGGAACCATGGGGTTGGGTTGCCATGGCAACCATGGGGTTGGGTTGCCATGGCAACCATGGGGTTGTGTTGCCATGGTAAACATGGCGTTTAGTTGCCATGGCAACCACGGGGTTTGGTTGCCATGGTAACCATGGGGTTGTGTTGCCATGGTAACCATGGCGTTTAGTTGCCATGGCAACTATGGGGTTCTGTTGCCATGGTAACCATGGGGTTGGGTTGCCATGGCAACCATGGGGTTGGGTTGCCATGGGAACCATGGGGTTGGGTTGCCATGGCATCCACGGGGTTGGGTTGCCATGGCAACCACGGGGTTTGGTTGCCATGGCAACCATGGGGTTCTGTGTCCATGGTAACCATGGCGTTTAGTTGCTATGGCAACCACGGGGTTTGGTTGCCATGGTAACCATGGGGTTGTGTTGCCATGGTTACCATGGGGTTCTGTGTCCATGGTAACCATGGCGTTGTGTTGCCATGGTAACCATGGCGTTTTGTTGCCATGGCAACCATGGGGTAGTGTTTCCATGGCAACCATGGGGTAGTGTTTCCAAGTCAACCATGGGGTTGGGTTGCCATGGTAACCATGGGGTTGGGTTGCCATGGCAACCATGGGGTTGGGTTGCCATGGTAACCATGGTGTTGGGTTGCCATGGCAACCATGGGGTTGGGTTGCCATGGCAACCATGGGGTTGTGTTGCCATGGTAACCATGGGATTGGGTTGCCATGGCAACCCAGGGGTTGTGTTGCCATGGTAACCATGGCGTTTAGTTGCCATGGCAACTATGGGGTTCTGTTGCCATGGTAACCATGGGGTTGGGTTGCCATGGCAACCATGGGGTTGTGTTGCCATGGTAACCATGGGGTTGGATTGCCATGGCAACCATGGGGTTGGGTTGCCATGGTAACCATGGCGTTGTGTTGCCATGGTAACCATGGCGTTTAGTTGCCATGGCAACCACGGAGTTTGGTTGCCATGGTAACCACGGGGTTTGGTTGCCATGGTAACCATGGGGTTGGGTTGCCATGGCAACCATGGGGTTGTGTTACCATGGCATCCACGGAGTTTGGTTGCCATAATAAGCATGGGGTTGTGTTGCCATGGTAACCATGGCGTTTAGTTGCCATGGCAACTATGGGGTTCTGTTGCCATAGTAACCATGGGGATGGGTTGCCATGGGAACCATGGGGTTGTGTTGCCATGGTAACCATGGCGTTTAGTTGCCATGGCAACCACGGGGTTGTGTTGCCATGGGAACCATGGGGTTGGGTTGCCATGCAATCCACAGGGTTGGGTTGCCATGGCAACCACGGGGTTTGGTTGCCATGGCAACCATGGGGTTCTGTGTCCATGGTAACCATGGGGTTGTGTTGCCATGGTAACCATGGCGTTTTGTTGCCATGGCAACTATCGGGTTCTGTTGCCATGGCAACCATGGGGTAGTGTTTCCATGGCAACCATGGGGTAGTGTTGCCATGGTAACGATGGGGTTGGGTTGCCATGGCAACCACGGGGTTGTGTTCTCATGGGAACCATGGGGTTGTGTTGCCATGGCAACCATGGGGTTGGGTTGCCATGGCAACCATGGGGTTGTGTTGCCATGGTAACCATGGGGTTGGGTTGCCATGGCAACCATGGGGTTGTGTTGCCATGGTAACCATGGCGTTTAGTTGCCATGGCAACTATGGGGTTCTGTTGCCATGGTAACCATGGGCATGGGTTGCCATGGCAACCATGGGGTTGTATTGCCATGGGAACCATGGGGTTGGGTTGCCATGGCATCCACGGGGTTGGGTTGCCATGGCAACCACGGGGTTTGGTTGCCATGGCAACCATGGGGTTCTGTGTCCATGGTAACCATGGGGTTGTGTTGCCATGGTAACCATGGCGTTTTCTTGCCATAGCAACTATGGGGTTCTGTTGCCATGGCAACCATGGGGTAGTGTTTCCATGGCAACCATGGGGTAGTGTTGCCATGGTAACGATGGGGCTGGCTTGCCATGGCAACCACGGGGTTGTGTTCTCATGGGAACCATGGGGTTGTGTTGCCATGGTAACCATAGGGTTGGGTTGCCATGGCAACCACGGGGTTTGGTTGCTATGGCAACTATGGGGTTCTGTTGCCATAGTAACAACGGGGTTGGGTTGCCATGGCAACCATGGGGTTGTGTTGCCATGGGAACCATGGGGTTGGGTTGCCATGTCATCCACGGGGTTGGGTTGCCATGGCAACCACGGGGTTTGGTTGCCAAGGGAACCATGGGGTTCTGTGTCCATGGTAACCATGGCGTTTTGTTGCCATGGCAACTATGGGGTTCTCTTGCCATGGGAACCATGGGGTAGTGTTTCCATGGCAACCACGGGGTTTGGTTGCCATGGTAACAATGGGGTTGGGTTGCCATGGCAACCATGGGGTTGGGTTGCCATGGCAACCATGGGGTTGTGTTGCCATGGTAACCATGGGGTTCTGTTGCCATGGCAACCATGGGGTTGTGTTGCCATGGGAACCATGGCGTTTAGTTTCCATGGCAACTATGGGGTTCTGTTGCCATGGTAACCATGGGGTTGGGTTGCCATGGCAACCATGGGGTTGTGTTGCCATGGGAACCATGGGGTTGGGTTGCCATGGCATCCACGGGGTTGGGTTGCCATGGCAACCACTAAGGTTTGGTTGCCATGGCAAACATGGGGTTGTGTTGCCATGGTAACCATGGCGTTTAGTTGCCATGGCAACTATGGGGTTCTGTTGCCATGGCAACCACGGGGTTTGGTTGCCATGGTAACCATGTTGTTGGGTTGCCATGGCAACCATGGGGTTAGGTTGCCATGGCAACCATGGGGTTGTGTTGCCATGGTAACCATGGGGTTGGGTTGCCATGGCAACCATGGGGTTGTGTTGCCATGGTAACCATGGCGTTTAGTTGCCATGGCAACTATGGGGTTCTGTTGCCATGGTAACCATGGGGTTGGGTTGCCATGGCAATCATAGGGTTGTGTTGCCATGGGAACCATGGGGTTGGGTTGCCATGGCATCCACGGGGTTGGGTTGCCATGGCAACCACGGGGTTTGGTTGCCATGGCAACCATGGGGTTCTGTGTCCATGGTAACCATGGCGTTGTGTTGCCATGGTAACCATGGCGTTTTGTTGCCATGGCAACCATGGGGTAGTGTTTCCATGGCAACCATGCGGTAGTGTTTCCAAGGCAACCATGGGGTTGTGTTGCCATGGTAACCATGGGGTTGGGTTGCCATGGCAACCATGGGGTTGGGTTGCCATGGCAACCATGGGGTTGTGTTGCCATGGTAACCATGGGATTGGGTTGCCATGGCAACCCAGGGGTTGTGTTGCCATGGTAACCATGGCGTTTAGTTGCCATGGCAACTATGGGGTTCTGTTGCCATGGTAACCATGGGGTTGGGTTGCCATGGCAACCATGGGGTTGTGTTGCCATGGTAACCATGGGGTTGGATTGCCATGGCAACCATGGGGTTGGGTTGCCATGGTAACCATGGCGTTGTGTTGCCATGGTAACCATGGCGTTTAGTTGCCATGGCAACCACGGAGTTTGGTTGCCATGGTAACCACGGGGTTTGGTTGCCATGGTAACCATGGGGTTGGGTTGCCATGGCAACCATGGGGTTGTGTTACCATGGCATCCACGGAGTTTGTTTGCCATAATAAGCATGGGGTTGTGTTGCCATGGTAACCATGGCGTTTAGTTGCCATGGCAACTATGGGGTTCTGTTGCCATAGTAACCATGGGGTTGGGTTGCCATGGGAACCATGGGGTTGTGTTGCCATGGTAACCATGGCGTTTAGTTGCCATGGCAACCACGGGGTTGTGTTGCCATGGGAACCATGGGGTTGGGTTTCCATGCAATCCACAGGGTTGGGTTGCCATGGCAACCACGGGGTTTGGTTGCCATGGCAACCATGGGGTTCTGTGTCCATGGTAACCATGGGGTTGTGTTGCCATGGTAACCATGGCGTTTTGTTGCCATGGCAACTATCGGGTTCTGTTGCCATGGCAACCATGGGGTAGTGTTTCCATGGCAACCATGGGGTAGTGTTGCCATGGTAACGATGGGGTTGGGTTGCCATGGCAACCACGGGGTTGTGTTCTCATGGGAACCATGGCGTTGTGTTGCCATGGCAACCATGGGGTTGGGTTGCCATGGCAACCATGGGGTTGTGTTGCCATGGTAACCATGGGGTTGGGTTGCCATGGCAACCATGGGGTTGTGTTGCCATGGTAACCATGGCGTTTAGTTGCCATGGCAACTATGGGGTTCTGTTGCCATGGTAACCATGGGCTTGGGTTGCCATGCCAACCATGGGGTTGTATTGCCATGGGAACCATGGGGTTGGGTTGCCATGGCATCCACGGGGTTGGGTTGCCATGGCAACCACGGGGTTTGGTTGCCATGGCAACCATGGGGTTCTGTGTCCATGGTAACCATGGGGTTGTGTTGCCATGGTAACCATGGCGTTTTCTTGCCATAGCAACTATGGGGTTCTGTTGCCATGGCAACCATGGGGTAGTGTTTCCATGGCAACCATGGGGTAGTGTTGCCATGGTAACGATGGGGCTGGCTTGCCATGGCAACCACGGGGTTGTGTTCTCATGGGAACCATGGGGTTGTGTTGCCATGGTAACCATAGGGTTGGGTTGCCATGGCAACCACGGGGTTTGGTTGCTATGGCAACTATGGGGTTCTGTTGCCATGGTAACAATGGGGTTGGGTTGCCATGGCAACCATGGGGTTGTGTTGCCATGGGAACCATGGGGTTGGGTTGCCATGTCATCCACGGGGTTGGGTTGCCATGGCAACCACGGGGTTTGGTTGCCAAGGGAACCATGGGGTTCTGTGTCCATGGTAACCATAGCGTTTTGTTGCCATGGCAACTATGGGGTTCTCTTGCCATGGGAACCATGGGGTAGTGTTTCCATGGCAACCACGGGGTTTGGTTGCCATGGTAACAATGGGGTTGGGTTGCCATGGCAACCATGGGGTTGTGTTGCCATGGTAACCATGGGGTTCTGTTGCCATGGCAACCATGGGGTTGTGTTGCCATGGTAACCATGGCGTTTAGTTTCCATGGCAACAATGGGGTTCTGTTGCCATGGTAACCATGGGGTTGGGTTGCCATGGCAACCATGGGGTTGTGTTGCCATGGGAACCATGGGGTTGGGTTGCCATGGCATCCACGGGGTTGGGTTGCCATGGCAACCACTAAGGTTTGGTTGCCATGGCAACCATGGGGTTGTGTTGCCATGGTAACCATGGCGTTTAGTTGCCATGGCAACTATGGGGTTCTGTTGCCATGGTAACCATGGGGTTGGGTTGCCATGGCAACCATGGGGTTGTGTTGCCATGGTAACCATGGGGTTGGGTTGCCATGGCAACCATGGGGTTGGGTTGCCATGGTAACCATGGCGTTGTGTTGCCATGGTAACCATGGCGTTTAGTTGCCATGGCAACCACGGAGTTTGGTTGCCATGGTAACCACGGGGTTTGGTTGCCATGGTAACCATGGGGTTGGGTTGCCATGGCAACCATTGGGTTGTGTTGCCATGGTAACCATGGGGTTGGGTTGCCATGGCAACCATGGGGTTGTGTTGCCATGGGAACCATGGGGTTGGGTTGCCATGGCATCCACGGGGTTGGGTTACCATGGCATCCACGGAGTTTGGTTTCCATAATAACCATGGGGTTGTGTTGCCATGGTAACCATGGGGTTGGGTTGCCATGGCAACCATGGGGTTGGGTTGCCATGGTAACCATGGCGTTGTGTAGCCATGGTAACCATGGCGTTTAGTTGCCATGGCAACCACGGAGTTTGGTTGCCATGGTAACCACGGGGTTTGGTTGCCATGGTAACCATGGCGTTTAGTTGCCATGGCAACTATGGTGTTCTGTTGCCATGGTAACCATGGGGTTGGGTTGCCATGGCAACCATGGGGTTGTGTTGCCATGGGAACCATGGGGTTGGGTTGCCATGGCATCCACGGGGTTGGGTTACCATGGCATCCACGGAGTTTTGTTGCCATAATAACCATGGGGTTGTGTTGCCATGGTAACCATGGCGTTTAGTTGCCATGGCAACTATGGGGTTCTGTTGCCATGGTAACCATGGGGTTGGGTTGCCATGGCAACCATGGGGTTGTGTTGCCATGGGAACCATGGGGTTGGGTTGCCATGGCATCCACGGGGTTGGGTTGCCATGGCAACCATGGGGTTGTGTTGTCATGGGAACCATGGGGTTGGGTTGCCATGGCAACCATGGGGTTGGGTTGCCATGGCAACCATGGGGTTGTGTTGCCATGGTAAACATGGCGTTTAGTTGCCATGGCAACCACGGGGTTTGGTTGCCATGGTAACCATGGGGTTGTGTTGCCATGGTAACCATGGCGTTTAGTTGCCATGGCAACTATGGGGTTCTGTTGCCATGGTAACCATGGGGTTGGGTTGCCATGGCAACCATGGGGTTGGGTTGCCATGGGAACCATGGGGTTGGGTTGCCATGGCATCCACGGGGTTGGGTTGCCATGGCAACCACGGGGTTTGGTTGCCATGGCAACCATGGGGTTCTGTGTCCATGGTAACCATGGCGTTTAGTTGCTATGGCAACCACGGGGTTTGGTTGCCATGGTAACCATGGGGTTGTGTTGCCATGGTTACCATGGGGTTCTGTGTCCATGGTAACCATGGCGTTTAGTTGCTATGGCATCCACGGGGTTGGGTTGCCATGGCAACCACGGGGTTTGGTTGCCATGGCAACCATGGGGTTCTGTGTCCATGGTAACCATGGCGTTTAGTTGCTATGGCAACCATGGGGTTGGGTTGCCATGGCAACCATGGGGTTGTGTTGCCATGGTTACCATGGCGTTTAGTTGCTATGGCAACCACGGGGTTTGGTTGCCATGGTAACCATGGGGTTGTGTTGCCATGGCAACCATGGGGTTGGGTTGCCATGGCAACCATGGGGTTGGGTTCCCATGGTAACCATGGGGTTGGGTTGCCATGGCAACCATGGGGTTGTGTTGCCATGGTAACCATGGCGTTTAGTTGCCATGGCAACTATGGGGTTCTGTTGCCATGGTAACCATGGGGTTGGGTTGCCATGGCAACCGTGGGGTTGTGTTGCCATGGGAACCATGGGGTTGGGTTGCCATGGCATCCACGGGGTTGGGTTGCCATGGCAACCACGGGGTTTGGTTGCCATGGCAACCATTGGGTTGTGTTGCCATGGTAACCATGGGGTTGGGTTGCCATGGCAACCATGGGGTTGTGTTGCCATGGGAACCATGGCGTTTAGTTGCCATGGCAACTATGGTGTTCTGTTGCCATGGTAACCATGGGGTTGGGTTGCCATGGCAACCATGGGGTTGTGTTGCCATGGGAACCATGGGGTTGGGTTGCCATGGCATCCACGGGGTTGGGTTACCATGGCATCCACGGAGTTTGGTTGCCATAATAACCATGGGGTTGTGTTGCCATGGTAACCATGGCGTTTAGTTGCCATGGCAACTATGGGGTTCTGTTGCCATGGTAACCATGGGGTTGGGTTGCCATGGCAACCATGGGGTTGTGTTGCCATGGGAACCATGGGGTTGGGTTGCCATGGCATCCACGGGGTTGGGTTGCCATGGCAACCATGGGGTTGTGTTGTCATGGGAACCATGGGGTTGGGTTGCCATGGCAACCATGGGGTTGGGTTGCCATGGCAACCATGGGGTTGGGTTGCCATGGCAACCATGGGGTTGTGTTGCCATGGTAAACATGACGTTTAGTTGCCATGGCAACCACGGTGTTTGGTTGCCATGGTAACCATGGGGTTGTGTTGCCATGGTAACCATGGCTTTTAGTTGCCATGGCAACTATGGGGTTCTGTTGCCATGGTAACCATGGGGTTGGGTTGCCATGGCAACCATGGGGTTGTGTTGCCATGGGAACCATGGGGTTGGGTTGCCATGGCATCCACGGGGTTGGGTTGCCATGGCAACCACGGGGTTTGGTTGCCATGGCAACCATGGGGTTCTGTGTCCATGGTAACCATGGCGTTGTGTAGCCATGGTAACCATGGCGTTTAGTTGCCATGGCAACTATGGGGTTCTGTTTCCATGGGAACCATGGGGTTGTGTTGCCATGGTAACCATAGGGTTGGGTTGCCATGGCAACCACGGGGTTTGGTTGCTATGGCAACTATGGGGTTCTGTTGCCATGGTAACAATGGGGTTGGGTTGCCATGGCAACCATGGGGTTGTGTTGCCATGGGAACCATGGGGTTGGGTTGCCATGTCATCCACGGGGTTGGGTTGCCATGGCAACCACGGGGTTTGGTTGCCAAGGGAACCATGGGGTTCTGTTTCCATGGTAACCATGGCGTTTTGTTGCCATGGCAACTATGGGGTTCTCTTGCCATGGGAACCATGGGGTAGTGTTTCCATGGCAACCACGGGGTTTGGTTGCCATGGTAACAATGGGGTTGGGTTGCCATGGCAACCATGGGGTTGGGTTGCCATGGCAACCATGGGGTTGTGTTGCCATGGTAACCATGGGGTTCTGTTGCCATGGCAACCATGGGGTTGTGTTGCCATGGGAACCATGGCGTTTAGTTTCCATGGCAACTATGGGGTTCTGTTGCCATGGTAACCATGGGGTTGGGTTGCCATGGCAACCATGGGGTTGTGTTGCCATGGGAACCATGGGGTTGGGTTGCCATGGCATCCACGGGGTTGGGTTGCCATGGCAACCACTAAGGTTTGGTTGCCATGGCAAACATGGGGTTGTGTTGCCATGGTAACCATGGCGTTTAGTTGCCATGGCAACTATGGGGTTCTGTTGCCATGGCAACCACGGGGTTTGGTTGCCATGGTAACCATGTTGTTGGGTTGCCATGGCAACCATGGGGTTAGGTTGCCATGGCAACCATGGGGTTGTGTTGCCATGGTAACCATGGGGTTGGGTTGCCATGGCAACCATGGGGTTGTGTTGCCATGGTAACCATGGCGTTTAGTTGCCATGGCAACTATGGGGTTCTGTTGCCATGGTAACCATGGGGTTGGGTTGCCATGGCAATCATAGGGTTGTGTTGCCATGGGAACCATGGGGTTGGGTTGCCATGGCATCCACGGGGTTGGGTTGCCATGGCAACCACGGGGTTTGGTTGCCATGGCAACCATGGGGTTCTGTGTCCATGGTAACCATGGCGTTGTGTTGCCATGGTAACCATGGCGTTTTGTTGCCATGGCAACCATGGGGTAGTGTTTCCATGGCAACCATGCGGTAGTGTTTCCAAGGCAACCATGGGGTTGGGTTGCCATGGTAACCATGGGGTTGGGTTGCCATGGCAACCATGGGGTTGGGTTGCCATGGCAACCATGGGGTTGTGTTGCCATGGTAACCATGGGATTGGGTTGCCATGGCAACCCAGGGGTTGTGTTGCCATGGTAACCATGGCGTTTAGTTGCCATGGCAACTATGGGGTTCTGTTGCCATGGTAACCATGGGGTTGGGTTGCCATGGAAACCATGGGGTTGTGTTGCCATGGTAACCATGGGGTTGGATTGCCATGGCAACCATGGGGTTGGGTTGCCATGATAACCATGGCGTTGTGTTGCCATGGTAACCATGGCGTTTAGTTGCCATGGCAACCACGGAGTTTGGTTGCCATGGTAACCACGGGGTTTGGTTGCCATGGTAACCATGGGGTTGGGTTGCCATGGCAACCATGGGGTTGTGTTACCATGGCATCCACGGAGTTTGGTTGCCATAATAAGCATGGGGTTGTGTTGCCATGGTAACCATGGCGTTTAGTTGCCATGGCAACTATGGGGTTCTGTTGCCATAGTAACCATGGGGTTGGGTTGCCATGGGAACCATGGGGTTGTGTTGCCATGGTAACCATGGCGTTTAGTTGCCATGGCAACCACGGGGTTGTGTTGCCATGGGAACCATGGGGTTGGGTTGCCATGCAATCCACAGGGTTGGGTTGCCATGGCAACCACGGGGTTTGGTTGCCATGGCAACCATGGGGTTCTGTGTCCATGGTAACCATGGGGTTGTGTTGCCATGGTAACCATGGCGTTTTGTTGCCATGGCAACTATCGGGTTCTGTTGCCATGGCAACCATGGGGTAGTGTTTCCATGGCAACCATGGGGTAGTGTTGCCATGGTAACGATGGGGTTGGGTTGCCATGGCAACCACGGGGTTGTGTTCTCATGGGAACCATGGGGTTGTGTTGCCATGGCAACCATGGGGTTGGGTTGCCATGGCAACCATGGGGTTGTGTTGCCATGGTAACCATGGGGTTGGGTTGCCATGGCAACCATGGGGTTGTGTTGCCATGGTAACCATGGCGTTTAGTTGCCATGGCAACTATGGGGTTCTGTTGCCATGGTAACCATGGGCTTGGGTTGCCATGGCAACCATGGGGTTGTATTGCCATGGGAACCATGGGGTTGGGTTGCCATGGCATCCACGGGGTTGGGTTGCCATGGCAACCACGGGGTTTGGTTGCCATGGCAACCATGGGGTTCTGTGTCCATGGTAACCATGGGGTTGTGTTGCCATGGTAACCATGGCGTTTTCTTGCCATAGCAACTATGGGGTTCTGTTGCCATGGCAACCATGGGGTAGTGTTTCCATGGCAACCATGGGGTAGTGTTGCCATGGTAACGATGGGGCTGGCTTGCCATGGCAACCACGGGGTTGTGTTCTCATGGGAACCATGGGGTTGTGTTGCCATGGTAACCATAGGGTTGGGTTGCCATGGCAACCACGGGGTTTGGTTGCTATGGCAACTATGGGGTTCTGTTGCCATGGTAACAATGGGGTTGGGTTGCCATGGCAACCATGGCGTTGTGTTGCCATGGGAACCATGGGGTTGGGTTGCCATGTCATCCACGGGGTTGGGTTGCCATGGCAACCACGGGGTTTGGTTGCCAAGGGAACCATGGGGTTCTGTGTCCATGGTAACCATGGCGTTTTGTTGCCATGGCAACTATGGGGTTCTCTTGCCATGGGAACCATGGGGTAGTGTTTCCATGGCAACCACGGGGTTTGGTTGCCATGGTAACAATGGGGTTGGGTTGCCATGGCAACCATGGGGTTGGGTTGCCATGGCAACCATGGGGTTGTGTTGCCATGGTAACCATGGGGTTCTGTTGCCATGGCAACCATGGGGTTGTGTTGCCATGGTAACCATGGCGTTTAGTTTCCATGGCAACTATGGGGTTCTGTTGCCATGGTAACCATGGGGTTGGGTTGCCATGGCAACCATGGGGTTGTGTTGCCATGGGAACCATGGGGTTGGGTTGCCATGGCATCCACGGGGTTGGGTTGCCATGGCAACCACTAAGGTTTGGTTGCCATGGCAACCATGGGGTTGTGTTGCCATGGTAACCATGGCGTTTAGTTGCCATGGCAACTATGGGGTTCTGTTGCCATGGTAACCATGGGGTTGGGTTGCCATGGCAACCATGGGGTTGTGTTGCCATGGTAACCATGGGGTTGGGTTGCCATGGCAACCATGGGGTTGGGTTGCCATGGTAACCATGGCGTTGTGTTGCCATGGTAACCATGGCGTTTAGTTGCCATGGCAACCACGGAGTTTGGTTGCCATGGTAACCACGGGGTTTGGTTGCCATGGTAACCATGGGGTTGGGTTGCCATGGCAACCATTGGGTTGTGTTGCCATGGTAACCATGGGGTTGGGTTGCCATGGCAACCATGGGGTTGTGTTGCCATGGGAACCATGGGGTTGGGTTGCCATGGCATCCACGGGGTTGGGTTACCATGGCATCCACGGAGTTTGGTTTCCATAATAACCATGGGGTTGTGTTGCCATGGTAACCATGGGGTTGGGTTGCCATGGCAACCATGGGGTTGGGTTGCCATGGTAACCATGGCGTTGTGTAGCCATGGTAACCATGGCGTTTAGTTGCCATGGCAACCACGGAGTTTGGTTGCCATGGTAACCACGGGGTTTGGTTGCCATGGTAACCATGGCGTTTAGTTGCCATGGCAACTATGGTGTTCTGTTGCCATGGTAACCATGGGGTTGGGTTGCCATGGCAACCATGGGGTTGTGTTGCCATGGGAACCATGGGGTTGGGTTGCCATGGCATCCACGGGGTTGGGTTACCATGGCATCCACGGAGTTTTGTTGCCATAATAACCATGGGGTTGTGTTGCCATGGTAACCATGGCGTTTAGTTGCCATGGCAACTATGGGGTTCTGTTGCCATGGTAACCATGGGGTTGGGTTGCCATGGCAACCATGGGGTTGTGTTGCCATGGGAACCATGGGGTTGGGTTGCCATGGCATCCACGGGGTTGGGTTGCCATGGCAACCATGGGGTTGTGTTGTCATGGGAACCATGGGGTTGGGTTGCCATGGCAACCATGGGGTTGGGTTGCCATGGCAACCATGGGGTTGTGTTGCCATGGTAAACATGGCGTTTAGTTGCCATGGCAACCACGGGGTTTGGTTGCCATGGTAACCATGGGGTTGTGTTGCCATGGTAACCATGGCGTTTAGTTGCCATGGCAACTATGGGGTTCTGTTGCCATGGTAACCATGGGGTTGGGTTGCCATGGCAACCATGGGGTTGGGTTGCCATGGGAACCATGGGGTTGGGTTGCCATGGCATCCACGGGGTTGGGTTGCCATGGCAACCACGGGGTTTGGTTGCCATGGCAACCATGGGGTTCTGTGTCCATGGTAACCATGGCGTTTAGTTGCTATGGCATCCACGGGGTTGGGTTGCCATGGCAACCACGGGGTTTGGTTGCCATGGCAACCATGGGGTTCTGTGTCCATGGTAACCATGGCGTTTAGTTGCTATGGCAACCATGGGGTTGGGTTGCCATGGCAACCATGGGGTTGTGTTGCCATGGTTACCATGGCGTTTAGTTGCTATGGCAACCACGGGGTTTGGTTGCCATGGTAACCATGGGGTTGTGTTGCCATGGCAACCATGGGGTTGGGTTGCCATGGCAACCATGGGGTTGTGTTGCCATGGTAACCATGGGGTTGGGTTGCCATGGCAACCATGGGGTTGTGTTGCCATGGGAACCATGGCGTTTAGTTGCCATGGCAACTATGGTGTTCTGTTGCCATGGTAACCATGGGGTTGGGTTGCCATGGCAACCATGGGGTTGTGTTGCCATGGGAACCATGGGGTTGGGTTGCCATGGCATCCACGGGGTTGGGTTGCCATGGCAACCACGGGGTTTGGTTGCCATGGCAACCATTGGGTTGTGTTGCCATGGTAACCATGGGGTTGGGTTGCCATGGCAACCATGGGGTTGTGTTGCCATGGGAACCATGGCGTTTAGTTGCCATGGCAACTATGGTGTTCTGTTGCCATGGTAACCATGGGGTTGGGTTGCCATGGCAACCATGGGGTTGTGTTGCCATGGGAACCATGGGGTTGGGTTGCCATGGCATCCACGGGGTTGGGTTACCATGGCATCCACGGAGTTTGGTTGCCATAATAACCATGGGGTTGTGTTGCCATGGTAACCATGGCGTTTAGTTGCCATGGCAACTATGGGGTTCTGTTGCCATGGTAACCATGGGGTTGGGTTGCCATGGCAACCATGGGGTTGTGTTGCCATGGGAACCATGGGGTTGGGTTGCCATGGCATCCACGGGGTTGGGTTGCCATGGCAACCATGGGGTTGTGTTGTCATGGGAACCATGGGGTTGGGTTGCCATGGCAACCATGGGGTTGGGTTGCCATGGCAACCATGGGGTTGGGTTGCCATGGCAACCATGGGGTTGTGTTGCCATGGTAAACATGACGTTTAGTTGCCATGGCAACCACGGTGTTTGGTTGCCATGGTAACCATGGGGTTGTGTTGCCATGGTAACCATGGCTTTTAGTTGCCATGGCAACTATGGGGTTCTGTTGCCATGGTAACCATGGGGTTGGGTTGCCATGGCAACCATGGGGTTGTGTTGCCATGGGAACCATGGGGTTGGGTTGCCATGGCATCCACGGGGTTGGGTTGCCATGGCAACCACGGGGTTTGGTTGCCATGGCAACCATGGGGTTCTGTGTCCATGGTAACCATGGCGTTGTGTAGCCATGGTAACCATGGCGTTTAGTTGCCATGGCAACTATGGGGTTCTGTTTCCATGGTAACCATGGGGTTGGGTTACCATGGCAACCATGGGGTTGTGTTGTCATGGGAACCATGGGGTTGGGTTGCCATGGCAACCATGGGGTTGGGTTGCCATGGCAACCATGAGGTTGTGTTGCCATGGTAACCATGGCGTTTAGTTGCCATGGCAACCATGGGGTTGGGTTGCCATGGCAACCATGGGGTTGGGTTCCCATGGTAACCATGGGGTTGGGTTGCCATGGCAACCATGGGGTTGTTTTGCCATGGTAACCATGGCGTTTAGTTGCCATGGCAACTATGGGGTTCTGTTGCCATGGTAACCATGGGGTTGGGTTGCCATGGCAACCATGGGGTTGTGTTGCCATGGGAACCATGGGGTTGGGTTGCCATGGCATCCACGGGGTTGGGTTGCCATGGCAACCACGGGGTTTGGTTGCCATGGCAACCATTGGGTTCTGTGTCCATGGTAACCATGGGGTTGTGTTGCCATGGCAACCATGGCGTTTTGTTGCCATGGCAACTATGGGGTTCTGTTGCCATGGCAACCACGGGGTTTGGTTGCCATGGTAACCATGTTGTTGGGTTGCCATGGCAACCATGGGGTTAGGTTGCCATGGCAACCATGGGGTTGTGTTGCCATGGTAACCATGGGGTTGGGTTGCCATGGCAACCATGGGGTTGTGTTGCCATGGTAACCATGGCGTTTAGTTGCCATGGCAACTATGGGGTTCTGTTGCCATGGTAACCATGGGGTTGGGTTGCCATGGCAATCATAGGGTTGTGTTGCCATGGGAACCATGGGGTTGGGTTGCCATGGCATCCACGGTGTTGGGTTGCCATGGCAAACACGGGGTTTGGTTGCCATGGCAACCATGGGGTTCTGTGTCCATGGTAACCATGGCGTTGTGTTGCCATGGTAACCATGGCGTTTTGTTGCCATGGCAACCATGGGGTAGTGTTTCCATGGCAACCATGGGGTAGTGTTTCCAAGTCAACCATGGGGTTGGGTTGCCATGGTAACCATGGGGTTGGGTTGCCATGGCAACCATGGGGTTGGGTTGCCATGGTAACCATGGTGTTGGGTTGCCATGGCAACCATGGGGTTGGGTTGCCATGGCAACCATGGGGTTGTGTTGCCATGGTAACCATGGGATTGGGTTGCCATGGCAACCCAGGGGTTGTGTTGCCATGGTAACCATGGCGTTTAGTTGCCATGGCAACTATGGGGTTCTGTTGCCATGGTAACCATGGGGTTGGGTTGCCATGGCAACCATGGGGTTGTGTTGCCATGGTAACCATGGGGTTGGATTGCCATGGCAACCATGGGGTTGGGTTGCCATGGTAACCATGGCGTTGTGTTGCCATGGTAACCATGGCGTTTAGTTGCCATGGCAACCACGGAGTTTGGTTGCCATGGTAACCACGGGGTTTGGTTGCCATGGTAACCATGGGGTTGGGTTGCCATGGCAACCATGGGGTTGTGTTACCATGGCATCCACGGAGTTTGGTTGCCATAATAAGCATGGGGTTGTGTTGCCATGGTAACCATGGCGTTTAGTTGCCATGGCAACTATGGGGTTCTGTTGCCATAGTAACCATGGGGATGGGTTGCCATGGGAACCATGGGGTTGTGTTGCCATGGTAACCATGGCGTTTAGTTGCCATGGCAACCACGGGGTTGTGTTGCCATGGGAACCATGGGGTTGGGTTGCCATGCAATCCACAGGGTTGGGTTGCCATGGCAACCACGGGGTTTGGTTGCCATGGCAACCATGGGGTTCTGTGTCCATGGTAACCATGGGGTTGTGTTGCCATGGTAACCATGGCGTTTTGTTGCCATGGCAACTATCGGGTTCTGTTGCCATGGCAACCATGGGGTAGTGTTTCCATGGCAACCATGGGGTAGTGTTGCCATGGTAACGATGGGGTTGGGTTGCCATGGCAACCACGGGGTTGTGTTCTCATGGGAACCATGGGGTTGTGTTGCCATGGCAACCATGGGGTTGGGTTGCCATGGCAACCATGGGGTTGTGTTGCCATGGTAACCATGGGGTTGGGTTGCCATGGCAACCATGGGGTTGTGTTGCCATGGTAACCATGGCGTTTAGTTGCCATGGCAACTATGGGGTTCTGTTGCCATGGTAACCATGGGCATGGGTTGCCATGGCAACCATGGGGTTGTATTGCCATGGGAACCATGGGGTTGGGTTGCCATGGCATCCACGGGGTTGGGTTGCCATGGCAACCACGGGGTTTGGTTGCCATGGCAACCATGGGGTTCTGTGTCCATGGTAACCATGGGGTTGTGTTGCCATGGTAACCATGGCGTTTTCTTGCCATAGCAACTATGGGGTTCTGTTGCCATGGCAACCATGGGGTAGTGTTTCCATGGCAACCATGGGGTAGTGTTGCCATGGTAACGATGGGGCTGGCTTGCCATGGCAACCACGGGGTTGTGTTCTCATGGGAACCATGGGGTTGTGTTGCCATGGTAACCATAGGGTTGGGTTGCCATGGCAACCACGGGGTTTGGTTGCTATGGCAACTATGGGGTTCTGTTGCCATAGTAACAACGGGGTTGGGTTGCCATGGCAACCATGGGGTTGTGTTGCCATGGGAACCATGGGGTTGGGTTGCCATGTCATCCACGGGGTTGGGTTGCCATGGCAACCACGGGGTTTGGTTGCCAAGGGAACCATGGGGTTCTGTGTCCATGGTAACCATGGCGTTTTGTTGCCATGGCAACTATGGGGTTCTCTTGCCATGGGAACCATGGGGTAGTGTTTCCATGGCAACCACGGGGTTTGGTTGCCATGGTAACAATGGGGTTGGGTTGCCATGGCAACCATGGGGTTGGGTTGCCATGGCAACCATGGGGTTGTGTTGCCATGGTAACCATGGGGTTCTGTTGCCATGGCAACCATGGGGTTGTGTTGCCATGGGAACCATGGCGTTTAGTTTCCATGGCAACTATGGGGTTCTGTTGCCATGGTAACCATGGGGTTGGGTTGCCATGGCAACCATGGGGTTGTGTTGCCATGGGAACCATGGGGTTGGGTTGCCATGGCATCCACGGGGTTGGGTTGCCATGGCAACCACTAAGGTTTGGTTGCCATGGCAAACATGGGGTTGTGTTGCCATGGTAACCATGGCGTTTAGTTGCCATGGCAACTATGGGGTTCTGTTGCCATGGCAACCACGGGGTTTGGTTGCCATGGTAACCATGTTGTTGGGTTGCCATGGCAACCATGGGGTTAGGTTGCCATGGCAACCATGGGGTTGTGTTGCCATGGTAACCATGGGGTTGGGTTGCCATGGCAACCATGGGGTTGTGTTGCCATGGTAACCATGGCGTTTAGTTGCCATGGCAACTATGGGGTTCTGTTGCCATGGTAACCATGGGGTTGGGTTGCCATGGCAATCATAGGGTTGTGTTGCCATGGGAACCATGGGGTTGGGTTGCCATGGCATCCACGGGGTTGGGTTGCCATGGCAACCACGGGGTTTGGTTGCCATGGCAACCATGGGGTTCTGTGTCCATGGTAACCATGGCGTTGTGTTGCCATGGTAACCATGGCGTTTTGTTGCCATGGCAACCATGGGGTAGTGTTTCCATGGCAACCATGCGGTAGTGTTTCCAAGGCAACCATGGGGTTGTGTTGCCATGGTAACCATGGGGTTGGGTTGCCATGGCAACCATGGGGTTGGGTTGCCATGGCAACCATGGGGTTGTGTTGCCATGGTAACCATGGGATTGGGTTGCCATGGCAACCCAGGGGTTGTGTTGCCATGGTAACCATGGCGTTTAGTTGCCATGGCAACTATGGGGTTCTGTTGCCATGGTAACCATGGGGTTGGGTTGCCATGGCAACCATGGGGTTGTGTTGCCATGGTAACCATGGGGTTGGATTGCCATGGCAACCATGGGGTTGGGTTGCCATGGTAACCATGGCGTTGTGTTGCCATGGTAACCATGGCGTTTAGTTGCCATGGCAACCACGGAGTTTGGTTGCCATGGTAACCACGGGGTTTGGTTGCCATGGTAACCATGGGGTTGGGTTGCCATGGCAACCATGGGGTTGTGTTACCATGGCATCCACGGAGTTTGTTTGCCATAATAAGCATGGGGTTGTGTTGCCATGGTAACCATGGCGTTTAGTTGCCATGGCAACTATGGGGTTCTGTTGCCATAGTAACCATGGGGTTGGGTTGCCATGGGAACCATGGGGTTGTGTTGCCATGGTAACCATGGCGTTTAGTTGCCATGGCAACCACGGGGTTGTGTTGCCATGGGAACCATGGGGTTGGGTTTCCATGCAATCCACAGGGTTGGGTTGCCATGGCAACCACGGGGTTTGGTTGCCATGGCAACCATGGGGTTCTGTGTCCATGGTAACCATGGGGTTGTGTTGCCATGGTAACCATGGCGTTTTGTTGCCATGGCAACTATCGGGTTCTGTTGCCATGGCAACCATGGGGTAGTGTTTCCATGGCAACCATGGGGTAGTGTTGCCATGGTAACGATGGGGTTGGGTTGCCATGGCAACCACGGGGTTGTGTTCTCATGGGAACCATGGCGTTGTGTTGCCATGGCAACCATGGGGTTGGGTTGCCATGGCAACCATGGGGTTGTGTTGCCATGGTAACCATGGGGTTGGGTTGCCATGGCAACCATGGGGTTGTGTTGCCATGGTAACCATGGCGTTTAGTTGCCATGGCAACTATGGGGTTCTGTTGCCATGGTAACCATGGGCTTGGGTTGCCATGCCAACCATGGGGTTGTATTGCCATGGGAACCATGGGGTTGGGTTGCCATGGCATCCACGGGGTTGGGTTGCCATGGCAACCACGGGGTTTGGTTGCCATGGCAACCATGGGGTTCTGTGTCCATGGTAACCATGGGGTTGTGTTGCCATGGTAACCATGGCGTTTTCTTGCCATAGCAACTATGGGGTTCTGTTGCCATGGCAACCATGGGGTAGTGTTTCCATGGCAACCATGGGGTAGTGTTGCCATGGTAACGATGGGGCTGGCTTGCCATGGCAACCACGGGGTTGTGTTCTCATGGGAACCATGGGGTTGTGTTGCCATGGTAACCATAGGGTTGGGTTGCCATGGCAACCACGGGGTTTGGTTGCTATGGCAACTATGGGGTTCTGTTGCCATGGTAACAATGGGGTTGGGTTGCCATGGCAACCATGGGGTTGTGTTGCCATGGGAACCATGGGGTTGGGTTGCCATGTCATCCACGGGGTTGGGTTGCCATGGCAACCACGGGGTTTGGTTGCCAAGGGAACCATGGGGTTCTGTGTCCATGGTAACCATAGCGTTTTGTTGCCATGGCAACTATGGGGTTCTCTTGCCATGGGAACCATGGGGTAGTGTTTCCATGGCAACCACGGGGTTTGGTTGCCATGGTAACAATGGGGTTGGGTTGCCATGGCAACCATGGGGTTGTGTTGCCATGGTAACCATGGGGTTCTGTTGCCATGGCAACCATGGGGTTGTGTTGCCATGGTAACCATGGCGTTTAGTTTCCATGGCAACAATGGGGTTCTGTTGCCATGGTAACCATGGGGTTGGGTTGCCATGGCAACCATGGGGTTGTGTTGCCATGGGAACCATGGGGTTGGGTTGCCATGGCATCCACGGGGTTGGGTTGCCATGGCAACCACTAAGGTTTGGTTGCCATGGCAACCATGGGGTTGTGTTGCCATGGTAACCATGGCGTTTAGTTGCCATGGCAACTATGGGGTTCTGTTGCCATGGTAACCATGGGGTTGGGTTGCCATGGCAACCATGGGGTTGTGTTGCCATGGTAACCATGGGGTTGGGTTGCCATGGCAACCATGGGGTTGGGTTGCCATGGTAACCATGGCGTTGTGTTGCCATGGTAACCATGGCGTTTAGTTGCCATGGCAACCACGGAGTTTGGTTGCCATGGTAACCACGGGGTTTGGTTGCCATGGTAACCATGGGGTTGGGTTGCCATGGCAACCATTGGGTTGTGTTGCCATGGTAACCATGGGGTTGGGTTGCCATGGCAACCATGGGGTTGTGTTGCCATGGGAACCATGGGGTTGGGTTGCCATGGCATCCACGGGGTTGGGTTACCATGGCATCCACGGAGTTTGGTTTCCATAATAACCATGGGGTTGTGTTGCCATGGTAACCATGGGGTTGGGTTGCCATGGCAACCATGGGGTTGGGTTGCCATGGTAACCATGGCGTTGTGTAGCCATGGTAACCATGGCGTTTAGTTGCCATGGCAACCACGGAGTTTGGTTGCCATGGTAACCACGGGGTTTGGTTGCCATGGTAACCATGGCGTTTAGTTGCCATGGCAACTATGGTGTTCTGTTGCCATGGTAACCATGGGGTTGGGTTGCCATGGCAACCATGGGGTTGTGTTGCCATGGGAACCATGGGGTTGGGTTGCCATGGCATCCACGGGGTTGGGTTACCATGGCATCCACGGAGTTTTGTTGCCATAATAACCATGGGGTTGTGTTGCCATGGTAACCATGGCGTTTAGTTGCCATGGCAACTATGGGGTTCTGTTGCCATGGTAACCATGGGGTTGGGTTGCCATGGCAACCATGGGGTTGTGTTGCCATGGGAACCATGGGGTTGGGTTGCCATGGCATCCACGGGGTTGGGTTGCCATGGCAACCATGGGGTTGTGTTGTCATGGGAACCATGGGGTTGGGTTGCCATGGCAACCATGGGGTTGGGTTGCCATGGCAACCATGGGGTTGTGTTGCCATGGTAAACATGGCGTTTAGTTGCCATGGCAACCACGGGGTTTGGTTGCCATGGTAACCATGGGGTTGTGTTGCCATGGTAACCATGGCGTTTAGTTGCCATGGCAACTATGGGGTTCTGTTGCCATGGTAACCATGGGGTTGGGTTGCCATGGCAACCATGGGGTTGGGTTGCCATGGGAACCATGGGGTTGGGTTGCCATGGCATCCACGGGGTTGGGTTGCCATGGCAACCACGGGGTTTGGTTGCCATGGCAACCATGGGGTTCTGTGTCCATGGTAACCATGGCGTTTAGTTGCTATGGCAACCACGGGGTTTGGTTGCCATGGTAACCATGGGGTTGTGTTGCCATGGTTACCATGGGGTTCTGTGTCCATGGTAACCATGGCGTTTAGTTGCTATGGCATCCACGGGGTTGGGTTGCCATGGCAACCACGGGGTTTGGTTGCCATGGCAACCATGGGGTTCTGTGTCCATGGTAACCATGGCGTTT
Organism: Netta rufina; assembly: GCF_964035555.1. NCBI lineage: Eukaryota > Metazoa > Chordata > Aves > Anseriformes > Anatidae > Netta > Netta rufina. The sequence continues at coordinate 239,621 of NW_028168881.1, read as the reverse complement.
AGTTGCTATGGCAACCATGGGGTTGGGTTGCCATGGCAACCATGGGGTTGTGTTGCCATGGTTACCATGGCGTTTAGTTGCTATGGCAACCACGGGGTTTGGTTGCCATGGTAACCATGGGGTTGTGTTGCCATGGCAACCATGGGGTTGGGTTGCCATGGCAACCATGGGGTTGGGTTCCCATGGTAACCATGGGGTTGGGTTGCCATGGCAACCATGGGGTTGTGTTGCCATGGTAACCATGGCGTTTAGTTGCCATGGCAACTATGGGGTTCTGTTGCCATGGTAACCATGGGGTTGGGTTGCCATGGCAACCGTGGGGTTGTGTTGCCATGGGAACCATGGGGTTGGGTTGCCATGGCATCCACGGGGTTGGGTTGCCATGGCAACCACGGGGTTTGGTTGCCATGGCAACCATTGGGTTGTGTTGCCATGGTAACCATGGGGTTGGGTTGCCATGGCAACCATGGGGTTGTGTTGCCATGGGAACCATGGCGTTTAGTTGCCATGGCAACTATGGTGTTCTGTTGCCATGGTAACCATGGGGTTGGGTTGCCATGGCAACCATGGGGTTGTGTTGCCATGGGAACCATGGGGTTGGGTTGCCATGGCATCCACGGGGTTGGGTTACCATGGCATCCACGGAGTTTGGTTGCCATAATAACCATGGGGTTGTGTTGCCATGGTAACCATGGCGTTTAGTTGCCATGGCAACTATGGGGTTCTGTTGCCATGGTAACCATGGGGTTGGGTTGCCATGGCAACCATGGGGTTGTGTTGCCATGGGAACCATGGGGTTGGGTTGCCATGGCATCCACGGGGTTGGGTTGCCATGGCAACCATGGGGTTGTGTTGTCATGGGAACCATGGGGTTGGGTTGCCATGGCAACCATGGGGTTGGGTTGCCATGGCAACCATGGGGTTGGGTTGCCATGGCAACCATGGGGTTGTGTTGCCATGGTAAACATGACGTTTAGTTGCCATGGCAACCACGGTGTTTGGTTGCCATGGTAACCATGGGGTTGTGTTGCCATGGTAACCATGGCTTTTAGTTGCCATGGCAACTATGGGGTTCTGTTGCCATGGTAACCATGGGGTTGGGTTGCCATGGCAACCATGGGGTTGTGTTGCCATGGGAACCATGGGGTTGGGTTGCCATGGCATCCACGGGGTTGGGTTGCCATGGCAACCACGGGGTTTGGTTGCCATGGCAACCATGGGGTTCTGTGTCCATGGTAACCATGGCGTTGTGTAGCCATGGTAACCATGGCGTTTAGTTGCCATGGCAACTATGGGGTTCTGTTTCCATGGTAACCATGGGGTTGGGTTACCATGGCAACCATGGGGTTGTGTTGTCATGGGAACCATGGGGTTGGGTTGCCATGGCAACCATGGGGTTGGGTTGCCATGGCAACCATGAGGTTGTGTTGCCATGGTAACCATGGCGTTTAGTTGCCATGGCAACCATGGGGTTGGGTTGCCATGGCAACCATGGGGTTGGGTTCCCATGGTAACCATGGGGTTGGGTTGCCATGGCAACCATGGGGTTGTTTTGCCATGGTAACCATGGCGTTTAGTTGCCATGGCAACTATGGGGTTCTGTTGCCATGGTAACCATGGGGTTGGGTTGCCATGGCAACCATGGGGTTGTGTTGCCATGGGAACCATGGGGTTGGGTTGCCATGGCATCCACGGGGTTGGGTTGCCATGGCAACCACGGGGTTTGGTTGCCATGGCAACCATTGGGTTCTGTGTCCATGGTAACCATGGGGTTGTGTTGCCATGGCAACCATGGCGTTTTGTTGCCATGGCAACTATGGGGTTCTGTTGCCATGGCAACCACGGGGTTTGGTTGCCATGGTAACCATGTTGTTGGGTTGCCATGGCAACCATGGGGTTAGGTTGCCATGGCAACCATGGGGTTGTGTTGCCATGGTAACCATGGGGTTGGGTTGCCATGGCAACCATGGGGTTGTGTTGCCATGGTAACCATGGCGTTTAGTTGCCATGGCAACTATGGGGTTCTGTTGCCATGGTAACCATGGGGTTGGGTTGCCATGGCAATCATAGGGTTGTGTTGCCATGGGAACCATGGGGTTGGGTTGCCATGGCATCCACGGGGTTGGGTTGCCATGGCAAACACGGGGTTTGGTTGCCATGGCAACCATGGGGTTCTGTGTCCATGGTAACCATGGCGTTGTGTTGCCATGGTAACCATGGCGTTTTGTTGCCATGGCAACCATGGGGTAGTGTTTCCATGGCAACCATGGGGTAGTGTTTCCAAGGCAACCATGGGGTTGGGTTGCCATGGTAACCATGGGGTTGGGTTGCCATGGCAACCATGGGGTTGGATTGCCATGGCAACCATGGGGTTGTGTTGCCATGGTAACCATGGGATTGGGTTGCCATGGCAACCCAGGGGTTGTGTTGCCATGGTAACCATGGCGTTTAGTTGCCATGGCAACTATGGGGTTCTGTTGCCATGGTAACCATGGGGTTGGGTTGCCATGGCAACCATGGGGTTGTGTTGCCATGGTAACCATGGGGTTGGATTGCCATGGCAACCATGGGGTTGGGTTGCCATGGTAACCATGGCGTTGTGTTGCCATGGTAACCATAGCGTTTAGTTGCCATGGCAACCACGGAGTTTGGTTGCCATGGTAACCATGGGGTTGGGTTGCCATGGCAACCATGGGGTTGTGTTACCATGGCATCCACGGAGTTTGGTTGCCATAATAAGCATGGGGTTGTGTTGCCATGGTAACCATGGCGTTTAGTTGCCATGGCAACTATGGGGTTCTGTTGCCATAGTAACCATGGGGTTGGGTTGCCATGGGAACCATGGGGTTGTGTTGCCATGGTAACCATGGCGTTTAGTTGCCATGGCAACCACGGGGTTGTGTTGCCATGGGAACCATGGGGTTGGGTTGCCATGCAATCCACAGGGTTGGGTTGCCATGGCAACCACGGGGTTTGGTTGCCATGGCAACCATGGGGTTCTGTGTCCATGGTAACCATGGGGTTGTGTTGCCATGGTAACCATGGCGTTTTGTTGCCATGGCAACTATCGGGTTCTGTTGCCATGGCAACCATGGGGTAGTGTTTCCATGGCAACCATGGGGTAGTGTTGCCATGGTAACGATGGGGTTGGGTTGCCATGGCAACCACGGGGTTGTGTTCTCATGGGAACCATGGGGTTGTGTTGCCATGGCAACCATGGGGTTGGGTTGCCATGGCAACCATGGGGTTGTGTTGCCATGGTAACCATGGGGTTGGGTTGCCATGGCAACCATGGGGTTGTGTTGCCATGGTAACCATGGCGTTTAGTTGCCATGGCAACTATGGGGTTCTGTTGCCATGGTAACCATGGGCTTGGGTTGCCATGGCAACCATGGGGTTGTATTGCCATGGGAACCATGGGGTTGGGTTGCCATGGCATCCACGGGGTTGGGTTGCCATGGCAACCACGGGGTTTGGTTGCCATGGCAACCATGGGGTTCTGTGTCCATGGTAACCATGGGGTTGTGTTGCCATGGTAACCATGGCGTTTTCTTGCCATAGCAACTATGGGGTTCTGTTGCCATGGCAACCATGGGGTAGTGTTTCCATGGCAACCATGGGGTAGTGTTGCCATGGTAACGATGGGGCTGGCTTGCCATGGCAACCACGGGGTTGTGTTCTCATGGGAACCATGGGGTTGTGTTGCCATGGTAACCATAGGGTTGGGTTGCCATGGCAACCACGGGGTTTGGTTGCTATGGCAACTATGGGGTTCTGTTGCCATGGTAACAATGGGGTTGGGTTGCCATGGCAACCATGGCGTTGTGTTGCCATGGGAACCATGGGGTTGGGTTGCCATGTCATCCACGGGGTTGGGTTGCCATGGCAACCACGGGGTTTGGTTGCCAAGGGAACCATGGGGTTCTGTGTCCATGGTAACCATGGCGTTTTGTTGCCATGGCAACTATGGGGTTCTCTTGCCATGGGAACCATGGGGTAGTGTTTCCATGGCAACCACGGGGTTTGGTTGCCATGGTAACAATGGGGTTGGGTTGCCATGGCAACCATGGGGTTGGGTTGCCATGGCAACCATGGGGTTGTGTTGCCATGGTAACCATGTGGTTCTGTTGCCATGGCAACCATGGGGTTGTGTTGCCATGGGAACCATGGCGTTTAGTTTCCATGGCAACTATGGGGTTCTGTTGCCATGGTAACCATGGGGTTGGGTTGCCATGGCAACCATGGGGTTGTGTTGCCATGGTAACCATGGGGTTGGGTTGCCATGGCAACCATGGGGTTGGGTTGCCATGGTAACCATGGCGTTGTGTTGCCATGGTAACCATGGCGTTTAGTTGCCATGGCAACCACGGAGTTTGGTTGCCATGGTAACCACGGGGTTTGGTTGCCATGGTAACCATGGGGTTGGGTTGCCATGGCAACCATTGGGTTGTGTTGCCATGGTAACCATGGGGTTGTGTTGCCATGGCAACCATGGGGTTGTGTTGCCATGGGAACCATGGGGTTGGGTTGCCATGGCATCCACGGGGTTGGGTTACCATGGCATCCACGGAGTTTGGTTTCCATAATAACCATGGGGTTGTGTTGCCATGGTAACCATGGGGTTGGGTTGCCATGGCAACCATGGGGTTGGGTTGCCATGGTAACCATGGCGTTGTGTTGCCATGGTAACCATGGCGTTTAGTTGCCATGGCAACCACGGAGTTTGGTTGCCATGGTAACCACGGGGTTTGGTTGCCATGGTAACCATGGCGTTTAGTTGCCATGGCAACTATGGTGTTCTGTTGCCATGGTAACCATGGGGTTCGGTTGCCATGGCAACCATGGGGTTGTGTTGCCATGGGAACCATGGGGTTGGGTTGCCATGGCATCCACGGGGTTGGGTTGCCATGGCAACCATGGGGTTGTCTTGTCATGGGAACCATGGGGTTGGGTTGCCATGGCAACCATGGGGTTGGGTTGCCATGGCAACCATGGGGTTGTGTTGCCATGGTAAACATGGCGTTTAGTTGCCATGGCAACCACGGGGTTTGGTTGCCATGGTAACCATGGGGTTGTGTTGCCATGGTAACCATGGCGTTTAGTTGCCATGGCAACTATGGGGTTCTGTTGCCATGGTAACCATGGGGTTGGGTTGCCATGGCAACCATGGGGTTGGGTTGCCATGGGAACCATGGGGTTGGGTTGCCATGGCATCCACGGGGTTGGGTTGCCATGGCAACCACGGGGTTTGGTTGCCATGGCAACCATGGGGTTCTGTGTCCATGGTAACCATGGCGTTTAGTTGCTATGGCAACCACGGGGTTTGGTTGCCATGGTAACCATGGGGTTGTGTTGCCATGGTTACCATGGGGTTCTGTGTCCATGGTAACCATGGCGTTTAGTTGCTATGGCATCCACGGGGTTGGGTTGCCATGGCAACCACGGGGTTTGGTTGCCATGGCAACCATGGGGTTCTGTGTCCATGGTAACCATGGCGTTTAGTTGCTATGGCAACCATGGGGTTGGGTTGCCATGGCAACCATGGGGTTGTGTTGCCATGGTTACCATGGCGTTTAGTTGCTATGGCAACCACGGGGTTTGGTTGCCATGGTAACCATGGGGTTGTGTTGCCATGGCAACCATGGGGTTGGGTTGCCATGGCAACCATGGGGTTGGGTTCCCATGGTAACCATGGGGTTGTGTTGCCATGGCAACCATGGGGTTGTGTTGCCATGGTAACCATGGCGTTTAGTTGCCATGGCAACTATGGGGTTCTGTTGCCATGGTAACCATGGGGTTGGGTTGCCATGGCAACCATGGGGTTGTGTTGCCATGGGAACCATGGGGTTGGGTTGCCATGGCATCCACGGGGTTGGGTTGCCATGGCAACCACGGGGTTTGGTTGCCATGGCAACCATTGGGTTCTGTGTCCATGGTAACCATGGGGTTGTGTTGCCATGGTAACCATGGCGTTTTGTTGCCATGGCAACTATGGGGTTCTGTTGCCATGGCAACCACGGGGTTTGGTTGCCATGGTAACCATGGGGTTGTGTTGCCATGGCAACCATGGGGTTAGGTTGCCATGGCAACCATGGGGTTGTGTTGCCATGGTAACCATGGGGTTGGGTTGCCATGGCAACCATGGGGTTGTGTTTCCATGGCAACCATGGGGTAGTGTTGCCATGGTAACGATGGGGTTGGGTTGCCATGGCAACCACGGGGTTGTGTTCTCATGGGAACCATGGGGTTGTGTTGCCATGGCAACCATGGGGTTGGGTTGCCATGGCAACCATGGGGTTGTGTTGCCATGGTAACCATGGGGTTGGGTTCCCATGGCAACCATGGGGTTGTGTTGCCATGGTAACCATGGCGTTTAGTTGCCATGGCAACTATGGGGTTCTGTTGCCATGGTAACCATGGGGTTGGGTTGCCATGGCAACCATGGGGTTGTGTTGCCATGGGAACCATGGGGTTGGGTTGCCATGGCATCCACGGGGTTGGGTTGCCATGGCAACCACGGGGTTTGGTTGCCATGGCAACCATGGGGTTCTGTGTCCATGGTAACCATGGGGTTGTGTTGCCATGGTAACCATGGCGTTTTCTTGCCATAGCAACTATGGGGTTCTGTTGCCATGGCAACCATGGGGTAGTGTTTCCATGGCAACCATGGGGTAGTGTTGCCATGGTAACGATGGGGCTGGCTTGCCATGGCAACCACGGGGTTGTGTTCTCATGGGAACCATGGGGTTGTGTTGCCATGGTAACCATAGGGTTGGGTTGCCATGGCAACCACGGGGTTTGGTTGCTATGGCAACTATGGGGTTCTGTTGCCATGGTAACAATGGGATTGGGTTGCCATGGCAACCATGGGGTTGTGTTGCCATGGGAACCATGGGGTTGGGTTGCCATGTCATCCACGGGGTTGGGTTGCCATGGCAACCACGGGGTTTGGTTGCCAAGGGAACCATGGGGTTCTGTGTCCATGGTAACCATGGCGTTTTGTTGCCATGGCAACTATGGGGTTCTCTTGCCATGGGAACCATGGGGTAGTGTTTCCATGGCAACCACGGGGTTTGGTTGCCATGGTAACCATGGGGTTGGGTTGCCATGGCAACCATTGGGTTGGGTTGCCATGGCAACCATGGGGTTGTGTTGCCATGGTAACCATGGGGTTTGGTTGCCATGGCAACCATGGGGTTGTGTTGCCATGGTAACCATGGCGTTTAGTTTCCATGGCAACTATGGGGTTCTGTTGCCATGGTAACCATGGGGTTGGGTTTCCATGGCAACCATGGGGTTGTGTTGCCATGGGAACCATGGGGTTGGGTTGCCATGGCATCCACGGGGTTGGGTTGCCATGGCAACCACTAAGGTTTGGTTGCCATGGCAACCATGGGGTTGTGTTGCCATGGTAACCATGGCGTTTAGTTGCCATGGCAACTATGGGGTTCTGTTGCCATGGTAACCATGGGGTTGGGTTGCCATGGCAACCATGGGGTTGTGTTGCCATGGTAACCATGGGGTTGGGTTGCCATGGCAACCATGGGGTTGGGTTGCCATGGTAACCATGGCGTTGTGTTTCCATGGTAACCATGGCGTTTAGTTGCCATGGCAACCACGGAGTTTGGTTGCCATGGTAACCACGGGGTTTGGTTGCCATGGTAACCATGGGGTTGGGTTGCCATGGCAACCATTGGGTTGTGTTGCCATGGTAACCATGGGGTTGGGTTGCCATGGCAACCATGGGGTTGTGTTGCCATGGGAACCATGGGGTTGGGTTGCCATGGCATCCACGGGGTTGGGTTGCCATGGCAACCACGGGGTTTGGTTGCCATGGCAACCATTGGGTTCTGTGTCCATGGTAACCATGGGGTTGTGTTGCCATGGTAACCATGGCGTTTTGTTGCCATGGCAACTATGGGGTTCTGTTGCCATGGCAACCACGGGGTTTGGTTGCCATGGTAACCATGGGGTTGGGTTGCCATGGCAACCATGGGGTTAGGTTGCCATGGCAACCATGGGGTTGTGTTGCCATGGTAACCATGGGGTTGGGTTGCCATGGCAACCATGGGGTTGTGTTGCCATGGTAACCATGGCGTTTAGTTGCCATGGCAACTATGGGGTTCTGTTGCCATGGTAACCATGGGGTTGTGTTGCCATGGTAACTATGGGGTTGGGTTGCTATGGAAACTATGGGGTTTAGTTGCCTTGGCAACCATGGGGTTGGGTTGCCATGGCAACCACGGGGTTTGGTTGCCATGGCAACCATGGGGTTCTGTGTCCATGGTAACCATGGCGTTGTGTTGCCATGGTAACCATGGCGTTTTGTTCCCATGGCAACCATGGGGTAGTGTTTCCATGGCAACCATGGGGTAGTGTTTCCAAGGCAACCATGGGGTTGGGTTGCCATGGTAACCATGGGGTTGGGTTGCCATGGCCACCATGGGGTTGGGTTGCCATGGCAACCATGGGGTTGTGTTGCCATGGTAACCATGGGATTGGGTTGCCATGGCAACCCAGGGGTTGTGTTGCCATGGTAACCATGGCGTTTAGTTGCCATGGCAACTATGGGGTTCTGTTGCCATGGTAACCATGGGGTTGGGTTGCCATGGCAACCATGGGGTTGTGTTGCCATGGGAACCATGGGGTTGGGTTGCCATGGCATCCACGGGGTTGGGTTGCCATGGCAACCACGGGGTTTGGTTGCCATGGCAACCATGGGGTTCTGTGTCCATGGTAACCATGGGGTTGTGTTGCCATGGTAACCATGGCGTTTTCTTGCCATAGCAACTATGGGGTTCTGTTGCCATGGCAACCATGGGGTAGTGTTTCCATGGCAACCATGGGGTAGTGTTGCCATGGTAACGATGGGGCTGGCTTGCCATGGCAACCACGGGGTTGTGTTCTCATGGGAACCATGGGGTTGTGTTGCCATGGTAACCATAGGGTTGGGTTGCCATGGCAACCACGGGGTTTGGTTGCTATGGCAACTATGGGGTTCTGTTGCCATGGTAACAATGGGATTGGGTTGCCATGGCAACCATGGGGTTGTGTTGCCATGGGAACCATGGGGTTGGGTTGCCATGTCATCCACGGGGTTGGGTTGCCATGGCAACCACGGGGTTTGGTTGCCAAGGGAACCATGGGGTTCTGTGTCCATGGTAACCATGGCGTTTTGTTGCCATGGCAACTATGGGGTTCTCTTGCCATGGGAACCATGGGGTAGTGTTTCCATGGCAACCACGGGGTTTGGTTGCCATGGTAACCATGGGGTTGGGTTGCCATGGCAACCATTGGGTTGGGTTGCCATGGCAACCATGGGGTTGTGTTGCCATGGTAACCATGGGGTTTGGTTGCCATGGCAACCATGGGGTTGTGTTGCCATGGTAACCATGGCGTTTAGTTTCCATGGCAACTATGGGGTTCTGTTGCCATGGTAACCATGGGGTTGGGTTTCCATGGCAACCATGGGGTTGTGTTGCCATGGGAACCATGGGGTTGGGTTGCCATGGCATCCACGGGGTTGGGTTGCCATGGCAACCACTAAGGTTTGGTTGCCATGGCAACCATGGGGTTGTGTTGCCATGGTAACCATGGCGTTTAGTTGCCATGGCAACTATGGGGTTCTGTTGCCATGGTAACCATGGGGTTGGGTTGCCATGGCAACCATGGGGTTGTGTTGCCATGGTAACCATGGGGTTGGGTTGCCATGGCAACCATGGGGTTGGGTTGCCATGGTAACCATGGCGTTGTGTTTCCATGGTAACCATGGCGTTTAGTTGCCATGGCAACCACGGAGTTTGGTTGCCATGGTAACCACGGGGTTTGGTTGCCATGGTAACCATGGGGTTGGGTTGCCATGGCAACCATTGGGTTGTGTTGCCATGGTAACCATGGGGTTGGGTTGCCATGGCAACCATGGGGTTGTGTTGCCATGGGAACCATGGGGTTGGGTTGCCATGGCATCCACGGGGTTGGGTTGCCATGGCAACCACGGGGTTTGGTTGCCATGGCAACCATTGGGTTCTGTGTCCATGGTAACCATGGGGTTGTGTTGCCATGGTAACCATGGCGTTTTGTTGCCATGGCAACTATGGGGTTCTGTTGCCATGGCAACCACGGGGTTTGGTTGCCATGGTAACCATGGGGTTGGGTTGCCATGGCAACCATGGGGTTAGGTTGCCATGGCAACCATGGGGTTGTGTTGCCATGGTAACCATGGGGTTGGGTTGCCATGGCAACCATGGGGTTGTGTTGCCATGGTAACCATGGCGTTTAGTTGCCATGGCAACTATGGGGTTCTGTTGCCATGGTAACCATGGGGTTGTGTTGCCATGGTAACTATGGGGTTGGGTTGCTATGGAAACTATGGGGTTTAGTTGCCTTGGCAACCATGGGGTTGGGTTGCCATGGCAACCACGGGGTTTGGTTGCCATGGCAACCATGGGGTTCTGTGTCCATGGTAACCATGGCGTTGTGTTGCCATGGTAACCATGGCGTTTTGTTCCCATGGCAACCATGGGGTAGTGTTTCCATGGCAACCATGGGGTAGTGTTTCCAAGGCAACCATGGGGTTGGGTTGCCATGGTAACCATGGGGTTGGGTTGCCATGGCCACCATGGGGTTGGGTTGCCATGGCAACCATGGGGTTGTGTTGCCATGGTAACCATGGGATTGGGTTGCCATGGCAACCCAGGGGTTGTGTTGCCATGGTAACCATGGCGTTTAGTTGCCATGGCAACTATGGGGTTCTGTTGCCATGGTAACCATGGGGTTGGGTTGCCATGGCAACCATGGGGTTGTGTTGCCATGGTAACCATGGGGTTGGGTTGCCATGGCAACCATGGGGTTGGGTTGCCATGGTAACCATGGCGTTGTGTTGCCATGGTAACCACGGCGTTTAGTTGCCATGGCAACCACGGAGTTTGGTTGCCATGGTAACCACGGGGTTTGGTTGCCATGGTAACCATGGGGTTGGGTTGCCATGGCAACCATGGGGTTGTGTTGCCATGGTAACCATGGGGTTGGGTTGCCATGGCAACCATGGGGTTGTGTTGCCATGGTAACCATGGCGTTTAGTTGCCATGGCAACTATGGGGTTCTCTTGCCATGGTAACCATGGGGTTGGGTTGCCATGGGAACCATGGGGTTGTGTTGCCATGGTAACCATGGCGTTTAGTTGCCATGGCAACCACGGGGTTGTGTTGCCATGGGAACCATGGGGTTGGGTTGCCATGGCATCCACAGGGTTGGGTTGCCATGGCAACCACGGGGTTTGGTTGCCATGGCAACCATGGGGTTCTGTGTCCATGGTAACCATGGGGTTGTGTTGCCATGGTAACCATGGCGTTTTGTTGCCATGGCAACTATCGGGTTCTGTTGCCATGGCAACCATGGGGTAGTGTTTCCATGGCAACCATGGGGTAGTGTTGCCATGGTAACGATGGGGTTGGGTTGCCATGGCAACCACGGGGTTGTGTTCTCATGGGAACCATGGGGTTGTGTTGCCATGGCAACCATGGGGTTGGGTTGCCATGGCAACCATGGGGTTGTGTTGCCATGGTAACCATGGGGTTGGGTTGCCATGGCAACCATGGGGTTGTGTTGCCATGGTAACCATGGCGTTTAGTTGCCATGGCAACTATGGGGTTCTGTTGCCATGGTAACCATGGGGTTGGGTTGCCATGGCAACCATGGGGTTGTGTTGCCATGGGAACCATGGTGTTGGGTTGCCATGGCATCCACGGGGTTGGGTTGCCATGGAAAGCACGGGGTTTGGTTGCCATGGCAACCATGGGGTTCTGTGTCCATGGTAACCATGGGGTTGTGTTGCCATGGTAACCATGGCGTTTTCTTGCCATAGCAACTATGGGGTTCTGTTGCCATGGCAACCATGGGGTAGTGTTTCCATGGCAACCATGGGGTAGTGTTGCCATGGTTACGATGGGGCTGGCTTGCCATGGCAACCACGGGGTTGTGTTCTCATGGGAACCATGGTGTTGTGTTGCCATGGTAACCATAGGGTTGGGTTGCCATGGCAACCACGGGGTTTGGTTGCTATGGCAACTATGGGGTTCTGTTGCCATGGTAACAATGGGGTTGGGTTGCCATGGCAACCATGGGGTTGTGTTGCCATGGGAACCATGGGGCTGGGTTGCCATGGAATCCACGGGGTTTGGTTGCCATGGCAACCACGGGGTTTGGTTGCCATGGCAACCATGGGGTTCTGTGTCCATGGCAACTATGGGGTTCTGTTGCCATGGTAACCATGGGGTTCTGTTGCCATGGCAACCATGGGGTTGTGTTTCCATGGGAACCATGGGGTTGGGTTGCCATGGCATCCACGGGGTTGGGTTGCCATGGCAACCACGGGGTTCTGTTGCCATGGTAACCATGGGGTTGGGTTGCCATGGCAACCATGGGGTTGGGTTGCCATGGGAACCATGGGGTTGGGTTGCCATGGCATCCACGGGGTTGGGTTGCCATGGCATCACGGGGTTTGGTTGCCATGGCAACCATGGGGTTCTGTGTCCATGGTAACCATGGCGTTTAGTTGCTATGGCAACCACGGGGTTTGGTTGCCATGGTAACCATGGGGTTGTGTTGCCATGGTTACCATGGGGTTCTGTGTCCATGGTAACCATGGCGTTTAGTTGCTATGGCATCCACGGGGTTGGGTTGCCATGGCAACCACGGGGTTTGGTTGCCATGGCAACCATGGGGTTCTGTGTCCATGGTAACCATGGCGTTTAGTTGCTATGGCCACCATGGGGTTGGGTTGCCATGGCAACCATGGGGTTGTGTTGCCATGGTTACCATGGCGTTTAGTTGCTATGGCAACCACGGGGTTTGGTTGCCATGGTAACCATGGGGTTGTGTTGCCATGGCAACCATGGGGTTGGGTTGCCATGGCAACCATGGGGTTGGGTTCCCATGGTAACCATGGGGTTGTGTTGCCATGGCAACCATGGGGTTGTGTTGCCATGGTAACCATGGCGTTTAGTTGCCATGGCAACTATGGGGTTCTGTTGCCATGGTAACCATGGGGTTGGGTTGCCATGGCAACCATGGGGTTGTGTTGCCATGGGAACCATGGGGTTGGGTTGCCATGGCATCCACGGGGTTGGGTTGCCATGGCAACCACGGGGTTTGGTTGCCATGGCAACCATTGGGTTCTGTGTCCATGGTAACCATGGGGTTGTGTTGCCATGGTAACCATGGCGTTTTGTTGCCATGGCAACTATGGCGTTTAGTTGCCATGGCAACCACGGAGTTTGATTGCCATGGTAACCATGGGGTTGTGTTGCCATGGCAACCATGGGGTTAGGTTGCCATGGCAACCATGGGGTTGTGTTGCCATGGTAACCATGGGGTTGGGTTGCCATGGCAACCATGGGGTTGTGTTTCCATGGCAACCATGGGGTAGTGTTGCCATGGTAACGATGGGGTTGGGTTGCCATGGCAACCACGGGGTTGTGTTCTCATGGGAACCATGGGGTTGTGTTGCCATGGCAACCATGGGGTTGGGTTGCCATGGCAACCATGGGGTTGTGTTGCCATGGTAACCATGGGGTTGGGTTCCCATGGCAACCATGGGGTTGTGTTGCCATGGTAACCATGGCGTTTAGTTGCCATGGCAACTATGGGGTTCTGTTGCCATGGTAACCATGGGGTTGGGTTGCCATGGCAACCATGGGGTTGTGTTGCCATGGGAACCATGGGGTTGGGTTGCCATGGCATCCACGGGGTTGGGTTGCCATGGCAACCACGGGGTTTGGTTGCCATGGCAACCATGGGGTTCTGTGTCCATGGTAACCATGGGGTTGTGTTGCCATGGTAACCATGGCGTTTTCTTGCCATAGCAACTATGGGGTTCTGTTGCCATGGCAACCATGGGGTAGTGTTTCCATGGCAACCATGGGGTAGTGTTGCCATGGTAACGATGGGGCTGGCTTGCCATGGCAACCACGGGGTTGTGTTCTCATGGGAACCATGGGGTTGTGTTGCCATGGTAACCATAGGGTTGGGTTGCCATGGCAACCACGGGGTTTGGTTGCTATGGCAACTATGGGGTTCTGTTGCCATGGTAACAATGGGATTGGGTTGCCATGGCAACCATGGGGTTGTGTTGCCATGGGAACCATGGGGTTGGGTTGCCATGTCATCCACGGGGTTGGGTTGCCATGGCAACCACGGGGTTTGGTTGCCAAGGGAACCATGGGGTTCTGTGTCCATGGTAACCATGGCGTTTTGTTGCCATGGCAACTATGGGGTTCTCTTGCCATGGGAACCATGGGGTAGTGTTTCCATGGCAACCACGGGGTTTGGTTGCCATGGTAACCATGGGGTTGGGTTGCCATGGCAACCATTGGGTTGGGTTGCCATGGCAACCATGGGGTTGTGTTGCCATGGTAACCATGGGGTTTGGTTGCCATGGCAACCATGGGGTTGTGTTGCCATGGTAACCATGGCGTTTAGTTTCCATGGCAACTATGGGGTTCTGTTGCCATGGTAACCATGGGGTTGGGTTTCCATGGCAACCATGGGGTTGTGTTGCCATGGGAACCATGGGGTTGGGTTGCCATGGCATCCACGGGGTTGGGTTGCCATGGCAACCACTAAGGTTTGGTTGCCATGGCAACCATGGGGTTGTGTTGCCATGGTAACCATGGCGTTTAGTTGCCATGGCAACTATGGGGTTCTGTTGCCATGGTAACCATGGGGTTGGGTTGCCATGGCAACCATGGGGTTGTGTTGCCATGGTAACCATGGGGTTGGGTTGCCATGGCAACCATGGGGTTGGGTTGCCATGGTAACCATGGCGTTGTGTTTCCATGGTAACCATGGCGTTTAGTTGCCATGGCAACCACGGAGTTTGGTTGCCATGGTAACCACGGGGTTTGGTTGCCATGGTAACCATGGGGTTGGGTTGCCATGGCAACCATTGGGTTGTGTTGCCATGGTAACCATGGGGTTGGGTTGCCATGGCAACCATGGGGTTGTGTTGCCATGGGAACCATGGGGTTGGGTTGCCATGGCATCCACGGGGTTGGGTTCCCATGGCAACCACGGGGTTTGGTTGCCATGGCAACCATTGGGTTCTGTGTCCATGGTAACCATGGGGTTGTGTTGCCATGGTAACCATGGCGTTTTGTTGCCATGGCAACTATGGGGTTCTGTTGCCATGGCAACCACGGGGTTTGGTTGCCATGGTAACCATGGGGTTGGGTTGCCATGGCAACCATGGGGTTAGGTTGCCATGGCAACCATGGGGTTGTGTTGCCATGGTAACCATGGGGTTGGGTTGCCATGGCAACCATGGGGTTGTGTTGCCATGGTAACCATGGCGTTTAGTTGCCATGGCAACTATGGGGTTCTGTTGCCATGGTAACCATGGGGTTGTGTTGCCATGGTAACTATGGGGTTGGGTTGCTATGGAAACTATGGGGTTTAGTTGCCTTGGCAACCATGGGGTTGGGTTGCCATGGCAACCACGGGGTTTGGTTGCCATGGCAACCATGGGGTTCTGTGTCCATGGTAACCATGGGGTTGTGTTGCCATGGTAACCATGGCGTTTTGTTCCCATGGCAACCATGGGGTAGTGTTTCCATGGCAACCATGGGGTAGTGTTTCCAAGGCAACCATGGGGTTGGGTTGCCATGGTAACCATGGGGTTGGGTTGCCATGGCCACCATGGGGTTGGGTTGCCATGGCAACCATGGGGTTGTGTTGCCATGGTAACCATGGGATTGGGTTGCCATGGCAACCCAGGGGTTGTGTTGCCATGGTAACCATGGCGTTTAGTTGCCATGGCAACTATGGGGTTCTGTTGCCATGGTAACCATGGGGTTGGGTTGCCATGGCAACCATGGGGTTGTGTTGCCATGGTAACCATGGGGTTGGGTTGCCATGGCAACCATGGGGTTGGGTTGCCATGGTAACCATGGCGTTGTGTTGCCATGGTAACCACGGCGTTTAGTTGCCATGGCAACCACGGAGTTTGGTTGCCATGGTAACCACGGGGTTTGGTTGCCATGGTAACCATGGGGTTGGGTTGCCATGGCAACCATGGGGTTGTGTTGCCATGGTAACCATGGGGTTGGGTTGCCATGGCAACCATGGGGTTGTGTTGCCATGGTAACCATGGCGTTTAGTTGCCATGGCAACTATGGGGTTCTCTTGCCATGGTAACCATGGGGTTGGGTTGCCATGGGAACCATGGGGTTGTGTTGCCATGGTAACCATGGCGTTTAGTTGCCATGGCAACCACGGGGTTGTGTTGCCATGGGAACCATGGGGTTGGGTTGCCATGGCATCCACAGGGTTGGGTTGCCATGGCAACCACGGGGTTTGGTTGCCATGGCAACCATGGGGTTCTGTGTCCATGGTAACCATGGGGTTGTGTTGCCATGGTAACCATGGCGTTTTGTTGCCATGGCAACTATCGGGTTCTGTTGCCATGGCAACCATGGGGTAGTGTTTCCATGGCAACCATGGGGTAGTGTTGCCATGGTAACGATGGGGTTGGGTTGCCATGGCAACCACGTGGTTGTGTTCTCATGGGAACCATGGGGTTGTGTTGCCATGGCAACCATGGGGTTGGGTTGCCATGGCAACCATGGGGTTGTGTTGCCATGGTAACCATGGGGTTGGGTTGCCATGGCAACCATGGGGTTGTGTTGCCATGGTAACCATGGCGTTTAGTTGCCATGGCAACTATGGGGTTCTGTTGCCATGGTAACCATGGGGTTGGGTTGCCATGGCAACCATGGGGTTGTGTTGCCATGGGAACCATGGTGTTGGGTTGCCATGGCATCCACGGGGTTGGGTTGCCATGGAAAGCACGGGGTTTGGTTGCCATGGCAACCATGGGGTTCTGTGTCCATGGTAACCATGGGGTTGTGTTGCCATGGTAACCATGGCGTTTTCTTGCCATAGCAACTATGGGGTTCTGTTGCCATGGCAACCATGGGGTAGTGTTTCCATGGCAACCATGGGGTAGTGTTGCCATGGTTACGATGGGGCTGGCTTGCCATGGCAACCACGGGGTTGTGTTCTCATGGGAACCATGGTGTTGTGTTGCCATGGTAACCATAGGGTTGGGTTGCCATGGCAACCACGGGGTTTGGTTGCTATGGCAACTATGGGGTTCTGTTGCCATGGTAACAATGGGGTTGGGTTGCCATGGCAACCATGGGGTTGTGTTGCCATGGGAACCATGGGGCTGGGTTGCCATGGAATCCACGGGGTTTGGTTGCCATGGCAACCACGGGGTTTGGTTGCCATGGCAACCATGGGGTTCTGTGTCCATGGCAACTATGGGGTTCTGTTGCCATGGTAACCATGGGGTTCTGTTGCCATGGCAACCATGGGGTTGTGTTTCCATGGGAACCATGGGGTTGGGTTGCCATGGCATCCACGGGGTTGGGTTGCCATGGCAACCACGGGGTTCTGTGTCCATGGTAACCATGGGGTAGTGTTGCCATGGTAATGATGGGGTTGGGTGTCCATGGCAACCATGGGGTTGTGTTGCCATGGTAACCATGGCGTTTTCTTGCCATGGCAACTATGGGGTTCTGTTGCCATGGCAACCATGGGGTAGTGTTTCCATGGCAACCATGGGGTAGTGTTGCCATGGTAACGATGGGGTAGGCTTGCCATGGAACCACGGGGTTGTGTTCTCATGGGAACCATGGGGTTGTGTTGCCATGGTAACCATGGGGTTGGGTTGCCATGGCAACCACGGGGTTTGGTTGCTATGGTAACCATGGGGTTGGGTTGCCATGGCAACCATGGGGTTGTGTTGCCATGGTAACCATGGCGTTTAGTTGCCATGGCAACCACGGGCTTTGGTTGCCATGGTAACCATGGGGTTGGGTTGCCATGGCAACCATGGCGTTTTGTTGCGACGGCAACTATGGGGTTCTGTTGCCATGGCAATCATGGGGTAGTGTTTCCATGGCAACTATGGGGTTCTGTTGCCATGCTAACTATGGGGTTGGGTTGCTATGGAAACTATGGGGTTTAGTTGCCTTGGCAACCATGGGCTTGGGTTGCCATGGCAACCATGGGGTTCTGTTGCCATGGTAACCATGGGGTTGGGTTGCCATGGCAACCATGGGGTTGTGTTGCCATGGTAACCATGGCGTTTAGTTGCCATGGCAACTATGGGGTTGTGTTGCCATGGTAACCATGGGGTTGGGTTGCCATGGCAACCATGAGGTTGTGTTACCATGGGAACCATGGGGTTGGGTTGCCATGGCATCCACGGGGTTGGGTTGCCATGGCAACCACGGGGTTTGGTTGCCATGGCAACCATGGGGTTCTGTGTCCATGGTAACCATGGGGTTGTGTTGCCATGGTAACCATGGCGTTTTGTTGCCACGGCAACTATGGGGTTGGGTTGCCATGGCAACCATGGGGTAGTGTTTCCATGGCAACCATGGGGTAGTGTTGCCATGGTAACGATGGGGTTGGCTTGCCATGGCAACCACGGGGTTGTGTTCTCATGGGAACCATGGGGTTGTGTTGCCATGGTAACCATGCGGTAGTGTTTCCATGGCAACCACGGGGTTTGGTTGCCATGGTAACCATGGGGTTGGGTTGCCATGGCAACCATGGCGTTGGGTTGCCATGGCAACCATGGGGTTGTGTTGCCATGGTAACCATGGGGTTGGGTTGCCATGGTAACCATGGGGTTGTGTTGCCATGGTAACCATGGCGTTTAGTTGCCATGGCAACTATGGGGTTCTGTTGCCATGGTAACCATGGGGTTGGGTTGCCATGGCAACCATGGGGTTGTGTTGCCATGGGAACCGTGGGGTTGGGTTGCCATGGCATCCACGGGGTTGGGTTGCCATGGCAACCACGGGGTTTGGTTGCCATGGCAACCATGGGGTTGTGTTGCCATGGTAACCATGGCGTTTAGTTGCCATGGCAACCATGGGGTTGTGTTGCCATGGTAACCATGGCGTTTAGTTGCCATGGCAACTATGGGGTACTGTTGCCATGGTAACGATGGGGTTGGTTTTCCATGGCAACCATAGGGTTGTGTTGCCATGGTAACCATGGGGTTGGGTTGCCATGGCAACCATGGGGTTGGGTTGCCATGGGAACCATGGGGTTGTGTTGCCATGGTAACCATGGCGTTTAGTTGCCATGGCAACCACGGAGTTTGGTTGCCATGGTAACCATGGGGTTGTGTTGCCATGGCAACCATGGGGTTGTGTTGCTATGGTAACCATGGGGTTGGGTTGCCATGGCAACCATGGGGTTGTGTTGCCATGGTAACCATGGCGTTTAGTTGCCATGGCAACTATGGGGTTCTGTTGCCATGGTAACCATGAGGTTGGGTTGCCATGGCACCATGGGGTTGTGTTGCCATGGGAACCATGCGGTTGGGTTGCCATGGCAACCATGGGGTTGGGTTGCCATGGCAAGCACGGGGTTTGGTTGCCATGGCAACCATGGGGTTCTGTGTCCATGGTAACCATGGGGTTGTGTTGCCATGGTAAACATGGCGTATTGTTGCCATGGCAACTATGGTGTTCTGTTGCCATGGCAACCATGGTGTAGTGTTTCCATTGCAACCACGGGGTTTGGTTGCCATGGTAACCATGGGGTTGTGTTGCCATGGTAACCATGGGGTTGGGTTGCCATGGCAACCATGGGGTTGGGTTGCCATGGCAACCATGGGGTTGTGTTGCCATGGGAACCATGGCGTTTAGTTGCCATGGCAACTATGGGGTTCTCTTGCCATGGTAACCATGGGGTTGGGTTGCCATGGCATCCACGGGGTTGGGTTGCCATGGAAAGCACGGGGTTTGGTTGCCATGGCAACCATGGGGTTCTGTGTCCATGGTAACCATGGGGTTGTGTTGCCATGGTAACCATGGCGTTTTCTTGCCATGGCAACTATGGGGTTCTGTTGCCATGGCAACCAAGGGGTAGTGTTTCCATGGCAACCATGGGGTAGTGTTGCCATGGTAACGATGGGGTTGGCTTGCCATGGCAACCACGGGGTTGTGTTCTCATGGGAACCATGGGGTTGTGTTACCATGGTAACCATGTGGTTGGGTTGCCATGGCAACCACGGGGTTTGGTTGCTATGGCAACTATGGGGTTCTGTGGCCATGGTAACCATGGGGTTGGGTTGCCATGGCAACCATGGGGTTGGGTTGCCATGGGAACCAGGGGGTTGGGTTGCCATGGCAACCACGGGGTTGGGTTGCCATGGCAACCACGGGCTTTGGTTGCCATGGCAACCATGGGGTTCTCTGTCCATGGTAACCATGGCGTTTTGTTGCGATGGCAACTATGGGGTTCTGTTGCCATGGCAACCATGGGGTAGTGTTTCCATGGCAACCATGGGGTTGTGTTGCCATGGTAACTATGGGGTTGGGTTGCTATGGAAACTATGGGGTTTAGTTGCCTTGGCAACCATGGGGTTGTGTTGCCATGGCAACCATGGGGTTGTGTTGCCATGGTAACCATGGGGTTGGGTTGCCATGGCAACCATGGGGTTGTGTTGCCATGGTAACCATGGCGTTTATTTGCCATGGCAACTATGGGGTTGGGTTGCCATGGCAACCATGGGGTTTGGTTGCCATGGCAACCATGGGGTTGTGTTGCCATGGGAACCGTGGGGTTGGGTTGTCATGGCATCCACGGGGTTGGGTTGCCATGGCAACCACGGGGTTTGGTTGCCATGGCAACCATGGGGTTCTGTGTCCATGGTAACCATGGGGTTGTGTTGCCATGGTAACTATGGGGTTGGGTTGCTATGGAAACTATGGTGTTTAGTTGCCTTGGCAACCATGGGGTTGGGTTGCCATGGCAACCATGGGGTTGTGTTGCCATGGTAACCATGGCGTTTCGTTGCCATGGCAACCACGGGGTTTGGTTGCTATGGTAACCATGGGGTTGGGTTGCCATGGCAACCATGGTGTTGTGTTGCCATGGTAATCATGGCGTTTAGTTGCCATGGCAACTATGGGGTTCTGTTGCAATGGTAACCATGGGGTTGGGTTGCCATGGCAACCATGGGGTTGTGTTGCCATGGTAACCACGGGGTTTGGTTGCCATGGCAACCATGGGGTTCTGTGTCCATGGTAACCATGGGGTTGTGTTGCCATGGTAACCATGGCGTTTTGTTGCCATGGCAACTATGTGGTTCTGTTGCCATGGCAACCATGGGGTAGTGTTACCATGGAAACCATGGGGTAGTGTTCCCATGGTAACGATGGGGTTGGCTTGCCATGGCAACCACGGGGTTGTGTTCTCATGGGAACCATGGGGTTGTGTTGCCATGGTAACCATAGGGTTGCGTTGCCATGGCAACCACGGGGTTTGGTTGCTATGGTAACCATGGGGTTGGGTTGCCATGGTAACCATGGGTTTGTGTTGCCATGGTAACCATGGCGTTTAGTTGCCATGGCAACCACGGGGTTTGGTTGCCATGGTAACCATGGGGTTGGGTTGCCATGGCAACCATGGGGTTGTGCTGCCATGGTAACCATGGCGTTTTGTTGCGATGGCAACTATGGGGTTCTGTTGCAATGGCAACCATGGGGTAGTGTTTCCATGGCAACCATGGGGATGTGTTGCCATGGTAACGATGGGGTTGGGTTGCTATGGTAACCATGCGGTTGTGTTGCCATGGTAACCATGGGGTTGGGTTGCCATGGCAACCATGGGGTTGTGTTGCCATGGTAACCATGGCGTTTAGTTGCCATGGCAACTATGGGGTTCTGTTGCCATGGTAACCATGGGGTTGGGTTGCCATGGCAACCATGGGGTTGTGTTGCCATGGGAACCGTGGGGTTGGGTTTCCATGGCATCCACGGGGTTGGGTTGCCATGGCAACCACGGGGTTTGGTTGCCATGGCAACCATGGGGTTCTGTGTCCATGGTAACCATGGGGTTGTGTTGCCATGGTAACCATGGCGTTTTGTTGCCATGGCAACCATGGGGTTCTGCTGCCATGGCAACCATGGGGTAGTGTTTCCATGGCAACAATGGGGTAGTGTTGCCATGGTAACGATGGGGTTGGCTTGCCATGGCAACCACGGGGTTGTGTTCTCATGGGAAACATGGGGTTGTGTTGCCATGGTAACCATGGGGTTGGGTTGCCATGGCAACCACGGGGTTTGGTTGCCATGGTAAACATGGGGTTGGGTTGCCATGGCATCCATGGGGTTGGGTTGCCATGGTAACCATGGCGTTTTGTTGCGATGGCAACTATGGGGTTCTGTTGCCATGGCAACCATGGGGTTGTGTTGCCATGGTAACCATGGGGTTGTGTTGCCATGGTAACCATGGCGTTTAGTTGCCATGGCAACCACGGAGTTTGGTTGCCATGGTAACCATGGGGTTGTGTTGCCATGGCAACCATGGGGTTGTGTTGCCATGGTAACCATGGCGTTTCGTTGCCATGGCAACCACGGGGTTTGGTTGCTATGGTAACCATGGGGTTGGGTTGCCATGGCAACCATGGGGTTGTGTTGCCATGGTAACCATGGCGTTTAGTTGACATGGCAACCATGGGGTTGTGTTGCCATGGTAACCATGGCGTTTTGTTGCCATGGCAACTATGGGGTTCTGTTGCCATGGTAACCATGGCGTTTATTTGCCATGGCTTCTATGGGGTTCTGTTGCCATGGTAACCATGGGGTTGGGTTGCCATGGCAACCATGGGGTTGTGTTGCCATGGGAACCATGGGGTTGGGTTGCCATGTCATCCACGGGGTTTAGTTGCCTTGGCAACCATGGGGTTGGGTTGCCATGGCAACCATGGGGTTGTGTTGCCATGGTAACCATGGCGTTTAGTTGACATGGCAACCATGGGGTTGTGTTGCCATGGTAACCATGGCGTTTTGTTGCCATGGCAACTATGGGGTTCTGTTGCCATGGAAACCATGAGGTAGTGCTTCCATGGCAACCATGGGGATGTGTTGCCATGGTAACGATGGGGTTGGGTTGCTATGGTAACCATGCGGTTCTGTGTCCATGGTAAACATGGGGTTGGGTTGCAATGGCAACCATGGGGTTGTGTTGCCATGGTAACCATGGCGTTTTGTTGCCATGGCAACTATGGGGTTCTGTTGCTATGGTAACCATGGGGTAGTGTTTCCATGGCAACCATGGGGTAGTGTTGCCATGGTAACGATGGGGTTGGCTTGCTATGGTACCATGGGGTTGGGTTCTCATGGGAAACATGGGGTTGTGTTGCCATGGTAACCATGGCGTTTAGTTGCCATGGCAACCACGGGGTTTGGTTGCCATGGTAACCATGGGGTTGGGTTGCCATGGCAACCATGGGGTTGTGTTGCCATGGTAACCATGGCGTTTTGTTGCGATGGCAACTATGGGGTTCTGTTGCCATGGCAACCATGGGGTAGTGTTTCCATGGCAACCATGGCGTTGTGTTGCCATGGTAACTTTGGGGTTGGGTTGCTATGGAAACTATGGGGTTTAGTTGCCTTGGCAACCATGGGGTTGGGTTGCCATGGCAACCATGGGGTTGTTTTGCCATGGTAACCATGGCGTTTCGTTGCCATGGCAACCACGGGGTTTGGTTGCCATGGTAACCATGGGGTTGGGTTGCCATGGCAACCATGGGGTTGGGTTGCCATGGTAACCATGGGGTTGGGTTGCCATGGCAACCATGGGGTTGTGTTGCCATGGTAACCATGGCGTTTAGTTGACATGGCAACCACGGGGTTTGGTTGCCATGGTAACCATGGGGTTCCGTTGCCATGGCAACCATGGGGTTGTGTTGCCATGGTAACCATGGCGTTTAGTTGCCATGGCAACTATGGGGTTCTGTTGCCATGGTAACCATGGGGTTGGGTTGCCATGGCAACCACGGTGTTTGGTTGCCATGGCAACCATGGGGTTGTGTTGCCATGGTAACCATGGCGTTTAGTTGCCATGGCAACTATGGGGTTCTGTTGCCATGGTAACCATGGGGTTGGGTTGCCATGGCAACCATGGGGTTGTGTGGCCATGGTAACCATGGGGTTGGGTTGCCATGGTAACCATGGGGTTGGGTTGCCATGGCAACCATGGGGTTTGGTTGCCATGGTAACCATGGGGTTTGGTTAACATGGCAACCATGGGTTTTAGTTGCCATGGTAACCATGGGGTTGGGTTGCCATGGTAACCATGGCGTTTAGTTGCCATGGCAACCATGGGGTTTGGTTGCCATGGTAACCATGGGGTTGGGTTGCCATGGCAACCATGGGGTTGGGTTTCCATGGCAACCATGGGGTTGTGTTGCCCTGGTAACCATGGGGTTGGGTTGCCATGGCAACCATGGGGTTGTGTTGCCATGGTAACCATGGCGTTTAGTTGCCATGGCAACTATGGGGTTCTGTTGCCATGGTAACCATGGGGTTGGGTTGCCATGGCAACCACGGGGTTTGGTTGCTGTGGTAACCATGGCGTTCTGTTGCCATGGAAACCATGGTGTTGTGTGCCATGGTAACCATGGCGTTTAGTTGATATAGCAACTATTGCAGTCTGTTGCCATGGTAACCATGGGGTAGTGTTGCCATGGCTACCATGGGGTTGTGTTGCCATGGTAAGTATGGGGTTGGGTTGCAATGGTTATCAGGCGGTTCTTTTGGAATGGCAACCATGGGGTAGTGTTGCCATGGTAACCATGCGGTTGTGTTGCCATGGTAACCATGGCGATTAGTTGCCATGGCAACTATGGGTTTCTGTTGCCATGGTAACCGTGGGGTACTGTTGCCATGGCAACCATGGGGTTGTGTTGCCATGGTAACTATGGGGTAGTGTTGCCAAAAATTCTAGTTACTTGCTGAGTCGTATTGTCCTTTTAATATTCAAAGCTGCTGCAAAAACATGGGGATTGTTGCTTCTAGAAACACCCCACTTTTCTTGTTTGCACTCTGCATGCTGTTGAGCTAAAGCAGACAAAAAAAAAAATAAAGGAAACACACTAACAAAAAACAACAATAACAAAAGAAACCCACCATTGGGTGATGTGTTGTGAACGCAACGATCATTTAATCCCTTTGTTTTCCCAGGTGGTGTGGATGATACTGGTTGCACTGTTGGAGCTTGGATTTGGAGAGGAACAGGTGAGCATAGTTGTATGTTGCATCAGCAGTAGTCAGCATTGTGGAGAAGGTGGGCATCATGACCGGCATGCTAGTGAATGCTGTTAGTCTGTTTTTGCAGCTGATGATGAGCCTGGCCATTGACTAAGATGACGACCAGTGCCTGTGCATTTCTGGAGGCGGAGGGAATTTACCATGCAGTAACCTGAGAGCTAAGTTGGGGGGCACCTGGTATTTGCATATCTGGGGTGGCTAATGGGAGCTGGGAGCCAGAGGAGCATGGTGCCTTCTGGCTGACTAGACTTGGTGCCAAGGTGAGGGTGGTTCAGGCTGGGTCACGTTCAGGCTCCTTGTGGCTGGGTCACCAGCCTAATAGAAGCAGCGGGATTATTTTGTAGCGTGAGTGTGTGCGCCAGGCAGGACTGTTTCCTTCTGTTCTTCTGTCTTGTAGTGTTGCTTCTGCAGCGTCTGTTCTGTGCTTCTCGGGTCTTGATATCCTCCTAGCTTTTTACACTGGACTGACCAGACAGGGGACTTGGTAGCGGTGCTGAAGGGCCTCCGTGCTTGTTTTGTCATCGTGGCTCTGATCCGAGCACTTCTTGTCTTGCAGTCGCTGCTTGAAATGCAGTTCTGTTTCAGGTCTCGTTCATCATATTCGGTTTGAGATCGCGTCTGTTTCCATCCTCACTATTGCAGAAGTCATCTGGGCTGCATCAGGAGCTCTTGCTTGGGAATTGATTTCCTGTCTTCCTATGGAGTTTACACTCCCCATCCTTCTGGTCTCTTGTCTTGAAGGTAGGCTTTTTAGGCCTCCATCATCCCAGTTCTGGCAGTTGCTTCCAGTCACATGTCATGACATTTGAGTCTCTCCTTGGGTCTGCTACAGAGCACCTGTTCTGACTTGCTGTTGCCATAGGGCTTCCCTCCGGGGGTCACTTTTTCTTGCGCCTTGTGTTGTGTGTTTTGTTTGTAGTGTTTGTGGCGTGGCTGTGTGTGTATGTGTTTGGTCTGGAGCTGTCCTGCATGGCAGTTAGTGATGACAGCTAACGTGTCAGTGCGTGGGTGTGCTAATACATTGTCTGGAGTGTTTTGGCGAAGACATCCGGTCTGCATCTGGGCACGTACTGAAGGGCAGCAGCCACAGTCATCTCAGTGTTGTTTGTCAGATGTTGGGGGGGGAGAGTATATTTGCTTGTGAGCAGCTGTTTGCATAGTGCTTGAATGGTATGCTTGAGGAGGTCTGTCGAATCTTGAAAGCTTACGGATATGGGTTTTGAAATGTTTATTCTTAGTTCTTTCCTGTCCCCAGTAGAGTGTAAAACCTAGGAGGAACCTGTCACAGGAAAGAGCTCCTTCTGGAACTGTTCAGCACTCCGTAGGCAACTCGGTGACTGGCTTGATGTACTTCTGAGGTGCTGAGGCAAGGGGTCTGCTGTTTTGAAATGACAACGTTGTAAACGGGGTCCCTTTTGTTGTGAAGGTATGGGTGCTACTGCTGGCAGCTGAATGATTATCTTGTGTCTGTTTTCCTTTGTTTAAGCTGAAACACAGTGTACAACACAGGACTTGACCAGAGCTGCTTTTGGCAAGGTGAGCGATGAACAGATGTAGCAGGTACTTTAGGGGTGCAGTTGTGACTGCAGTTACTTAACTACACAAAATATAGTAAAAATCCTGTTTATATTTCAGAGGTGTTGTAGCTGGCCTAAGAGAGCAGATGGAAGCATCTGCCTCGAGGGGAGGTGAGGGGGCAGAGGTAAGGGAGCAGATGAGAGTAAGTGTCCTAGCTGTGCTGTGTCTTTGGATGCTGCTTCGGCCTATGCTTTTCTTTTTCTTTCACAAGCCTCTCGCACAAGCTCAGTGGGGCCAAGCTGCACTCTGAAGAGCAGCACAAGAAGGGCGGGCTGTTTGTGAGCTGGATTGGAGCAGAACGGCCAAGTAGCACAGGGTGACTGCGAAGGGTATCCATCTTTCTTTGCAGGTGCCATGGCAGGCTCTCCACAGAAGCGGTTGAGGATTTGAGAAGAGGTTGCAGATCATCGAGGAGCGACACGTGCAGGGACGTCTTGAAAACGGTATGGCTCCTTTCTCTTGTGTTTATCAGGTGTCCCAGGCAACGTGGGCTGTGATGTTAGTCTTTAGAATCGGAACAAAGCAGGTGCTGATGATGGCCTTCTTTGGTAGGCAAAAAGGTGCCCGAAGCCCTGTCCTGTGTAGCCTGAGCACTCCTCGCTGAGGATGAAGCCTGCTTTCCAGCAGTTCCGAAAACTGTGCTGAGGCTGAAATGCTGCGTCTGTGTTTTGGTTGGGGTTGCACCTTGGTGAGTGTAGGGATGGGTTTTAAGTGGGTGCAGCGGAGGGCCTGGCCCCAGTGTCCTGTAGTGTGTTTTGACCCATGAGCATAGCCTTTTGGTTCTCAGATAGCCTACTGAAGTAAGTGATTTCTCCTGCGAGTGGAATGGAATTGAATTCTTCTTTTGGCATGTAATCTGTTCTGCTCCTAGATTTTTCTTTGTAAATGAAAGATTGAGGTAATTCCGGGTGGAAAAAAAAAAAGAGTTGCTTGCTTGTTTTTATTTTCCTTTCAGTATTCAAAGCTGCAGCTAAAGCATGGGGATTTTTGTTTCTAGAAACACCCCAGTTCTCTTGTCTGCGCTCTGCATGCTGTTGAGCTAAGCCATATAAAGAAGTTAATAAAACCACAGCTGCTGCTCCTCCTCTTTCTGCTTTGTTTGTGCTTTCCCCCTGCACTTTCCCAGGTGATTGGCTTCAGGTTCCAGGTGGGACCTAATGGTAACTGAGTTGCAGGTATGCCATGAGAGAGCTCCTTCTGCCCGGGCTGCACTTTGGGGTAAGTGCTTTGGTTTTCCTTCAGTTGTTTGGAGGGTTCTTTAGGTGGGTCAGTCTATGGACTGATGCGTTTTCAAGTAGAAACCAGGACTCCTATCTTTTTGAGGTGGCAACTGGTAGGATCTGTCATTGTAAAGCAATCTAGTAGTAGGTGCCTGTATTGCATGCAGCTCTTCCTCAGGTGAGTAGTAGTTATATCAGTGTTACGGATAGTATGGTGATGTTACTTTGTGTGTTTGCTTTGTGGTTCTGGGTCCCTTATGATTTTTGCAGAATTACGGGCCTTTTTGAGACTTTGCCTTTATGTCAAATCTTATCAAAGTCACAACCTTGGTGGCAAAGTGATGGATCATGGTTTAGGAGAAATGTATCATTGAAGCTCCCTGTGTGAACGTGTATCTGAAAATGGCAGCAGTGGGCATGTAAGGGGTGGTCTCTTTCAGGTTTAGGGACAGCTAATTGTATTTCTGGAGCTTTTTCCTGTGGTTTTGCTGTCTGTTGAGTCTTTAGACCTTGCAGCCTTCTAGTCTTGATGTCCTTGAATTGACATATTAGAAGTATGTTTATGAGGTGTTGCTAGGTAGTTCTATTTGGGAAACAGTTGAGCATGGTTCCTTGACGGCATAAGTGCAGTAGTGCCTAGAGAGTGAGCAGGGTCACGTGCTTCATGTCTAAAGAATGAGTCTGTTCGGGCACATTTCGGCGCGGAGCCGCGCGGACAAATTACTCAGGTGGAGCTACTGAGCAGGTGAGGTAAAGGAACCGGGAACAGAGAAGCAATGCACAATGGTATGTTGCATTAGTTGTAGTGTGCGTTGTGCAGGACATGGGTATTAGGGCTTGCATGGTAGTGAATGCTGGATCTCTGTGTTTACAGATGGGGATGAGCCTGTTTAAACTAATTCCAGTTCAAAAAGTTTCAGTAATTAGCTTGGTGATATTGCCAATTCAGTATTAAAACCTGCAGAATAAGCCAAAGGCGATTTTTGCTTCTAGAATCACTGCAAATATTTGGTCTGCTCTCTGCATGCTTTTGAGATCAAGTTTATTTTAAAAAAGAAACAAAAAGAAAAACAGCTACTTCTCTTGCTCTATTTCTACTTTCTTGTGCTTTGCCCCTACCTTTCCAGGTGACTTGGTTTGGGTGCTAGGCGGGGCCAAATGGTATATCAGTCCAAGGCATCCCCTCAGAGAGCTCATTCTGCTTGGGCTGCTCTTTGTGGTGTTTGTTTTCCTTCGGTCTGTTGCAGGGTTCTTCAGGTGGATGAGAGTTTGTGGACTGATGCATTTCCAAGTAGCGAGGGGTACGCACATCTTTTTGATATAACAGCTAGTAGGATCTGCAGGATTAAGCAGCTCTCTACCCTGCCTCGTCTCTCACAAGACCCTTCTGCTCTAGGATTGCTGAGGATAGAAGAACAGCAAGTGCCAATTGCGACTACAACTGTGCACCGGTGGCAATATCGCACCAACCGAGACTCCCCGATTTCTCCATGAGTTAGTTCACCATCTGGAGAGCCAAGGAGTGATCAGCAAGACTCATTCACCTTTTAACAGTCCTATATGGCCAGTGCGAAAGGCCAATGGCGAGTGGAGGCTAACAGTGGACTATCGAGGCCTGAATGAAGTCACACCACCACTAAGAGCAGCAGTGCCAGACATGCTAGAACTCCAGTACGAACTAGAGTCAAAGGCAGCCAAGTGGTATGCTACAATTGATATTGCTAATGCGTTTTTCTCTATCCGTCTTGCAGCAGCAGCATGCAGGCCACAATTTGCTTTCACTTGGAGGGGCATTCAGTACTTGGAATCACTGCCCCAGGGGTGGAAACGCAGCCCTACCATCTGCCATGGACTGATTCAGACGACACTGGAACAGGGGAACACTCCTGAACACCTGCAGTATATCGATGATATCATCGTATGGGGTAACACAGCAGAAGAAGTTTTTTGGAAAGGGAAGAAAATAATCCAATTTCTCCTGAAAGCTGGATTTGCCATTAAACAGAATAAGGTCAAGGGAGCTGCACAGGAAATCCAGTTCTTGGTGGTAAAATGGCAGGATGGACGTCGCCACATTCCGACGGATGTGATGGACAAAATAACAGTTCTGTCTCCGCCAACCAGCAAAAAAGAAACAGAAGCGTTCCTACGTCTTGTGGAATTTTGGAGAATGCATGTGCCAGGCTATAGTCAGCTTGTGAGTCCTCTATATTGAGTAACTCGAAAGAGGAATTCAATATAGAGGAACTCTTTCGAGTGGCGCCCCGAGCAACAACAGGCCTTTGAACAACTCAAAAAAGAAATAGCTCGTGCACTTGCCCTTGGGCCTGACCGTACTGGACCAGCTGTGCAAAGCATACTGTACGCTGCAGCTGGGGAGCATGGGCTCACCTGGAGCCTCTGGCAGAAGACCCCAGGAGAAAGTCGAGACCGACCTTTGGGTTTCTGGAGCCGGGGCTATCGAGGATCAGAAGCCAATTACACCCCAGCTGAAAAGGAAATATTAACCGCATATGAGGGGATTAGAGCAGCTTCAGAAGTTGTTGGTAGTGAAGCACAAGTTTTCTTGGCCCCACGGCTACCTGTGTTACATTGGATGTTCAAAGAGAAAATCCCCACTACACATCATGAAACCGATGCTACGTGGAGTTAATGGGTAGCGTTCATTACACAGCGGGCTCGAATGGGGAAACCCAATCGCCCGGGAATCCTGGAAGAGATTATGGACTGGCCAGAGGGCAGGGATTTCGGAGCACCGACAGAAGAAGTAACGCGTGCTGAAGAGGCACCACCATACAATGAGTTGCCAGAAGACAGAAAGCAGTATGCGTTGTTTACTGACGGATTCTGCCGTGTGATAGGGAGCCATCGGAAATGGAAAGCTGCTGTGTGGAATCCCATACGACGAGTTGTGGAAGCCATGGAAGGGGAAGGTGAGTCGAGTCAGTATGCAGAAGTAAAAGCCATACAACTAGCCCTAGATACCGCCGAAAGAGAAAATTGGCCAGTATTGTATCTTTATACTGACCCATGGATGGTGGCAAATGCTCTGTGGGGGGTGGCTGCGACAATGGAAACAGAACAACTGGCAGCGCAGAGGTAGACCTATCTGGGCTGCTACCCTGTGGCAAGATATTGCTGCCCGGGTAGAAAACCTGGCTGTAAAGGTACGTCATGTAGATGCCCATATGCCTAAGAATCGTGCTACCGAACAACATCAGAACAACGAAGAAGTAGATCGAGCTTCAAAAATTGAAATAGCTCTGGTGGACCTGGACTAGGGACTTAAGGGCTGTCTGTAGCTCGATGGACCGATGAAATATCAGGACATCTGGGGAGGGATGCCACATATAGATGGGCTCGTGATCGAGGGGTGGATCTGACCATTGAGGCCATCACACAGGTTACCCACCAGTGTGAGACCTGTGCTGCAATCAAACAAGCCATGAGGGTAAAGTCTCCCTGGAATAGGGGGAGATGGCTTGGATTTCGATATGGTGAGGCCTGGCAGATTGACTACATCGGATCACTTCCACAAACCCGCCAAGGCAAATGGTACATACTCAGCATGGAAGAAGCAACTACTGGGTGGCTGGAAACATACCCTGTAAACCATGCCGCTGCCCGAAACACTATCTTGGGCCTGGAAAGGCAAGTGCTGTGGCGACATGGTCCACCAGAAAGAATTGAGTCTGACAATGGGAGTCATTTCCGAAACAATCTTGTTACCTCCTGGGCAAAGAGGCATGGTATTGAGTGGGTGTACCACATCCCTTAGCACCCACAAGCCTCTGGGAAGGTTGAGAGGTACAATGGACTGTTAAAAACTATGCTGAGAGCATTGGGTGCTGCGACATAGAAACACTGGGATATAAATCTACCACAGGCCACTTGGCTAGTTAACAACAGGGGGTCTGAAAGCCGTGCTGGTCCTGCCGAAACAAAACCCCTACACACTGTGAAAGGAGCTAAGGTTCCCGTAGTGCATGTAGGCAGGTGGATGGGGAAGGCAGTGTGGGTTGCTCCTGCCTCGGGAAAAGGCAAACCCACTCGTGGGATTGTCTTCGCCCAAGGTCCAGGGTATACCTGGTGGGTGATGCAGAAAGACGGGGATACCAACTGTGTGCCTCAAGGAGATTTAACACTGGGAGAAAATTAATCTGTCATCCAAGTTATGTGTTGTAGGAGGACACTGCAGAACCAATGACAGGTCAAGTTTGCCAGGAACCGGGCAAGTGCAATAGTGATGCGAGCTAAGCTGGTGCTGCTGTCAAGAAAACCTACTTCGCCTGCCCTGAGTGACCACTTTGACAGATGAAGGTGAAACCATCAACAGTTTTTATGAGCATTTTGGGAAAAGACCTATAGAATAAAGAGAAGTACAGACATAAAAATGCTTCAATGGACAGAAAACAATGGTGATGAGCCCATCTATATACTAAACCGTACCTGATTGTGAAAGAAATATTATGGAATAAGGGGTGGAAGTTGTGTTGGGTCTGTCTGAGCTGGAGTCACCTTTTCCCTGCAGCAGCCCGCACAGTGCTGTACTCAGTACTCGTAGCTGGAACAGCACTGATATCACTCCAGTGTTGTGTCTATTGCTGCATAGTGCTGGCACAGCATCAGGACTCCTTCCAAGTCCCCAAGAGCCAGGCACGGGTGCCGGCTGTGCCGTGTCCCGGGGGTCCGAACTCGAGCGGGTTGGGGGCCGACTGTGCCGTGAAGCAGGAGGCTGCTGTCTACCGGCTCGGGGTCTGACCGTCCCGGAGACAGGGGGTTCGGTCCCGTGCGAAGCTGCGGCTGGCCGACCCGCGCTCCTCGTTTCTCTATCCCGGGCCGCGGGATCTGATCCTCGCAAGCCCCTGGGCTCCGTTGTCGGGAGACTCTTGTGCTAGTCGCAGCGGTGTGGCCGGACGTCCCGATTAGCTGGGATCCGGTCTTGGGCGACGCTTGGGAGCCCAGAATATCTTGGGAGCACAGCTGCTAGGGACAGCCGGCCCCGCGCCGCCCGAGGCGGGACACCTGGACAGCGGGACCGCCGGCCCTGAGAAGCCGAGTTCGGCCCCGGACCCCGCTGAGTCTAGCACAAGACCGGTGCCCAGGGTTTCGGGACGGCCGGCCACCGAACCGCGCGGGACCTAAAGCCCGCTCTCTGGGAAGCCGGCAGACGCCAGCCCCCCGCTTCACTGCACGGCCGGCCCCCACGCCCCCTGAATTCGGATCCCCGGGACACGAGATAGCCGGCCACCGCTAGCCGACGGCCCCGCAATCGCCGTCCCCGCACCGTCCGATGTCGGACCCGGCACCCGGTGCTGCTGGCAAACGCGTCGCACAAGACCGGAGCACAGGGGCTCGGGACGGTTACATGAGAGTTTATGGACTGATGCGTTTCCAAGTAGCGAGGGCTACGCACATCTTTTTGAGGTAACAGCTAGTAGGATCTGTTAGAATAAACTAATGTAGTACTTGGTGCCTTCATTGCATGCAGTTCTTTATCAGGTGACTAACTGTTGCGAGTAACTGAAGTCAACGATACTTGGTGTGTTTGCTATGGGGTGCCTATGCGGACTACTGCACAAGACACAGCTTTCTGACATCTGGCCCAGCAACTACTAAATATGGGGAGGGGAGAAGCTGAAGAACAACCTAAGGACAAAGCCTGGGAGGAAGACTACGAGCCTTCAGTAGGAGCGGCCCCAGCGGGACCACCGGACACTGATAACGCATGCACCAGTGGGAGGGTTCGGATTTTGGGAACTAATTAGAATAACACTGCCTCTTGTAGAACTAGTAATGAACATGTATTAGCCTAGCAGAATAAAAACCAGCCGCCTGATGTAACTTGTGTGCTTCTTGGTGGAGCAGAGACAGCTGGCGCACCCAGCGCTGTTTCCTTACCTCTATTCCTTTAATAAATCAAAAACATTAATTGTAAGCCTGTTTGGGACTCGGTCATTTATTACAACTGGGACCTCCCGGTGGGTGGAAGCGGTCGGGATAGCTCAGGATGCTGAGCCGTGGTGGTGCAAGGAGGTTGGTGGTCGGTGGCGCCCTGGGGCAGGCTGAATTGGGAGGGGGCGAGGCGGCGGGTGGTCGGTGGCTTCTGTGGAAAAGGCGCTTGTATGGGGGGCTGCGCATTCAGAGGAATCTTGACAGGCTGCAGGGGCAGCCTGGAAGAGGGGGGCAGGCAGGAACCTTTTGAAGTACAGCAGAGGGCAATGCCAAGCCCTACACTTAGGGAGAAACACCTCTGTTTACCAGCACTGGCTAGCTCGATACTGAATAAGCATTTCTTTTGGAAGGGGTGCTTTGATATTAGAAGAGGCTGCCCGGGTAAGTGGTAAGAGACCCGATCATTAAAAGTATTGAATAGACATGTGGACATAGCCCGGGAGTCCGGCCTCCGGCAGGGCGGGAGCTGGCTCTTCCGAGCCCCTGTGCTCCGGTGTTGTGCGACGCGTTTGCAAGCAGCACTGGGTGCAGGGTCCGACATCGGACGGTGCGGGGACGGCGGGGACTGAAAGGAAAATCAGGTACTTCAGTAGGCTATCTGAGAACCAAAAGGCTATGCTCATGGGTCAAAACACACTACAGGACACTGGGGCCAGGCCCTCCGCTGCACCCACTTAAAACCCATCCCTACGTTCACCAAGGTGCAACCCCAACCAAAACACAGAGGCAGCATTTCAGCCTCAGCACAGCTTTGAGAACCGCTGGAAAGCAAGATTCATACTCAGTGAGGCGTGCCCAGGCTACACAGGACAGGGCTTCGGGCAACTCTTTGCCTACCAAAGAAGACCGCCATCAGCATCTGCTTTGTTCCGATTCTAAAGACTAACATCACAGCCCACGTTGCCTGGGACACCTGATAAACAGAAGACAAAGCAGCCATACCGTTTTCAAGACGTCCCTGCACGTGTCGCTCCTCGATGATCTGCAACCTCTTCTCAAGTCCTCAACCGCTTCTGTGGAGAGCCTGCCATGGCACCTGCAAAGCAAGACCCTTCGCAGTCATCTCGTGCTACTTGGCAGTTCTGCTCCAATCCAGCTCACAAACAGCCCGCCCTTCCCGTGCTGCTCTTCAGAGTGCAGCTTGGCCGCACTCAGCCTGTGCGACACACCTGTGAAACAAAAAGAAAAGCAGAGGCTGAAGCAGCATCCGAAGCCACAGCACAGCTAGGACACTTACTCTCATCTGCTCCCTAACCTCGGCCCCCTCACCTGCCCTCGAGGAAGATGCTTCCATCTGCTCTCTTAAGCCAGCTACAACACACCTCTGAAATAGAAACAGGATTTTTACTGTACTTTGCGCAGTTAAGTAACTTGCAGTGACAGCTGCACCACTAAAGTAACTGCTAGATCTGCTCATCGCGCACCTTGCTAAAAGAAGCTGCGGTAAAGTCCTGTGTTGTACACTGTGTTTCAGCTTTAGCAAATGAAAATGGTCACAAGATAATCGTTCAGCTGCCAGCATTAGCACCCATCCCTCAACAACAGAAGGGACCCCGTTTACAATATTATCGTTTCAAAACAGAAGCCCCCTTACCTCAGCACCTCAGAAGTAGACCAAGCCAGTCACCGAGCTGCCTATGGAGCGCTGAACAGTTCCAGAAGGAGCTCCTTCCTGCGGCAGGTTCCTCCAAAGGTTTACACTGTACTGAGGACAGGAGAGAAATAAAAATAAAACTTTCAAAACCCCATGTCTGTAAGCTTTCAAGATTCGACAGACCTCCTCAAGCACACCATTCAAGCGCTATGCAAACAGCTGCTCACAAGCAGATATACTCTCCCCCCCAACATCTGACAAACAACACTGAGATGACTGTGCCTGCTGCCCTTCCGTACGTGCCCAGATGCAGACCGGATGTCTTCGCCAAAACACTCCAGACAATGCATTAGCACACCCACGCACTGACACGTTAGCTGTCATAACTGCCATGCAGGACAGCTCCAGACCAAACACATACACACACAGCCACGCCACAAACACTACAAACAAAACACACAACACAAGGCGCAAGAAAAAGTGACCCCCGGAGGGAAGCCCTGTGGCAACAGCAAGTCAGAACACGTGCTCTGCACGAGACCCAAGGAGAGACTCAAATGTCACGACACGCGACTGGAAGCAACTGCCAGAACTGGGATGATGGAGGCATAAAAAGCCTGCCTTCAAGGCAAGACACCAGAAGGATGGGGACTGAAAACCCCATAAGACGACGCTTAGGAATTCAATTCCCTTGCAAGAGCTCCTGATGCAACCCAGATGACTTCGCAAGAGCAAGGATGGAAACAGACGCAATCTCAAACCGAGTATGATGCAGAAGACCTGAAACAGATCTGCACTTCATGCAGCGACTTAAAGACAAGAAGTGCTCGCATCAGCCCTACGATGACAAAACAACCATTT
This sequence comes from Netta rufina, assembly GCF_964035555.1. NCBI lineage: Eukaryota > Metazoa > Chordata > Aves > Anseriformes > Anatidae > Netta > Netta rufina. Next base: position 203,274 of record NW_028168881.1, on the reverse strand, counting down.
AGGGCCTTTGGTGTGGCTACAAAGTTGCACGTCTTGTCTGTCCAGTGGAAGAAGGCAATGAGAATATGAAGACCTGAGGAGCACGTAACATATGATGATCATATCAGGAAATGTCTGATACAAAAACTATTAATCGCATAGTAGAAGTGATCCCCTTAAGCTCCCACTGCAACACAAGCGTTGCTCAGCTCCCAGTTCAACATCAGCATTATTCTGAGGAGATCAAGTGTTCAATAGCTTCGGGATGGCTTCCCCAGGGCCTGCTGAGCAACAAGAGCAACAACACAGTACAGCACAGATAACACAGATGACAAGCTGGGACTGCCCTGCCTGGCACGCGCTCACGCTGTACGTGACAGAACTCCCCACACATAATCTCTCTGCCTGACCTGATCAATCCTGAAAAGCCTAGCCCAAAGCTTGGATGTCATCATCCAAGCTTTTAAGTCATCATCCAATGACTTAAAAGCGCAGACCCTCACCCTATGGGTGCATTCACAACCCCAACGCAAACATAGCATTTTCCCCCCACCCCCAGCCCCCCGACACCCCAACTTAGCTTGGGAATGCTGGGAGGCTGGTTCCATCCTCACCAAGGAAGGCTCAAAAAGGCTAGCCAGGACATTGCTTCAGGCACAAGGCTCTTCTTCACCTGCAGAAATAAAGTGCCATCAGGCGCCAGCACACCAGCCAAATTTCTTCCAGTGAAACACCCTCCTCAGACACAAAACAGCAGTCAACTGACCTGCTCCGCTACTGAAATCAGATAGACACCCTCTAGACAACTCCCCACCTCCCCCTGCCAAACACTCCCTAACACACAATTTTTGCACCTAAACTTAATTCTCAGGGCTCAGAATCCATCCTCAATGTGGACCACAGAGGCCAGCTGGGATGCTCCCAGGACCTTCTTCGTCCCTGCAAAAGAGGAGTCACCCAGACGTGCACCAATACACTGCTACACCAAAAACACCTGTTTTCCACCTTTTCTCGACTCACCTTCCCGATCCAGGCTTCAAGCTTCCATTCACTGTGCTGAGCCAAGGTCACGGGGCTTAGACCAAGAACAACAGAAACGTGACGATCCACAAAACAGTCTATACCCACTCCTTTCCTCCCCTGCTGCAACAGCCAAGAAGCCCCAGAGCCACGTGGCCCAACCCAGTACCACCGCTTCGCTCACCTAACATCCCAAGGAGATGCATCGCGCTCCCTGCTCCTCTTGTGCTCCGAGCATCTCCAGCATTTCAGGAACTGGAACCGCTGACATCTGGCACGTCTCAGAAACGTGGCACGAGACGTACTCTGCTGTCGCAAGGCGCTTGCAAAGCCGGCCCGACAGGTGAAGCAGAATAACACAGTCCACCAACCAACTCGAGGCCCCCACTGCTGTCCACTCACCCTCATGCTTTGTTCAAGTTTTCGTGCCTATGCCCTGAGCTACAAGAAACAAAGAGAGAGGGTCACAACCACGACGGCTACGCAAACAGTGCAGCTCCTAGCAGAGGACTCAAACACAGAGACCAGAGCCGGACAAACAAAATCAACCCTCAAGTCCACAAATGCCACAAGGCCATGAATGCGTAGCAGCCCCAGCAGGGGTAATCACAGACATACCATTTGGAGATGAAAAAGGTGACCCTGCTCAGTCTCTTGGTAATGCTGCACCTACGTGGTCAAGCCTCTTGTAGCATGTAATCAAGCTGGGTTTAGTCCTCTGGAGAGTTACCCAACTGGGTTGATTCATCTAGAGATCAAAATACAGATCAAACACAGGAGCGAAAGCCACCATCCCAAAAACAGTGAGCCAGCAGCCTCTACTAAATATCCCTCTATTAAGTGAATTCCAAGCACTTAGAAATCCTGAAATCCATAGACGCCAGCCGTCCTAAAGAACCATGCAACTGACTGAAGGAAAAACAAAGCACTTACCCCAAAGAGCAGCCCAGGCAGAAGGAGCTCTCTCATGGCATACCTGCAACTCAGTTACCATTAGGGCCCACCTGGAACTTGAAGCCAGTCACCAGGGAAAGTGCAGGGGCAAAGCACAAGAAAGTAGAAAGAGGAGGAGCAGCAGCTGTGGTTTATTTACTTATTTATAAGGCTTACCTCAACAGCATGCAGAATGCAGACAAGAGAACTGGGGTGTTTCCACAAGCAACAATCCCCATGCTTTCGCTGCAGCTTTTAATGTTAGAAGGACGATATGACCAAGCAAGTAAATGAAACTTTTTCAGCTGGAATTAGCTCAAACTTTTATTTACGTAGAAAGAAAAATCTAGGAGCAGAACTGATTATACATCAACAAAATCAATTCCGTTCCACTCGCAGGAAAAACCACGTACTTCAGTAGGCTGAGAACCAAAAGGCTATGCTCATGGGTCAAAACACACTACAGGACACTGGGGCCAACCCAAACACAGACACAGCATTTCAGCCTCAGCACAGTTTTCGGAACTGCTGGAAAGCAGGCTTCATCCTCAGCAAGTCGTGCTCAGGCTGCACAAGAGGGGGCTTCGGGCACCTCTTTGCCTACCGAAGAAGACGGCCATCAGGAACTGCTACACCAGACAACCGTTTCCATCTACAACACCTTTCTCAGGAGCCACACAGCATTCCAGCGACCTGCCTTCGCCCTACTCTAAAGGCTATCTCAGCCCACCTTGTCTGTGGCACCTCATAAACTGGAGAGAAAGCAACTGCAGCAGCAGAAGCCACAACACCCTTTGGACAGTTACTCTTATCCCCTCGAATACCTCAGCCGCTGGCCTGCCCCACATGGCAGATGCTTCCATCTGTTCTCTTTAACCACTTATAGCACCTCTAAAAGCCAAACTGGAATTTTACTCTATTGGATGTAGGAAAATAACTGCAGTGACAAAGGCGCCCCAAACTGAGCCAGCAGCCCCTACTAAACGTCCCTCTACTAAGTGAAGTCTCAAGTGGCATCTCAAACCCATGGTTACCATGGCAACACAACCACATAGTTACCATAGCAACCCAACCCCATAGTTACCATGGCAGCACAACCCCGTCGTTACCATGGCAACACAACCCCATAGTTGCCATGGCAACAAAACCCCATGGTTACCATGGCAACACAACCCCATGGTTGCCATGGCAACCCAACCCCATGGTTACAATGGCAACACAACCGCATGGTTACAATAGCAACACAACCCCATGGTTGCCATGGCAACCCAACCCCATGGTTACCATGGCAGCACAACCCCATCGTTACCATGGCAGCACAACCCCATGGTTACCATGGCAACACAACCCCATGGCTGCCATGGCAACTCAACCCCATGGTTGCCATGGCAACACAACCCCATGGTTGCCATGGCAACACAACCCCATGGTTGCCATGGCAACCCAACCCCATGGTTGCCATGGCAAGCCAACCCCATAGTTGCCATGGCAACACAACCCCATGGTTACCATGGCAACACAACCCCATGGTTGCCATGGCAACCCAACCCCATGGTTACCATGGCAACAGAACCCCATAGTTACCATGGCAGCACAACCCCATCGTTACCATGGCAACACAACCCCATGGTTGCCATGGCAACCCAACCCCATGGTTACCATGGCAACAGAACCCCATAGTTGCCATGGCAACAAAACGCCATGGTTGCCATGGCAACAGACCAACATAGTTGCAATGGCAACAAAACGCTATGGTTACCATGGCAACACAACACCATGGTTGCCATGGCAACCCAACCCCATGGTTGCCAAGGCAACTAAACCCCATAGTTTCCATAGCAGCCCAACCCAATAGTTACCATGGCAACACAACCCCATGGTTGCCATGGAAACACTACCCCATGGTTGCCATGGCAACAGAACCCCATAGTTGCCATGGCAACAAAACGCCATGGTTACCATGGCAACACAACCCCATGGTTGCCATGGAAACCCAACCCGATAGTTGCCATGGCAACAAAACGCCATGGTTACCATGGCAACCAAACCCCATGGTTACCATGGACACAGAACCCCATGGTTACCATAGCAACCAATCCCCGTGGTTGCCATGCTAACCCAACCCCATGGTTACCATGGCAACACAACCCCATGGTTACCATAGCAACCCAACCCCATGGTTACCATGGCAACACAACCCCATGGTTGCCATGGAAACCCAACCCGATAGTTGCCATGGCAACAAAACGCCATGGTTACCATGGCAACCAAACCCCATGGTTACCATGGACACAGAACCCCATGGTTACCATAGCAACCAATCCCCGTGGTTGCCATGGCAAGCCAACCCCATCGTTACCATGGCAACACAACCCATGGTTACCATAGCAACCCAACCCCATAGTTACCATGGCAACACAACCCCATGGTTGCCATGGAAACACTACCCCATGGTTGCCATGGCTACAGAACCCCATAGTTGCCATGGCAACAAAACGCCATGGTTTCCATGGCAACAGAACCCCATAGTTGCCATGGCAACAAAACGCCATGGTTGCCATGGCAACAGAACCCCATAATTGCCATGGCTACAAAACGCCGTGGTTGCCATGGCAACACAACCCCATGGTTGCCATGGCAACCCAACCCCATGGTTGCCAAGGCAACTAAACCCCATAGTTTCCATAGCAACCCAACCCCATAGACACCATGGCAACACAACCCCATGGTTGCCATGGAAACACTATCCCATGGTTGCCATGGCAACCCAACCCCATAGTTGCCATGGCAACTAAACGCCATGGTTACCATGGCAACCCAACCCCTTGGTTACCATGGACACAGAACCCCATGGTTACCATAGCAACAAAACCCCGTGGTTACCATGGCAACACAACCCCATCGTTTCCATGGCAACACAACCCCATGGTTGCCATGGCAACCCAACCCCATGGTTACCATGGCAACAGAACCCCGTAGCTGCCATGGCAACTAAACGCCATGGTTACCATGACAACAAAACCCCATGGTTGCCATGGCAACCCAACGCCATGGTTACCATGGCAACACAACCCCATGTTTCCCATGGCAACCAAACCCCGTGGTTGCCATGGCAACGCAACCCCATGGTTACCATGGCAACACAACCCCTTGGTTACCATGGCAACTCAACGTCGCGGTTGCCATTGCAACCCAACCCCATCGTTTCCATGGCAACACAACACCATGGTTGCCATGACAACAGAACCCCATGGTTACCATGGGAACACAACCGCATGGTTACCATCGCAACCCAACCCCATAGTTACCATAGCAACCCAACACCATAGTTACCATGGCAGCACAACCCCATCGTTACCATGGCAACACAACCCCATGGTTGCCATGGCAACACAACCCCATGGTTACCATGGCAACAGAACCCCATAGTTGCCATGGCAACAGAACCCCATAGTTGCCATGGCAACAAAACGCCATGGTTACCATGGCAACAGAACCCCATAGTTGCCATGGCAACCCAACCCCATGGTTACCATGGCAACACAACCCCATGGTTCCCATGGCAACACAACACCGTGGTTGCCATGGCAAGCCAACCCCATCGTTACCATGGCAACACAACCCCATGGTTGCCATGGAAACACTACCCAATGGTTGCCATGGCAACAGAACCCCATAGCTGCCATGGCAACAAAACGCCATGGTTACCATGGCAACACAACCCATGGTTACCATAGCAACCCAAACCCATAGTTACCATGGCAACACAACCCCATGTTTGCCATGGAAACACTACCCCATGGTTGCCATGGCAACAGAACCCCATAGTTGCCATGGCAACAAAACGCCATGGTTGCCATGGCAACAGAACCCCATAATTGCCATGGCTACAAAACGCCGTGGTTACCATGGCAACACAACCCGATGGTTGCCATGGCAACCCAACCCCATGGTTGCCAAGGCAACTAAACCCCATAGTTTCCATAGCAACCCAACCCCATAGTTACCATGGCAACACAACCCCAAGGTTGCCATGGCAACCCAACCCCATAGTTGCCATGGCAACTAAACGCCATGGTTACCATGGCAACCCAACCCCATGGTTACCATGGCAACACAACCCCATGGTTACCACAACAACAACACCGCAGGGTTACCGCGGCAACCCAACTGCATGGTTACCACGGCATCTCAACCCCATGGTTGCCATGGCCACTAAACCCCATAGTTACCACAGCAACACAACCCCGTAGTTACCATGGCAACACAACCCCATCGTTACCATGGCAACACAACCCCATGGTTGCCATGGCAACAGAACCCCATAGTTGCCATGGCAACAAAACGCCATGGTTACCATCGCAACACAACCCCATAGTTACCATAGCAACCCAACCCCATAGTTACCATGGCAACACAACCCCATCGTTACCATGGCAACACTACCCCATGGTTGCCATGGCAACACAACCCCATGGTTACCATGGCAACAGAACCCCATAGTTGCCATGGCAACAGAACCCCATAGTTGCCATGGCAACAAAACGCCATGGTTACCATGGCAACAGAACCCCATAGTTGCCATGGCAAGCCAACCCCATCGTTACCATGGCAACACAACCCCATGGTTGCCATGGAAACACTACCCAATGGTTGCCAAGGCAACTAAACCCCATAGTTTCCATAGCAACCCAACCCCATAGACACCATGGCAACACAACCCCATGGTTGCCATGGAAACACTATCCCATGGTTGCCATGGCAACCCAACCCCATAGTTGCCATGGCAACTAAACGCCATGGTTACCATGGCAACCCAACCCCTTGGTTACCATGGACACAGAACCCCATGGTTACCATAGCAACAAAACCCCGTGGTTACCATGGCAACACAACCCCATCGTTTCCATGGCAACACAACCCCATGGTTGCCATGGCAACCCAACCCCATGGTTACCATGGCAACAGAACCCCGTAGCTGCCATGGCAACTAAACGCCATGGTTACCATGACAACAAAACCCCATGGTTGCCATGGCAACCCAACGCCATGGTTACCATGGCAACACAACCCCATGTTTCCCATGGCAACCAAACCCCGTGGTTGCCATGGCAACGCAACCCCATGGTTACCATGGCAACACAACCCCTTGGTTACCATGGCAACTCAACGTCGCGGTTGCCATTGCAACCCAACCCCATCGTTTCCATGGCAACACAACACCATGGTTGCCATGACAACAGAACCCCATGGTTACCATGGGAACACAACCGCATGGTTACCATCGCAACCCAACCCCATAGTTACCATAGCAACCCAACACCATAGTTACCATGGCAGCACAACCCCATCGTTACCATGGCAACACAACCCCATGGTTGCCATGGCAACACAACCCCATGGTTACCATGGCAACAGAACCCCATAGTTGCCATGGCAACAGAACCCCATAGTTGCCATGGCAACAAAACGCCATGGTTACCATGGCAACAGAACCCCATAGTTGCCATGGCAACCCAACCCCATGGTTACCATGGCAACACAACCCCATGGTTCCCATGGCAACACAACACCGTGGTTGCCATGGCAAGCCAACCCCATCGTTACCATGGCAACACAACCCCATGGTTGCCATGGAAACACTACCCAATGGTTGCCATGGCAACAGAACCCCATAGCTGCCATGGCAACAAAACGCCATGGTTACCATGGCAACACAACCCATGGTTACCATAGCAACCCAAACCCATAGTTACCATGGCAACACAACCCCATGTTTGCCATGGAAACACTACCCCATGGTTGCCATGGCAACAGAACCCCATAGTTGCCATGGCAACAAAACGCCATGGTTGCCATGGCAACAGAACCCCATAATTGCCATGGCTACAAAACGCCGTGGTTACCATGGCAACACAACCCGATGGTTGCCATGGCAACCCAACCCCATGGTTGCCAAGGCAACTAAACCCCATAGTTTCCATAGCAACCCAACCCCATAGTTACCATGGCAACACAACCCCAAGGTTGCCATGGCAACCCAACCCCATAGTTGCCATGGCAACTAAACGCCATGGTTACCATGGCAACCCAACCCCATGGTTACCATGGCAACACAACCCCATGGTTACCACAACAACAACACCGCAGGGTTACCGCGGCAACCCAACTGCATGGTTACCACGGCATCTCAACCCCATGGTTGCCATGGCCACTAAACCCCATAGTTACCACAGCAACACAACCCCGTAGTTACCATGGCAACACAACCCCATCGTTACCATGGCAACACAACCCCATGGTTGCCATGGCAACAGAACCCCATAGTTGCCATGGCAACAAAACGCCATGGTTACCATCGCAACACAACCCCATAGTTACCATAGCAACCCAACCCCATAGTTACCATGGCAACACAACCCCATCGTTACCATGGCAACACTACCCCATGGTTGCCATGGCAACACAACCCCATGGTTACCATGGCAACAGAACCCCATAGTTGCCATGGCAACAGAACCCCATAGTTGCCATGGCAACAAAACGCCATGGTTACCATGGCAACAGAACCCCATAGTTGCCATGGCAAGCCAACCCCATCGTTACCATGGCAACACAACCCCATGGTTGCCATGGAAACACTACCCAATGGTTGCCATGGCAACAGAACCCCATAGCTGCCATGGCAACAAAACGCCATGGTTACCATGGCAACACAACCCATGGTTACCATAGCAACCCAAACCCATGGTTACCATGGCAACACAACCCCATGTTTGCCATGGAAACACTACCCCATGGTTGCCATGGCAACAGAACCCCATAGTTGCCATGGCAACAAAACGCCATGGTTCCCATGGCAACAGAACCCCATAATTGCCATGGCTACAAAACGCCGTGGTTACCATGGCAACACAACCCCATGGTTGCCATGGAAACCCAACCCCATGGTTGCCAAGGCAACTAAACCCCATAGTTTCCAGAGCAACCCAACCCCATAGTTACCATGGCAACACAACCCCATGGTTGCCATGGAAACACTACCCCATGGTTGCCATGGCAACAGAACCCCATAGTTGCAATGGCAACAATACGCCATGGTTACCATGGCAACACAACCCCATGGTTGCCATGGACACAGAACCCCATGGTTACCATAGCAACCAAACCCCGTGGTTGCCATGGCAACCCAACCCCATGGTTACCATGGCAACACAACCCCATGGTTACCACAACAACAACACCGCATGGTTACCACGGCAACCCAATTGCATGGTTACCACGGCATCTGAACCCCACGGTTGCCATGGCAACTAAACCCCATAGTTTCCATAGCAACGCAACCCCATAGTTACCATGGCAACACAACCCCATCGTTACCATGGCAACACAACCCCATGGCTGCCATGGCAACACAACCCCATGGTTACCATGGCAACAGAACCCCGTAGCTGCCATGGCAACTAAACGCCACGGTTACCATGGCAACACAACCCCATGGTTGCCATGGCAACCCAACCCCATTGTTACCATGGCAACAGAACCCCATAGTTGCCATGGCAACAAAACGCCATGGTTACCATGGCAACACAACCCCATGGTTCCCATGGCATCCAAACCCCATGGTTACCATGGCAACACAACCCCATGGTTCCCATGGCAACACAACACCGTGGTTGCCATGGCAAGCCAACCCCATCGTTACCATGGCAGCACAACCCCATGGTTACCATGGCAACACAACCCCATGGCTGCCATGGGAACTCAACCCCATGGTTACCATGGCAACCCAACCCCATGGTTGCCATGGCAACACAACCCCATGGTTGCAATGGCAACCCAACCCCATGGTTGCCATGGCAAGCCAACCCCATAGTTGCCATGGCAACACAACCCCATGGTTACCATGGCAACACAACCCCATGGTTGCCATGGCAACCCAACCCCATAGTTGCCATGGCAACACAACCCCATGGTTACCATGGCAACACAACCCCATGGTTGCCATGGCAACCCAACCCCGTGGTTACCATGGCAACAGAACCCCATAGTTACCATGGCAGCACAACCCCATCGTTACCATGGCAACACAACCCCATGGTTGCCATGGAAACACTACCCCATGGTTGCCATGGCAACAGAACTCCATAGTTGCCATGGCAACAAAACGCCATGGTTGCCATGGCAACAGACCAACACAGTTGCAATGGCAACAAAACGCTATGGTTACCATGGCAACACAACCCCATGGTTGCCATGGCAACACAACCCCATGGTTACCATGGCAACCAAACCCCATGGTTACCATGGACACAGAACCCCATGGTTACCATAGCAACCGATCCCCGTGGTTGCCATGCTAACCCAACCCCATGGTTACCATGGCAACACAACCCCATGGTTCCCATGGCAACACAACACCGTGGTTGCCATGGCAAGCCAACCCCATCGTTACCGTGGCAACACAACCCATGGTTACCATAGCAACCCAACCCCATAGTTACCATGGCAACACAACCCCATGGTTGCCATGGAAACACTACCCCATGGTTGCCATGGCTACAGAACCCCATAGTTGCCATGGCAACAAAACGCCATGGTTTCCATGGCAACAGAACCCCATAGTTGCCATGGCAACAAAACGCCATGGTTGCCATGGCAACAGAACCCCATAATTGCCATGGCTACAAAACGCCGTGGTTACCATGGCAACACAACCCCATGGTTGCCATGGCAACCCAACCCCATGGTTGCCAAGGCAACTAAACCCCATAGTTTCCATAGCAACACAACCCCATAGTTACCATGGCAACACAACCCCAAGGTTGCCATGGCAACCCAACCCAATAGTTGCCATGGCAACTAAACGCCATGGTTACCATGGCAACCCAACCCCATGGTTACCATGGCAACACAACCCCATGGTTACCACAACAACAACACCGCATGGTTACCGCGGCAACCCAACTGCATGGTTACCACGGCATCTCAACCCCATGGTTGCCATGGCCACTAAACCCCATAGTTACCACAGCAACACAACCCCGTAGTTACCATGGCAACACAACCCCATCGTTACCATGGCAACACAACCCCATGGTTGCCATGGCAACAGAACCCCATAGTTGCCATGGCAACAAAACGCCATGGTTACCATGGCAACACAACCCCATGGTTACCATCGCAACCCAACCCCATAGTTACCATAGCAACCCAACCCCATAGTTACCATGGCAACACAACCCCATCGTTACCATGGCAACACAACCCCATGGTTGCCATGGCAACACAACCCCAAGGTTACCATGGCAACAGAACCCCATAGTTGCCATGGCAACAGAACCCCATAGTTGCCATGGCAACAAAACGCCATGGTTACCATGGCAACAGAACCCCATAGTTGCCATGGAAACACTACCCAATGGTTGCCATGGCAACAGAACCCCATAGCTGCCATGGCAACAAAACGCCATGGTTACCATGGCAACACAACCCCATGGTTGCCATGGAAACACTACCCAATGGTTGCCATGGCAACAGAACCCCATAGCTGCCATGGCAACAAAACGCCATGGTTACCATGGCAACACAACCCATGGTTACCATAGCAACCCAAACCCATAGTTACCATGGCAACACAACCCCATGTTTGCCATGGAAACACTACCCCATGGTTGCCATGGCAACAGAACCCCATAGTTGCCATGGCAACAAAACGCCATGGTTGCCATGGCAACAGAACCCCATAATTGCCATGGCTACAAAACGCCGTGGTTACCATGGCAACACAACCCGATGGTTGCCATGGCAACCCAACCCCATGGTTGCCAAGGCAACTAAACCCCATAGTTTCCATAGCAACACAACCCCATAGTTACCATGGCAACACAACCCCATGGTTGCCATGGCAACCCAACCCCATAGTTGCTATGGCAACTAAACGCCATGGTTACCATGGCAACCCAACCCCATGGTTACCATGGCAACACAACCCCATGGTTACCACAACAACAACACCGCATGGTTACCGCGGCAACCCAACTGCATGGTTACCACGGCATCTCAACCCCATGGTTGCCATGGCCACTAAACCCCATAGTTACCACAGCAACACAACCCCGTAGTTACCATGGCAACACAACCCCATCGTTACCATGGCAACACAACCCCATGGTTGCCATGGCAACCCAACCCCATGGTTACCATGGCAACAGAACCCCGTAGCTGCCATGGCAACTAAACGCCATGGTTACCATGGCAACAGAACCCCACGGTTGCCATGGCAACCCAACCCCATGGTTACCATGGCAACACAACCCCATGTTTCAGATGGCAACACAACCCCGTGCTTGCCATGGCAACGCAACCCCATGGTTACCATGGCAACCAAACCCCGTGGTTGCCATGGCAACGCAACACCATGGTTGCCATGGCAACACAACCCCGTGGTTCCCATGGCAACCCAACCCCATGGTTGCCAAGGCAACTAAACCCCATAGTTTCCATAGCAACACAACCCCATAGTTACCATGGCAACACAACCCCATGGTTGCCATGGCAACCCAACCCCATAGTTGCCATGGCAACTAAACGCCATGGTTACCATGGCAACCCAACCCCATGGTTACCATGGCAACACAACCCCATGGTTACCACAACAACAACACCGCATGGTTACCGCGGCAACCCAACTGCATGGTTACCACGGCATCTCAACCCCATGGTTGCCATGGCCACTAAACCCCATAGTTACCACAGCAACACAACCCCGTAGTTACCATGGCAACACAACCCCATCGTTACCATGGCAACACAACCCCATGGTTGCCATGGCAACCCAACCCCATGGTTACCATGGCAACAGAACCCCGTAGCTGCCATGGCAACTAAACGCCATGGTTACCATGGCAACAGAACCCCACGGTTGCCATGGCAACCCAACCCCATGGTTACCATGGCAACACAACCCCATGTTTCAGATGGCAACACAACCCCGTGCTTGCCATGGCAACGCAACCCCATGGTTACCATGGCAACCAAACCCCGTGGTTGCCATGGAAACGCAACACCATGGTTGCCATGGCAACACAACCCCGTGGTTCCCATAGCAACACAACCCCGTGGTTGCCATGGCAACCCAACCCCATCGTTTCCATGGCAACACAACCCCATGGTTGCCATGGCAACCCAACCCCATGGTTACCATGGCAACAGAACCCCATAGTTGCCATGGCAACAAAACGCCATGGTTACCATGGCAACACAACTCCATGGTTGCCATGGCAACCCAACCCCATTGGTACCATGGCAACACAACCCCATGGTTGCCATGGAAACACTACCCCATGGTTGCCATGGCAACAGAACCCCATAGTTGCCATGGCAACAAAACGCCATGGTTGCCATGGCAACAGAACCCCATAATTGCCATGGCTACAAAACGCCGTGGTTACCATGGCAGCACAACCCCATGGTTGCCATGGCAACCCAACCCCATGGTTGCCAAGGCAACTAAACCCCATAGTTTCCAGAGCAACCCAACCCCATAGTTACCATGGCAACACAACCCCATGGTTGCCATGGAAACACTACCCCATGGTTGCCATGGCAACAGAACCCCATAGTTGCAATGGCAAAAATACGCCATGGTTACCATGGCAACACAACCCCATGGTTGCCATGGACACAGAACCCCATGGTTACCATAGCAACCAAACCCCGTGGTTGCCATGGCAACCCAACCCCATGGTTACCATGGCAACACAACCCCATGGTTACCACAACAACAACACCGCATGGTTACCACGGCAACCCAATTGCATGGTTACCACGGCATCTCAACCCCACGGTTGCCATGGCAACTAAACCCCATAGTTTCCATAGCAACGCAACCCCATAGTTACCATGGCAACACAACCCCATCGTTACCATGGCAACACAACCCCATGGTTGCCATGGCAACACAACCCCATGGTTACCATGGCAACAGAACCCCGTAGCTGCCATGGCAACTAAACGCCACGGTTACCATGGCAACACAACCCCATGGTTGCCATGGCAACCCAACCCCATTGTTACCATGGCAACACAACCCCATGTTTCCCATGGCAACACAACCCCGTGCTTGCCATGGCAAACCAACAACATGGTTACCATGGCAACAGAACCCCATAGTTGCCATGGCAACAAAACGCCATGGTTACCATGTCAACACAACCCCACGGTTGCCATGGTAACCCAACCCCATGGTTACCATGGCAACACAACCGCATGGTTACCATCGCAACCCAACCCCATAGTTACCATAGCAACCCAACCCCATAGTTACCATGGCAGCACAACCCCATCGTTACCATGGCAACACAACCCCATGGTTGCCATGGCAACCCAACCCCATGGTTACCATGGCAACAGAATCCCATAGTTGCCATGGCAACAAAACGCCATGGTTACCATGGCAACACAACCCCATGGTTGCCATGGCAACCCAACCCCATGGTTACAATGGCAACACAACCGCATGGTTACCATAGCAAACCAACCCCATCGTTACCATGGCAACACAACCCCATGGTTGCCATGGCAACAGAAACCCATAGTTGCCATGGCAACAATACGCCATGGTTACCATGGCAACACAACCCCATGGTTGCCATGGCAACCCAACCCCATGGTTGCCAAGGCAACTAAACCCCATAGTTTCCATAGCAACCCAACGCCATAGTTACCATGGCAACACAACCCCATGGTTGCCATGGAAACACTACCCCATGGTTGCCATGGCAACAGAACCTCATAGTTGCAATGGCAACAATACGCCATGGTTACCATGGCAACACAACCCCATGGTTGCCATGGCAACCCAACACCATAGTTGCCATGGCAACTAAACGCCATGGTTACCATGGCAACCCAACCCCATGGTTACCATGGAAACAGAACCCCATGGTTACCATAGCAACCAATCCCCGTGGTTGCCATGGTAACCCAACCCCATGGTTACCACGGCAACCCAACTGCATGGTTACCACGGCATCTCAACACCATGGTTTGCATGGCAACTAAACCCCATAGTTTCCATAGCAACCCAACCCCATAGTTACCATGGCAGCACAACCCCATCGTTACCATGGCAACACAACCCCATGGTTGCCATGGCAACCCAACCCATGGTTACCATGGCAAGAGAACCCCCTAGTTGCCATGGCAACAAAACGCCATGGTTACCATGGCAACACAACCCCATGGTTGCCATGGCAACCCAACCCCATGGTTACCATGGCAACACAACCCCATGGTTCCCATGGCAACACAACACCGTGGTTGCCATGGCAAGCCAACCCCATCGTTACCATGGCAACACAACCCATGGTTACAATAGGAACCCAACCCCATAGTTACCATGGCAACACAACCCCATGGTTGCCATGGCAACAGAACCCCATAGTTGCCATGGCAACAAAACGCCATGGTTGCCATGGCAACAGAACCCCATAATTGCCATGGCTACAAAACGCCGTGGTTGCCATGGCAACACAACCCCATGGTTGCCATGGCAACCCAACCCCATTGTTGCCAAGGCAACTAAACGCCATGGTTACCATGGCAACCCAACCCCATGGTTACCATGGAAACAGAACCCCATGGTTACCATAGCAACCAAACCCCGTGGTTACCATGGCAACACAACCCCATCGTTACCATGGCAACACAACCCCATGGTTGCCATGGCAACCCAACCCCATGGTTACCATGGCAACAGAACTCCGTAGCTGCCATGGCAACTAAACGCCATGGTTACCATGGCAACACAACCCCATGGTTACCACAACAACAACACCGCATGGTTACCGCGGCAACCCAACTGCATGGTTACCACGGCATCTCAACCCCATGGTTGCCATGGCCACTAAACCCCATAGTTACCACAGCAACACAACCCCGTAGTTACCATGGCAACACAACCCCATCGTTACCATGGCAACACAACCCCATGGTTGCCATGGCAACCCAACCCCATGGTTACCATGGCAACAGAACCCCGTAGCTGCCATGGCAACTAAACGCCATGGTTACCATGGCAACACAACCCCACGGTTGCCATGGCAACTCAACCCCATGGTTACCATGGCAACCCAACCCCATGGTTACCATGGCAACACAACGCCATGTTTCCCATGGCAACACAACCCCGTGCTTGCCATTGCAACGCAACCCCATGGTTACCATGGCAACCAAACCCCGTGGTTGCCATGGCAACGCAACACCATGGTTGCCATGGCAACACAACCCCATGGTTCCCATGGCAACACAACCCCGTGGTTGCCATGGCAACCCAACCCCATCGTTTCCATGGCAACACAACCCCATGGTTGCCATGGAAACACTACCCCATGGTTGCCATGGCAACAGAACCCCATAGTTGCCATGGCAACAAAACGCCATGGTTGCCATGGCAACAGAACCCCATAATTGCCATGGCTACAAAACGCCGTGGTTACCATGGCAACACAACCCCATGGTTGCCATGGCAATCCAACCCCATGGTTGCCAAGGCAACTAAACCCCATAGTTTCCAGAGCAACCCAACCCCATAGTTACCATGGCAACACAACCCCATGGTTGCCATGGAAACACTACCCAATTGGTTGCCATGGCAACAGAACCCCATAGTTGCAATGGCAACAATACGCCATGGTTACCATGGCAACACAACCCCATGGTTGCCATGGACACAGAACCCCATGGTTACCATAGCAACCAAACCCCGTGGTTGCCATGGCAACCCAACCCCATGGTTACCATGGCAACACAACCCCATGGTTACCACAACAACAACACCGCATGGTTACCACGGCAACCCAATTGCATGGTTACCACGGCATCTCAACCCCACGGTTGCCATGGCAACTAAACCCCATAGTTTCCATAGCAACGCAACCCCATAGTTACCATGGCAACACAACCCCATCGTTACCATGGCAACACAACCCCATGGTTGCCATGGCAACACAACCCCATGGTTACCATGGCAACAGAACCCCGTAGCTGCCATGGCAACTAAACGCCACGGTTACCATGGCAACACAACCCCATGGTTGCCATGGCAACCCAACCCCATGGTTACCATGGCAACAGAACCCCATAGTTGCCATGGCAACAAAACGCCATGGTTACCATGGCAACACAACCCCATGGTTCCCATGGCATCCAAACCCCATGGTTACCATGGGAACACAACCCCATGGTTCCCATGGCAACACAACACCGTGGTTGCCATGGCAAGACAACCCCATCGTTTCCATGGCAACACAACCCCATGGTTGCCATGGAAACGGTACCCCATGGTTGCCATGGCAACAGAACCCCATAGTTGCCATGGCAACAAAACGCCATGGTTACCATGGCAACACAACCCCATGGTTGCCATGGTAACCCAACCCCATGGTTACCATGGCAACACAACCGCATGGTTACCATCGCAACCCAACCCCATAGTTACCATAGCAACCCAACCCCATAGTTACCATGGCAGCACAACCCCATCGTTACCATGGCAACACAACCCCATGGTTGCCATAGCAACCCAACCCCATGGTTACCATGGCAACAGAATCCCATAATTGCCATGGCAACAAAACGCCATGGTTGCCATGGCAACCCAACCCCATGGTTACAATGGCAACACAACCGCATGGTTACCATAGCAACCCAACCCCATGGTTACCATGGCAACACAACCCCATGGTTGCCATGGAAACACTACCCCATGGTTGCCATGGCAACAGAAACCCATAGTTGCCATGGCAACAAAACGCCATGGTTGCCATGGCAACAGAACCCCATGGTTGCCATGGCAACAGAAACCCATAGTTGCCATGGCAACAAAACGCCATGGTTACCATGGCAACACAACCCCATGGTTGCCATGGCAACCCAACCCCATGGTTGCCAAGGCAACTAAACCCCATAGTTTCCATAGCAACCCAACCCCATAGTTACCAAGGCATCACAACCCCATGGTTGCCATGGAAACACTACCCCATGGTTGCCATGTCAACAGAACCCCATAGTTGCAATGGCAACAATACGCCATGGTTACCATGGCAACACAACCCCATGGTTGCCATGGCAACCCAACCCCATAGTTGCCATGGCAACTAAACGCCATGGTTACCATGGCAACCCAACCCCATGGTTACCATGGACACAGAACCCCATGGTTACCATAGCAACCAATCCCCGTGGTTGCCATGGTAACTCAACCCCATCGTTACCACGGCAACCCAACTGCATGGTTACCACGGCATCTCAACACCATGGTTTGCATGGCAACTAAACCCCATAGTTTCCATAGCAACCCAACACCATAGTTACCATGGCAGCACAACCCCATCGTTACCATGGCAACACAACCCCATGGTTGCCATGGCAACCCAACCCCGTGGTTACCATGGCAAGAGAACCCCCTAGTTGCCATGGCAACAAAACGCCATGGTTACCATGGCAACACAACCCCATGGTTGCCATGGCAACCCAACCCCATGGTTACCATGGCAACACAACCCCATGGTTCCCATGGCAACACAAAACCGTGGTTGCCATGGCAAGCCAACCCCATCGTTACCATGGCAACACAACCCATGGTTACAATAGCAACCCAACCCCATAGTTACCATGGCAACACAACCCCATGGTTGCCATGGCAACAGAACCCCATAGTTGCCATGGCAACAAAACGCCATGGTTGCCATGGCAACGGAACCCCATAATTGCCATGGCTACAAAACGCCGTGGTTGCCATGGCAACACAACCCCATGGTTGCCATGGCAACCCAACCCCATTGTTGCCAAGGCAACTAAACCCCATAGTTTCCATAGCAACCCAACCCCATAGTTACCATGGCAACACAACCCCATGGTTGCCATGGAAACACTACCCCATGGTTGCCATGGCAACTAAACGCCATGGTTACCATGGGAACCCAACCCCATGGTTACCATGGAAACAGAACCCCATGGTTACCATAGCAACCAAACCCCGTGGTTACCATGGCAACACAACCCCATCGTTACCATGGCAACACAACCCCATGGTTGCCATGGCAACCCAACCCCATGGTTACCATGGCAACAGAACCCCGTAGCTGCCATGGCAACTAAACGCCATGGTTACCATGGCAACACAACCCCATGGTTTCCATGGCAACCCAACCCTATGGTTACCATGGCAACACAACCCCATGTTTCCCGTGGCAACACAACCCCGTGCTTGCCATGGCAACGCAACCCCATGGTTACCATGGCAAAAAAACCCCGTGGTTGCCATGGCAACGCAACTCCATGGTTGCCATGGCAACACAACCCCATGGTTCCCATGGCAACACAACCCCGTGGTTGCCATGGCAACCCAACCCCATCGTTTGCATGGCAACACAACCCCATGGTTTCCATGGAAACACTACCCCATGGTTGCCATGGCAACAGAACCCCATAGTTGCCATGGCAACAAAACGCCATGGTTACCATGGCAACACAACCCCATGGTTGCCATGGCAACCCAACCCCATGGTTACCATGGCAACACAACCGCATGGTTACCATCGAAACCCAACCCCATAGTTACCATAGCAACCCAACCCCATAGTTACCATGGCAGCACAACCCCATCGTTACCATGGCAACACAACCCCATGGTTGCCATGGCAACCCAACCCCATGGTTACCATGGCAACAGAACCCCATGGTTACCATGGCAACACAACCGCATGGTTACCATCGCAACCCAACCCCATAGTTACCATGGCAACACAACCCCATAGTTACCATGGCAGCACAACCCCATCGTTACCATGGCAACACAACCCCATGGTTGCCATGGCAACACAACCCCATGGTTGCCATGGCAACGCTACCCCATGGTTACCATGGCAACCCAACCCCATGGTTACCATGGCAACACAACCGCATGGTTACCATCGCAACCCAACCCCATAGTTACCATGGCAACCCAACCCCATAGTTACCATGGCAACACAACCCCATCGTTACCATGGCAGCACAACCCCATAGTTACCATAGCAACCCAACCCCATCGTTACCATGGCAACACAACCCCATGGTTGCCATGGCAAGCCAACCCCATGGTTACCATGGCAGCACAACCCCATGGTTGCCATGGAAACACAACCCCATGGTTGCCATGGCAACCCAACCCCATAGTTACCATGGCAACACAACCCCATCGTTACCATGGCAGCACAACCCCATAGTTACCATAGCAACCCAACCCCATGGTTACCATGGCAACAGAACACCATAGTTGCCATGTCAACCCAACCCCATGGTTACAATGGCAACACAACCGCATGGTTACCATAGCAACCCAACCCCATCGTTACCATGGCAACACAACCCCATGGTTGCCATGGCAACCCAACCCCATGGTTGCCATGGCAAGCCAACCCCATGGTTGCCATGGAAACACAACCCCATGGTTACCATGGCAACACAACCGCATGGTTACCATCGCAACCCAACCCCATAGTAACCATAGCAACCCAACCCCATAGTTACCATGGCAGCACAACCCCATCGTTACCATGGCAACACAACCCCATGGTTGCCATGGCAACCCAACCTCATGGTTACCATGGCAACACAACCGCATGGTTACCATCGCAACCCAACCCCATAGTTACCATAGCAACCCAACCCCATAGTTACCGTGGCAGCACAACCCCATCGTTACCATGGCAACACAACCCCATGGTTGCCATGGCAACCCAACCCCATGGTTACCATGGCAACAGAATCCCATAGTTGCCATGGGAACAAAACGCCGTGGTTACCATGGCAACACAACCCCATGGTTGCCATGGCAACCCAACCCCATGGTTACAATGGCAACACAACCGCATGGTTACCATAGCAACCCAACCCCATCGTTACCATGGCAACACAACCCCATGGTTGCCATGGAAACACTACCCCATGGTTGCCATGGCAACAGAAACCCATAGTTGCCATGGCAACAAAACGCCATGGTTGCCATGGCAACAGAACCCCATGGTTGCCAAGGCAACTAAACCCCATAGTTTCCATAGCAACCCAACCCCATAGTTACCATGGCAACACAACCCCATGGTTGCCATGGAAACACTACCCCATGGTTGCCATGGCAACAGAACCCCATAGTTGCAATGGCAAAAATACGCCATGGTTACCATGGCAACACAACCCCATGGTTGCCATGGCAACCCAACCCCATAGTTGCCATGGCAACTAAACGCCATGGTTACCATGGCAACCCAACCCCATGGTTACCATGGACACAGAACCCCATGGTTACCATAGCAACCAATCCCCGTGGTTGCCATGGTAACCCAACCCCATGGTTACCACGGCAACCCAACTGCATGGTTACCACGGCATCTCAACACCATGGTTTGCATGGCAACTAAACCCCATAGTTTCCATAGCAACCCAACACCATAGTTACCATGGCAGCACAACCCCATCGTTACCATGGCAACACAACCCCATGGTTGCCATGGCAAACCAACCCCATGGTTACCATGGCAAGAGAACCCCCTAGTTGCCATGGCAACAAAACGCCATGGTTACCATGGCAACACAACCCCATGGTTGCCATGGCAACCCAACCCCATGGTTACCATGGCAACACAACCCCATGGTTCCCATGGCAACACAACACCGTGGTTGCCATGGCAAGCCAACCCCATCGTTACCATGGCAACACAACCCATGGTTACAATAGCAACCCAACCCCATAGTTACCATGGCAACACAACCCCATGGTTGCCATGGCAACAGAACCCCATAGTTGCCATGGCAACAAAACGCCATGGTTGCCATGGCAACAGAACCCCATAATTGCCATGGCTACAAAACGCCGTGGTTGCCATGGCAACACAACCCCATGGTTGCCATGGCAACCCAACCCCATTGTTGCCAAGGCAACTAAACCCCATAGTTTCCATAGCAACCCAACCCCATAGTTACCATGGCAACACAACCCCATGGTTGCCATGGAAACACTACCCCATGGTTGCCATGGCAACTAAACGCCATGGTTACCATGGCAACCCAACCCCATGGTTACCATGGAAACAGAACCCCATGGTTACCATAGCAACCAAACCCCGTGGTTACCATGGCAACACAACCCCATCGTTACCATGGCAACACAACCCCATGGTTGCCATGGCAACCCAACCCCATGGTTACCATGGCAACAGAACCCCGTAGCTGCCATGGCAACTAAACGCCATGGTTACCATGGCAACACAACCCCATGGTTTCCATGGCAACCCAACCCTATGGTTACCATGGCAACACAACCCCATGTTTCCCGTGGCAACACAACCCCGTGCTTGCCATGGCAACGCAACCCCATGGTTACCATGGCAAAAAAACCCCGTGGTTGCCATGGCAACGCAACTCCATGGTTGCCATGGCAATACAACCCCATGGTTCCCATGGCAACACAACCCCGTGGTTGCCATGGCAACCCAACCCCATCGTTTACATGGCAACACAACCCCATGGTTTCCATGGAAACACTACCCCATTGTTGCCATGGCAACAGAACCCCATAGTTGCCATGGCAACAAAACGCCATGGTTACCATGGCAACACAACCCCATGGTTGCCATGGCAACCCAACCCCATGGTTACCATGGCAACACAACCGCATGGTTACCATCGAAACCCAACCCCATAGTTACCATAGCAACCCAACCCCATAGTTACCATGGCAGCACAACCCCATCGTTACCATGGCAACACAACCCCATGGTTGCCATGGCAACCCAACCCCATGGTTACCATGGCAACAGAACCCCATGGTTACCATGGCAACACAACCGCATGGTTACCATCGCAACCCAACCCCATAGTTACCATGGCAACACAACCCCATAGTTACCATGGCAGCACAACCCCATCGTTACCATGGCAACACAACCCCATGGTTGCCATGGCAACAAAAACCCATGGTTGCCATGGCAACGCTACCCCATGGTTACCATGGCAACCCAACCCCATGGTTATCATGGCAACACAACCGCATGGTTACCATCGCAACCCAACCCCATAGTTACCATGGCAGCACAACCCCATCGTTACCATGGCAGCACAACCCCATGCTTGCCATGGCAACACAACCCCATGGTTGCCATGGCAACCCAACCCCATAGTTACCATGGCAACACAACCCCATCGTTACCATGGCAGCACAACCCCATAGTTACCATAGCAACCCAACCCCATCGTTACCATGGCAACACAACCCCATGGTTGCCATGGCAAGCCAACCCCATGGTTACCATGGCAGCACAACCCCATGGTTGCCATGGCACCACAACCCCATGGTTGCCATGGCAACCCAACCCCATGGTTACCATGGCAACACAACCGCATGGTTACCATCGCAACCCAAACCCATAGTTACCATGGCAACACAACCCCATAGTTACCATGGCAGCACAACCCCATAGTTACCATGGCAACACAACCCCATGGTTGCCATGGCAACCCAACCCCATGGTTACCATGGCAACACAACCCCATGGTTACCATGGCAACACAACCGCATGGTTACCATCGCAACCCAACCCCATAGTAACCATAGCAACCCAACCCCATAGTTACCATGGCAGCACAACCCCATCGTTACCATGGCAACACAACCCCATGGTTGCCATGGCAACCCAACCCCATGGTTACCATGGCAACACAACCGCATGGTTACCATCGGAACCCAACCCCATGGTTACCATAGCAACCCAACCCCATAGTTACCATGGCAACACAACCCCATCGTTACCAGGGCAACACAACCCCATGGTTGCCACGGCAACCCAACCCCATGGTTGCCATGGCAACAGAACCCCACGGTTACCATGGTAACAGAACACTATAGTTGCCATGGCAACCCAACCCCATGGTTACCATGGCAACACAACCCCATGGTTGCCATGGCAAGCCAACCCCATGGTTGCCATGGAAACACAACCCCATGGTTACCATGGCAACACAACCGCATGGTTACCATCGCAACCCAACCCCATAGTAACCATAGCAACCCAACCCCATAGTTACCATGGCAGCACAACCCCATCGTTACCATGGCAACACAACCCCATGGTTGCCATGGCAGTCCAACCCCATGGTTACCATGGCAACACAACCGCATGGTTACCATCGCAACCCAACCCCATCGTTACCATGGCAACACAACCCCATGGTTGCCATGGCAACACAACCCCATGGTTGCCATGGCAACAGAACCCCATGGTTACCATGGCAACAGAACACCATAGTTGCCATGGCAACCCAACCCCATGGTTGCCATGGCAACACAACCCCATGGTTACCATGGCAACACAACCCCATGGTTGCCATGGCAACCCAACCCCATGGTTACCATGGCAACAGAACCCCATAGTTACCATGGCAGCACAACCCCATCGATACCATGGCAACACAACCCCATGGTTGCCATGGCAACCCAACCCCATGGTTACCATGGCAACACAACCCCATGGTTGCCATGGCAACCCAACCCCATGGTTGCCATGGCAAGCCAACCACATAGTTGCCATGGCAACACAACCCCATGGTTACCATGGCAACACAACCCCATGGTTGCCATGGCAAGCCAACCCCATAGTTGCCATGGCAACACAACCTCATGGTTACCATGGCAACACAACCCCATGGTTGCCATGGCAACCCAACCCCATGGTTACCATGGCAACAGAACCCCATAGTTACCATGGCAGCACAACCCCATCGTTACCATGGCAACACAACCCCATGGTTTCCATGGCAACCCAACCCCATGGTTACCATGGCAACAGAACCCCCTAGTTGCCATGGCAACAAAACGCCATGGTTACCATGGCAACACAACCCCATGGTTGCCATGGCAACCCAACCCCATGGTTACCATGGCAACAGAACCCCATGGTTACCATGGGAACACAACCGCATGGTTACCATCGCAACCCAACCCCATAGTTACCATGGCAACACAACCCCATAGTTACCATGGCAGCACAACCCCATCGTTACCATGGCAACACAACCCCATGGTTGCCATGGCAACGCTACCCCATGGTTACCTTGGCAACCCAACCCCATGGTTACCATGGCAACACAACGGCATGGTTACCATCGCAACCCAACCCCATAGTTACCATGGCAGCACAACCCCATCGTTACCATGGCAACACAACCCCATGGTTGCCATGGCAAGCCAACCCCATGGTTACCATGGCAGCACAACCCCATGGTTGCCATGGCAACACAACCCCATGGTTGCCATGGCAACCCAACCCCATAGTTACCATCGCAACACAACCCCACCGTTACCATGGCAGCACAACCCCATAGTTACCATAGCAACCCAACCCCATCGTTACCATGGCAACACAACCCCATGGTTGCCATGGCAAGCCAACCCCATGGTTACCATGGCAGCACAACCCCATGGTTGCCATGGCAACACAACCCCATGGTTGCCATGGCAACCCAACCCCATAGTTACCATGGCAACACAACCCCATCGTTACCATGGCAGCACAACCCCATAGTTACCATAGCAACCCAACCCCATGGTTACCATGGCAACGCAACCCCATGGTTACCATGGCAACACAACCGCATGGTTACCATCGCAACCCAAACCCATAGTTACCATGGCAACACAACCCCATAGTTACCATGGCAGCACAACCCCATCGTTACCATGGCAACACAACCCCATGGTTGCCATGGCAAGCCAACCCCATGGTTACCATGGCAGCACAACCCCATGGTTGCCATGGCAACACAACCCCATGGTTGCCATGGCAACCCAACCCCATAGTTACCATGGCAACACAACCCCACCGTTACCATGGCAGCACAACCCCATAGTTACCATAGCAACCCAACCCCATCGTTACCATGGCAACACAACCCCATGGTTGCCATGGCAAGCCAACCCCATGGTTACCATGGCAGCACAACCCCATGGTTGCCATGGCAACACAACCCCATGGTTGCCATGGCAACCCAACCCCATAGTTACCATGGCAACACAACCCCATCGTTACCATGGCAGCACAACCCCATAGTTACCATAGCAACCCAACCCCATGGTTACCATGGCAACGCAACCCCATGGTTACCATGGCAACACAACCGCATGGTTACCATCGCAACCCAAACCCATAGTTACCATGGCAACACAACCCCATAGTTACCATGGCAGCACAACCCCATCGTTACCATGGCAACACAACCCCATGGTTGCCACGGCAACACAACCCCATGGTTGCCATTGCAACCCAACCCCATGGTTACCATGGCAACCCAACCCCATGGTTACCATGGCAACACAACCGCATGGTTACCATCGCAACCCAACCCCATAGTTACCATAGCAACCCAACCCCATAGTTACCATGGCAACACAACCCCATCGTTACCATGGCAACACAACCCCATGGTTGCCATGGCAACCCAACCCCATGGTTTCCATGTCAACAGAACCCCATGGTTACCATGGCAACAGAACACCATAGTTACCATGGCAACCCAACCCCATGGTTACCATGGCAACACAACCCCATGGTTGCCATGGCAACCCAACCCCATGGTTGCCATGGCAACACAACCCCATGGTTACCATGGAAACACAACCCCATGGTTGCCATGACAACCCAACCCCATGGTTACCATGGCAACAGAACCCCATAGTTACCATGGCAGCACAACCCCATCGTTACCATGGCAACACAACCCCATGGTTTCCATGGCAATCCAACCCCATAGTTACCATGGCAACACAACCCCATGGTTGCCATGGCAACACAACCCCATGGTTGCCATGGCAAGCCAACCCCATGGTTGCCATGGAAACACAACCCCATGGTTACCATGGCAACACAACCGCATGGTTACCATCGCAACCCAACCCCATAGTAACCATAGCAACCCAACCCCATAGTTACCATGGCAGCACAACCCCATCGTTACCATGGCAACACAACCCCATGGTTGCCATGGCAACCCAACCCCATGGTTACCATGGCAACACAACCGCATGGTTACCATCGCAACCCAACCCCATAGTTACCATAGCAACCCAACCCCATAGTTACCATGGCAGCAAAACCCCATCGTTACCATGGCAACACAACCCCATGGTTGCCATGGCAACCCAACCCCATGGTTGCCATGGCAACAGAACCCCATGTTTACCATGGCAACAGAACACCATAGTTGCCATGGCAACCCAACCCCATGGTTACCATGGCAACACAACCCCATGGTTGCCATGGCAACCCAACCCCATGGTTGCCATGGCAACACAACCCCATGGTTACCATGGCAACACAACCCCATGGTTGCCATGGCAACCCAACCCCATGGTTACCATGGCAACAGAACCCCATAGTTACCATGGCAGCACAACCCCATCGATACCATGGCAACACAACCCCATGGTTGCCATGGCAACCCAACCCATGGTTACCATGGCAACACAACCCCATGGTTGCCATGGCAACCCAACCCCATGGTTGCCATGGCAAGCCAACCACATAGTTGCCATGGCAACACAACCCCATGGTTACCATGGCAACACAACCCCATGGTTGCCATGGCAAGCCAACCCCATAGTTGCCATGGCAACACAACCCCATGGTTACCATGGCAACACAACCCCATGGTTGCCATGGCAACCCAACCCCATGGTTACCATGGCAACAGAACCCCATAGTTACCATGGCAGCACAACCCCATCGTTACCATGGCAACACAACCCCATGGTTTCCATGGCAACCCAACCCCATGGTTACCATGGCAACAGAACCCCCTAGTTGCCATGGCAACAAAACGCCATGGTTACCATGGCAACACAACCCCATGGTTGCCATGGCAACCCAACCCCATGGTTACCATGGCAACAGAACCCCATGGTTACCATGGGAACACAACCGCATGGTTACCATCGCAACCCAACCCCATAGTTACCATGGCAACACAACCCCATAGTTACCATGGCAGCACAACCCCATCGTTACCATGGCAACACAACCCCATGGTTGCCATGGCAACGCTACCCCATGGTTACCATGGGAACACAACCGCATGGTTACCATCGCAACCCAACCCCATAGTTACCATGGCAACACAACCCCATAGTTACCATGGCAGCACAACCCCATCGTTACCATGGCAACACAACCCCATGGTTGCCATGGCAACGCTACCCCATGGTTACCATGGCAGCACAACCCCATGGTTGCCATGGCAACACAACCCCATGGTTGCCATGGCAACCCAACCCCATAGTTACCATGGCAACACAACCCCATCGTTACCATGGCAGCACAACCCCATAGTTACCATCGCAACACAACCCCATAGTTACCATTGGAACCCAACCCCATAGTTACCATGGCAACACAACCCCATCGTTACCATGGCAACACAACCCCATGGTTGCCATGGCAACCCAACCCCATGGTTTCCATGTCAACAGAACCCCATGGTTACCATGGCAACAGAACACCATAGTTGCCATGGCAACCCAACCCCATGGTTACCATGGAAACACAACCCCATGGTTGCCATGGCAACCCAACCCCATGGTTGCCATGGAAACACAACCCCATGGTTACCATGGCAACACAACCCCATGGTTGCCATGACAACCCAACCCCATGGTTACCATGGCAACAGAACCCCATAGTTACCATGGCAGCACAACCCCATCGTTACCATGGCAACACAACCCCATGGTTTCCATGGCAATCCAACCCCATAGTTACCATGGCAACACAACCCCATGGTTGCCATGGCAACACAACCCCATGGTTGCCATGGCAACCCAACCCCATGGTTGCCATGGCAAGCCAACCCCATAGTTGCCATGGCAACACAACCCCATTGTTACCATGGCAACACAACCCCATGGTTGCCATGGCAAGCCAACCCCATAGTTGCCATGGCAACACAACCCCATGGTTACCATGGCAACACAACCCCATGGTTGCCATGGCAACCCAACCCCATAGTTACCATGGCAACAGAACCCCATAGTTACCATGGCAGCACAACCCCATCGTTACCATGGCAACACAACCCCATGGTTGCCATGGCAACCCAACCCCGTGGTTACCATGGCAACAGAACCCCCTAGTTGCCATGGCAACAAAACGCCATGGTTACCATGGCAACACAACCCCATGGTTGCCATGGCAACCCAACCCCATGGTTACCATGGCAACACAACCCCATAGTTGCCATGGCAACCCAACCCCATGGTTACCATGGCAACACAACCCCATGGTTGCGATGGCAACCCAACCCCATGGTTGCCATCGCAAGCCAACCCCATAGTTACCATGGCAGCACAACCCCATCGTTACCATGGTAACACAAACCCATGGTTGCCATGGCAACCTAACCCCATGGTTACCATGGCAACAGAACCCCATAGTTGCCATGGCAACAAAACGCCATGGTTACCATGGCAACACAACCCCATAGTTGCCATGGCAACACAACCGCATGGTTACCATGGCAACAGAACCCCATAGTTGCCATGGCAACACAACCCCATCGTTACCATGGCAAAACAACCCCGTGGTTGCCATGGCAACCCAACCCCATGGTTACCATGGCAACAGAACCCCATAGTTGCCATGGCAACACAGCCCCATGGTTACCATGGCAACACAACCGCATGGTTACCATAGCAACCCAACCCCATAGTTATCATGGCAACACAACCCCATGGTTGCCATGGAAAC
Organism: Netta rufina; assembly: GCF_964035555.1. Lineage (NCBI taxonomy): Eukaryota > Metazoa > Chordata > Aves > Anseriformes > Anatidae > Netta > Netta rufina. The sequence continues at coordinate 173,509 of NW_028168881.1, read as the reverse complement.
ACTACCCCATGGTTGCCATGGCAACAGAACCCCATAGTTGCCATGGCAAGAAAACGCCATGGTTTCCATGGCAACAGAACGCCATAATTGCCATGGCTACAAAACGCCGTGGTTACAATGGCAACACAACCCCATGGTTGCCATGGCAACCCAACCCCATGGTTGCCAAGGCAACTAAACTCCATAGTTTCCATAGCAACCCAACCCCATAGTTACCATGGCAACAAAACCCCATGGTTGCCATGGAAACACTACCCCATGGTTGCCATGGCAACAGAACCCCATAGTTGCCATGGCAACAATACGCCATGGTTACCATGGCAACACAACCCCATGGTTGCCATGGCAACCCAACCCCATAGTTGCCATGGCAACTAAACGCCATGGTTACCATGGCAACCCAACCCCATGGTTACCATGGACACAGAACCCCATGGTTACCATAGCAACCAAACCCCGTGGTTGCCATGGCAACCCAACCCCATGGTTACCATGGCAACACAACCCCATGGTTACCACAACAACAACACCGCATGGTTACCGCGGCAACCCAACTGCATGGTTACCACGGCATCTCAACCCCATGGTTGCCATGGCAACACAACCCCATAGTTTCCATAGCAACACAACCCCATAGTTACCATGGCAAGCCAACCCCATCGTTACCATGGCAACACAACCCCATGGTTGCCATGGAAACACTACCCCATGGTTGCCATGGCAACAGAACACCATAGTTGCCATGGCAACAAAACGCCATGGTTACCATGGCAACACAACCCATGGTTACCATAGCAACCCAACCCCATAGTTACCATGGCAACACAACCCCATGGTTGCCATGGAAACACTACCCCATGGTTGCCATGGCAACAGAACCCCATAGTTGCCATGGCAACAAAACGCCATGGTTGCTATGGCAACAGAACCCCATAATTGCCATGGCTACAAAACGCCGTGGTTGCCATGGCAACACAACCCCATGGTTGCCATGGCAACCCAACCCCATGGTTGCCAAGGCAACTAAACCCCATAGTTTCCATAGCAACCCAACCCCATAGTTACCATGGCAACTAAACGCCATGGTTACCATGGCAACCCAACCCCATGGTTACCATGGACACAGAACCCCACGGTTACCATAGCAACCAAACCCCGTGGTTGCCATGGCAACCCAACCCCATGGTTACCATGGCAACCCAACCCCATGGTTACCACAAGAACAACACCGCATGGTTACCACGGCAACCCAACTGCATGGTTACCACGGCATCTCAACCCCACGGTTGCCATGGCAACTAAACCCCATAGTTTCCATTGCAACACAACCCCATAGTTACCATGGCAACACAACCCCATCGTTACCATGGCAACACAACCCCATGGTTGCCATGGCAACCCAACCCCATGGTTACCATGGCAACAGAACCCCGGAGCTGCCATGGCAACTAAACGCCATGGTTACCATGGCAACACAACCCCATGGTTGCCATGGCAACCCAACCTCATGGTTACCATGGCAACAGAACCCCATGTTTCCCATGGCAACACAACCCCGTGCTTGCCATGGCAACGCAACCCCATGGTTACCATGGCAACCAAACCCCGTGGTTGCCATGGCAACGCAACACCATGGTTACCATGGCAACACAACCCCATGGTTCCCATGGCAACACAACCCCGTGGTTGCCATGGCAACCCAACCCCATCGTTTCCATGGCAACACAACCCCATGGTTGCCATGGAAACACTACTCCATGGTTGCCATGGCAACAGAACCCCATAGTTGCCATGGCAACAAAACGCCATGGTTACCATGGCAACACAACCCCATGGTTGCCATGGCAACCCAACCCCATGGTTACCATGGCAACTAAACCCCATAATTTCCATAGCAACCCAACCCCATAGTTACCATGGCAACACCACCCCATGGTTGCCATGGAAACACTACCCCATGGTTGCCATGGCAACAGAACCCCATAGTTGCCATGGAAACAAAACGCCATGGTTGCCATGGCAACAGAACACCATAGTTGCCATGGCAACAAAACGCCATGGTTACCATGGCAACACAACCCCATGGTTGCCATGGCAACCCAACCCCATGGTTGCCAAGGCAACTAAACCCCATAGTTTCCATAGCAACCCAACCCCATAGTTACCATGGCAACACCACCCCATGGTTGCCATGGAAACACTACCCCATGGTTGCCATGGAAACACTACCCCATGGTTGCCATGGAAACAGAACCCCATAGCTGCCATGGCAACAAAACGCCATGGTTACCATGGCAACACAACCCATGGTTACCATAGCAACCCAACCCCATAGTTACCATGGCAACACAACCCCATGGTTGCCATGGAAACACTACCCCATGGTTGCCATGGCAACAGAACCCCATAGTTGACATGGCTACAAAACGCCGTGGTTACCATGGCAACACAACCCCATGGTTGCCATGGCAACCCAACCCCATGGTTGCCAAGGCAACTAAACCCCATAGTCTCCATAGCAACCCAACCCCATAGTTACCATGGCAACACAACCCCATGGTTGCCATGGAAACACTACCCCATGGTTGCCATGGCAACAGAACCCCATAGTTGCCATGGCAACAATACGCCATGGTTACCATGGCAACACAACCCCATGGTTTCCATGGCAACCCAACCCCATAGTTGCCATGGCAACTAAACGCCATGGTTACCATGGCAACCCAACCCCATGGTAACCATGGACACAGAACCCCATGGTTACCATAGCAACCGAACCCCGTGGTTGCCATGGCAACCCAACCCCATGGTTACCATGGCAACACAACCCCATGGTTACCACAAAAACAACACCGCATGGTTACCACGGGAACCCAACTGCATGGTTACCATGGCAACACAACCGCATGGTTAGCATCGCAACCCAACCCCATGGTTACCATGGCAACAGAACCCCATAGTTACCATGGCAACACAACCCCATCGTTACCATGGCAACACAACCCCATGGTTGCCATGGCAACACAACCCCATGGTTGCCATGGCAACCCAACCCCATGGTTACCATGGCAACACAACCCCATGGTTACCATGGCAACACAACCGCATGGTTACCATCGCAACCCAACCCCATAGTAACCATAGCAACCCAACCCCATAGTTACCATGGCAGCACAACCCCATAGTTACCATGGCAACACAACCCCATGGTTGCCATGGCAACCCAACCCCATGGTTACCATGGCAACACAACCGCATGGTTACCATCGCAACCCAACCCCATAGTTACCATAGCAACCCAACCCCATAGTTACCATGGCAACACAACCCCATCGTTACCATGGCAACACAACCCCATGGTTGCCACGGCAACCCAACCCCATGGTTGCCATGGCAACAGAACCCCACGGTTACCATGGCAACAGAACACCATAGTTGCCATGGCAACCCAACCCCATGGTTACCATGGCAACACAACCCCATGGTTGCCATGGCAACCCAACCCCATGGTTGCCATGGCAACACAACCCCATGGTTACCATGGCAACACAACCCCATGGTTGCCATGGCAACCCAACCCCATGGTTACCATGGCAACAGAACCCCATAGTTACCATGGCAGCACAACCCCATCGATACCATGGCAACACAACCCCATGGTTGCCATGGCAACCCAACCCCATGGTTACCATGGCAACACAACCCCATGGTTGCCATGGCAACCCAACCCCATGGTTGCCATGGCAAGCCAGCCCCATGGTTGCCATGGAAACACAACCCCATGGTTACCATGGCAACACAACCGCGCGGTTACCATCGCAACCCAACCCCATAGTAACCATAGCAACCCAACCCCATAGTTACCATGGCAGCACAACCCCATCGTTACCATGGCAACACAACCCCATGGTTGCCATGGCAACCCAACCCCATGGTTACCATGGCAACACAACCGCATGGTTACCATCGCAACCCAACCCCATAGTTACCATAGCAACCCAACCCCATAGTTACCATGGCAACACAACCCCATCGTTACCATGGCAACACAACCCCATGGTTGCCATGGCAACCCAACCCCATGGTTTCCATGGCAACAGAACCCCATGGTTACCATGGCAACAGAACACCATAGTTGCCATGGCAACCCAACCCCATGGTTACCATGGCAACACAACCCCATGGTTGCCATGGCAACCCAACCCCATGGTTGCCATGGCAACACAACCCCATGGTTACCATGGCAACACAACCCCATGGTTGCCATGGCAACCCAACCCCATGGTTACCATGACAACAGAACCCCATAGTTACCATGGCAGCACAACACCATCGATACCATGGCAACACAACCCCATGGTTGCCATGGCAACCCAACCCCATGGTTACCATGGCAACACAACCCCATGGTTGCCATGGCAACCCAACCCCATGGTTGCCATGGCAAACCAACCACATAGTTGCCATGGCAACACAACCCCATGGTTACCATGGCAACACAACCCCATGGTTGCCATGGCAAGCCAACCCCATAGTTGCCATGGCAACACAACCCCATGGTTACCATGGCAACACTACCCCATGGTTGCCATGGCAACCCAACCCCATGGTTACCATGGCAACAGAACCCCATAGTTACCATGGCAGCACAACCCCATCGTTACCATGGCAACACAACCCCATGGTTTCCATGGCAACCCAACCCCATGGTTACCATGGCAACAGAACCCCCTAGTTGCCTTGGCAACAAAACGCCATGGTTACCATGGCAACACAACCCCATGGTTGCCATGGCAACCCAACCCCATGGTTACCATGGCAACAGAACCCCATGGTTACCATGGGAACACAACCCCATGTTTGCCATGGCAACGCTACCCCATGGTTACCATGGCAACCCAACCCCATGGTTACCATGGCAACACAACGCCATGGTTACCATCGCAACCCAACCCCATAGTTACCATGGCAGCACAACCCCATAGTTACCATGGCAACACAACCCCATGGTTGCCATGGCAACGCTACCCCATGGTTACCATGGCAACACAACCCCATGGTTACCATGGCAACGCTACCCCATGGTTACCATGGCAACACAACCCCATGGTTGCCATGGCAACACAACCCCATAGTTACCATGGCAACACAACCCCATGGTTACCATGGCAACACAACCCCATAGTTACCATGGCAGCACAACCCCATAGTTACCATGGCAACACAACCCCATGGTTGCCATGGCAACGCTACCCCATGGTTACCATGGCAACACAACCCCATGGTTGCCATGGCAACGCTACCCCATGGTTACCATGGCAACACAACCCCATGGTTACCATGGCAACACAACGCCATGGTTACCATCGCAACCCAACCCCATAGTTACCATGGCAACACAACCCCATAGTTACCATGGCAGCACAACCCCATCGTTACCATGGCAACACAACCCCATGTTTGCCATGGCAACGCTACCCCATGGTTACCATGGCAACCCAACCCCATGGTTACCATGGCAACACAACGCCATGGTTACCATCGCAACCCAACCACATAGTTACCATGGCAGCACAACCCCATCGTTACCATGGCAACACAACCCCATGGTTGCCATGGCAAGCCAACCCCATGGTTACCATGGCAGCACAACCCCATGGTTGCCATGGCAACACAACCCCATGGTTGCCATGGCAACCCAACCCCATAGTTACCATGGCAACACAACCCCACCGTTACCATGGCAGCACAACCCCATAGTTACCATAGCAACCCAACCCCATCGTTACCATGGCAACACAACCCCATGGTTGCCATGGCAAGCCAACCCCATGGTTACCATGGCAGCACAACCCCATGGTTGCCATGGCAACACAACCCCATAGTTGCCATGGCAACCCAACCCCATAGTTACCATGGCAACACAACCCCATCGTTACCATGGCAGCACAACCCCATAGTTACCATAGCAACCCAACCCCATGGTTACCATGGCAACGCAACCCCATGGTTACCATGGCAACACAACAGCATGGTTACCATCGCAACCCAAACCCATAGTTACCATGGCAACAGAACCCCATAGTTACCATGGCAGCACAACCCCATCGTTACCATGGCAACACAACCCCATGGTTGCCACGGCAACACAACCCCATGGTTGCCATTGCAACCCAACCCCATGGTTACCATGGCAACCCAACCCCATGGTTACCATGGCAACACAACCGCATGGTTACCATCGCAACCCAACGCCATAGTTACCATAGCAACCCAACCCCATAGTTACCATGGCAACACAACCCCATCGTTACCATGGCAACACAACCCCATGGTTGCCATGGCAACCCAACCCCATGGTTTCCATGTCAACAGAACCCCATGGTTACCATGGCAACAGAACACCATAGTTGCCATGGCAACCCAACCCCATGGTTACCATGGCAACACAACCCCATGGTTGCCATGGCAACCCAACCCCATGGTTACCATGGCAACACAACCCCATGGTTACCATGGAAACACAACCCCATGGTTGCCATGACAACCCAACCCCATGGTTACCATGGCAACAGAACCCCATAGTTACCATGGCAGCACAACCCCATCGTTACCATGGCAACACAACCCCATGGTTTCCATGGCAACCCAACCCCATAGTTACCATGGCAACACAACCCCATGGTTGCCATGGCAACACAACCCCATAGTTGCCATGGCAACCCAACCCCATGGTTGCCATGGCAAGCCAACCCCATAGTTGCCATGGCAACACAACCCCATTGTTACCATGGCAACACAACCCCATGGTTGCCATGGCAAGCCAACCCCATAGTTGCCATGGCAACACAACCCCATGGTTACCATGGCAACACAACCCCATGGTTGCCATGGCAACCCAACCCCATGGTTACCATGGCAACAGAACCCCATATTACCATGGCAGCACAACCCCATCGTTACCATGGCAACACAACCCCATGGTTGCCATGGCAACCCAACCCCATGGTTACCATGGCAACAGAACCCCCTAGTTGCCATGGCAACAAAACGCCATGGTTACCATGGCAACACAACCCCATGGTTGCCATGGCAACCCAACCCCATGGTTCCCATGGCAAGCCAACCCCATAGTTGCCATGGCAACCCAACCCCATGGTTACCATGGCAACACAACCCCATGGTTGCCATGGCAACCCAACCCCATGGTTGCCATCGCAAGCCAACCCCATAGTTACCATGGCAGCACAACCCCATCGTTACCATGGTAACACAAACCCATGGTTGCCATGGCAACCTAACCCCATGGTTACCATGGCAACAGAACCCCATAGTTGCCATGGCAACAAAACGCCATGGTTACCATGGCAACACAACCCCATAGTTGCCATGGCAACCCAACAGCATGGTTACCATGGCAACAGAACCCCATAGTTGCCATGGCAACACAACCCCATCGTTACCATGGCAACACAACCCCATGGTTGCCATGGCAACCCAACCCCATGGTTACCATGGCAACACAACCCATGGTTGCCATGGAAACACTACCCCATGGTTGCCATGGCAACAGAACCCCATAGTTGCCATGGCAACAATACGCCATGGTTACCATGGCAACACAACCCCATGGTTGCCATGGCAACCCAACACCATAGTTGCCATGGCAACTAAACGCCATGGTTACCATGGCAACCCAACCCCATGGTTACCATGGACACAGAACCCCATGGTTACCATAGCAACCAAACCCCGTGGTTGCCATGGCAACCCAACCCCATGGTTACCATGGCAACACAACCGCATGGTTAGCATCGCAAGCCAACCCCATAGTTACCATAGCAACCCAACCCCATAGTTACCATGGCAACACAACCCCATCGTTACCATGGCAACACAACCCCATGGTTGCCATGGCAACACAACCCCATGGTTGCCATGGCAACCCAACCCCATGGTTACCATGGCAACACAACCGCATGGTTACCATCGCAACCCAACCCCATAGTAACCATAGCAACCCAACCCCATAGTTACCATGGCAGCACAACCCCATAGTTACCATGGCAACACGACCGCATGGTTACCATCGCAACCCAACCCCATAGTTACCATAGCAACCCAACCCCATAGTTACCATGGCAACACAACCCCATCGTTACCATGGCAACACAACCCCATGGTTGCCACGGCAACCCAACCCCATGGTTGCCATGGCAACAGAACCCCACGGTTACCATGGCAACAGAACACCATAGTTGCCATGGCAACCCAACCCCATGGTTACCATGGCAACACAACCCCATGGTTGCCATGGCAACCCAACCCCATGGTTGCCATGGCAACACAACCCCATGGTTACCATGGCAACACAACCCCATGGTTGCCATGGCAACACAACCCCATGGTTTCCATGGCAACAGAACCCCATAGTTACCATTGCAGCACAACCCCATCGATACCATGGCAACACAACCCCATGGTTGCCATGGCAACCCAACCCCATGGTTACCATGGCAACACAACCCCATGGTTGCCATGGCAACCCAACCCCATGGTTGCCATGGCAAGCCAACCCCATGGTTGCCATGGAAACACAACCCCATGGTTACCATGGCAACACAACCGCATGGTTACCATCGCAACCCAACCCCATAGTAACCATAGCAACCCAACCCCATAGTTACCATGGCAGCACAACCCCATCGTTACCATGGCAACACAACCCCATGGTTGCCATGGCAACCCAACCCCATGGTTACCATGGCAACACAACCGCATGGTTACCATCGCAACCCAACCCCATAGTTACCATAGCAACCCAACCCCATAGTTACCATGGAAACACAACCCCATCGTTACCATGGCAACACAACCCCATGGTTGCCATGGCAACCCAACCCCATGGTTGCCATGGCAACAGAACCCCATGGTTACCATGGCAACAGAACACCATAGTTGCCATGTCAACCCAACCCCATGGTTACCATGGCAACACAACCCCATGGTTGCCATGGCAACCCAACCCCATGGTTGCCATGGCAACACAACCCCATGGTTACCATGGCAAAACAACCCCATGGTTGCCATGGCAACCCAACCCCATGGTTACCATGGCAACAGAACCCCATAGTTACCATGGCAGCACAACACCATCGATACCATGGCAACACAACCCCATGGTTGCCATGGCAACCCAACCCCATGGTTACCATGGCAACACAACCCCATGGTTGCCATGGCAACCCAACCCCATGGTTGCCATGGCAAACCAACCACATAGTTGCCATGGCAACACAACCCCATGGTTACCATGGCAACACTACCCCATGGTTGCCATGGCAACCCAACCCCATGGTTACCATGGCAACAGAACCCCATAGTTACCATGGCAGCACAACCCCATCGTTACCATGGCAACACAACCCCATGGTTGCCATGGCAACCCAACCCCATGGTTACCATGGCAACAGAACCCCCTAGTTGCCTTGGCAACAAAACGCCATGGTTACCATGGCAACACAACCCCATGGGTGCCATGGCAACCCAACCCCATGGTTACCATGGCAACAGAACCCCATGGTTACCATGGGAACACAACCGCATGGTTACCATCGCAACCCAACCCCATAGTTACCATGGCAACACAACCCCATAGTTACCATGGCAGCACAACCCCATCGTTACCATGGCAACACAACCCCATGGTTGCCATGGCAACGCTACCCCATGGTTACCATGGCAACCCAACACCATGGTTACCATGGCAACACAACGGCATGGTTACCATCGCAACCCAACCCCATAGTTACCATGGCAGCACAACCCCATCGTTACCATGGCAACACAACCCCATGGTTGCCATGGCAAGCCAACCCCATGGTTACCATGGCAGCACAACCCCATGGTTGCCATGGCAACACAACCCCATGGTTGCCATGGCAACCCAACCCCATAGTTACCATGGCAACACAACCCCACCATTACCATGGCAGCACAACCCCATAGTTACCATAGCAACCCAACCCCATCGTTACCATGGCAACACAACCCCATGGTTGCCATGGCAAGCCAACCCATGGTTACCATGGCAGCACAACCCCATGGTTGCCATGGCAACACAACCCCATAGTTGCCATGGCAACCCAACCCCATAGTTACCATGGCAACACAACCCCATCGTTACCATGGCAGCACAACCCCATAGTTACCATAGCAACCCAACCCCATGGTTACCATGGCAACGCAACCCCATGGTTACCATGGCAACACAACAGCATGGTTACCATCGCAACCCAAACCCATAGTTACCATGGCAACACAACCCCATAGTTACCATGGCAGCACAACCCCATGGTTACCATGGCAACACAACCCCATGGTTGCCACGGCAACACAACCCCATGGTTGCCATTGCAACCCAACCCCATGGTTACCATGGCAACCCAACCCCATGGTTACCATGGCAACACAACCGCATGGTTACCATCGCAACCCAACCCCATAGTTACCATAGCAACCCAACCCCATAGTTACCATGGCAACACAACCCCATCGTTACCATGGCAACACAACCCCATGGTTGCCATGGCAACCCAACCCCATGGTTTCCATGTCAACAGAACCCCATGGTTACCATGGCAACAGAACACCATAGTTGCCATGGCAACCCAACCCCATGGTTACCATGGCAACACAACCCCATGGTTGCCATGGCAACCCAACCCCATGGTTACCATGGCAACACAACCCCATGGTTACCATGGAAACACAACCCCATGGTTGCCATGACAACCCAACCCCATGGTTACCATGGCAACAGAACCCCATAGTTACCATGGCAGCACAACCCCATCGTTACCATGGCAACACAACCCCATGGTTTCCACGGCAACCCAACCCCATAGTTACCATGGCAACACAACCCCATGGTTGCCATGGCAACACAACCCCATAGTTGCCATGGCAACCCAACCCCATGGTTGCCATGGCAACCCAACCCCATAGTTGCCATGGCAACACAACCCCATTGTTAACATGGCAACACAACCCCATGGTTGCCATGGCAAGCCAACCCCATAGTTGCCATGGCAACACAACCCCATGGTTACCATGGCAACACAACCCCATGGTTGCCATGGCAACCCAACCCCATGGTTACCATGGCAACAGAACCCCATAGTTACCATGGCAGCACAACCCCATCGTTACCATGGCAACACAACCCCATGGTTGCCATGGCAACCCAACCCCATGGTTACCATGGCAACAGAACCCCCTAGTTGCCATGGCAACAAAACGCCATGGTTACCATGGCAACACAACCCCATGGTTGCCATGGCAACCCAACCCCATGGTTCCCATGGCAAGCCAACCCCATAGTTGCCATGGCAACCCAACCCCATGGTTACCATGGCAACACAACCCCATGGTTGCCATGGCAACCCAACCCCATGGTTGCCATCGCAAGCCAACCCCATAGTTACCATGGCAGCACAACCCCATCGTTACCATGGTAACACAAACCCATGGTTGCCATGGCAACCTAACCCCATGGTTACCATGGCAACAGAACCCCATAGTTTCCATGGCAACAAAACGACATGGTTACCATGGCAACACAACCCCATAGTTGCCATGGCAACCCAACAGCATGGTTACCATGGCAACAGAACCCCATAGTTGCCATGGCAACACAACCCCATCGTTACCATGGCAACACAACCCCATGGTTGCCATGGCAACCCAACCCCATGGTTACCATGGCAACACAACCCATGGTTGCCATGGAAACACTACCCCATGGTTGCCATGGCAACAGAACCCCATAGTTGCCATGGCAACAAAACGCCATGGTTTCCATGGCAACAGAACCCCATAATTGCCATGGCTACAAAACGCCGTGGTTACCATGGCAACACAACCCCATGGTTGCCATGGCAACCCAACCCCATGGTTGCCAAGGCAACTAAACTCCATAGTTTCCATAGCAACCCAACCCCATAGTTACCATGGCAACACAACCCCATGGTTGCCATGGAAACACTACCCCATGGTTGCCATGGCAACAGAACCCCATAGTTGCCATGGCAACAATACGCCATGGTTACCATGGCAACACAACCCCATGGTTGCCATGGCAACCCAACCCCATAGTTGCCATGGCAACTAAACGCCATGCTTACCATGGCAACCCAACCCCATGGTTACCATGGACACAGAACCCCATGGTTGCCATAGCAACCAAACCCCGTGGTTGCCATGGCAACCCAACCCCATGGTTACCATGGCAACACAACCCCATGGTTACCACAACAACAACACCGCATGGTTACCGCGGCAACCCAACTGCATGGTTACCACGGCATCTCAACCCCATGGTTGCCATGGCAACTAAACCCCATAGTTTCCATAGCAACACAACCCCATAGTTACCATGGCAAGCCAACCCCATCGTTACCATGGCAACACAACCCCATGGTTGACATGGAAACACTACCCCATGGTTGCCATGGCAACAGAACCCCATAGTTGCCATGGCAACAAAACGCCATGGTTACCATGGCAACACAACCCATGGTTACCATAGCAACCCAACCCCATAGTTACCAAGGCAACACAACCCCATGGTTGCCATGGAAACACTACCCCATGGTTGCCATGGCAACAGAACACCATAGTTGCCATGGCAACAAAACGCCATGGTTGCTATGGCAACAGAACCCCATAATTGCCATGGCTACAAAACGCCGTGGTTGCCATGGCAACACAACCCCATGGTTGCCATGGCAACCCAACCCCATGGTTGCCAAGGCAACTAAACCCCATAGTTTCCATAGCAACCCAACCCCATAGTTACCATGGCAACTAAACGCCATGGTTACCATGGCAACCCAACCCCATGGTTACCATGGACACAGAACCGCACGGTTACCATAGCAACCAAACCCCGTAGTTGCCATGGCAACCCAACCCCATGGTTACCATGGCAACCCAACCCCATGGTTACCACAACAACAACACCGCATGGTTACCACGGCAACCCAACTGCATGGTTACCACGGCATCTCAACCCCACGGTTGCCATGGCAACTAAACCCCATAGTTTCCATTGCAACACAACCCCATAGTTACCATGGCAACACAACCCCATCGTTACCATGGCAACACAACCCCATGGTTGCCATGGCAACCCAACCCCATGGTTACCATGGCAACAGAACCCCGTAGCTGCCATGGCAACTAAACGCCATGGTTACCATGGCAACACAACCCCATGGTTGCCATGGCAACCCAACCTCATGGTTACCATGGCAACAGAACCCCATGTTTCCCATGGCAACACAAGCCCGTGCTTGCCATGGCAACGCAACCCCATGGTTACCATGGCAACCAAACCCCGTGGTTGCCATGGCAACGCAACACCATGGTTACCATGGCAACACAACCCCATGGTTCCCATGGCAACACAACCCCGTGGTTGCCATGGCAACCAAACCCCCACCGTTTCCATGGCAACACAACCCCATGGTTGCCATGGAAACACTACCCCATGGTTGCCATGGCAACAGAACCCCATAGTTGCCATGGCAACAAAACGCCATGGTTACCATGGCAACACAACCCCATGGTTGCCATGGCAACCCAACCCCATGGTTACCATGGCAACTAAACCCCATAGTTTCCATAGCAACCCAACCCCATAGTTACCATGGCAACACCACCCCATGGTTGCCATGGAAACACTACCCCATGGTTGCCATGGCAACAGAACCCCATAGTTGCCATGGCAACAAAACGCCATGGTTGCCATGGCAACAGAACACCATAGTTGCCATGGCAACAAAACGCCATGGTTACCATGGCAACACAACCCCATGGTTGCCATGGCAACCCAACCCCATGGTTGCCAAGGCAACTAAACCCCATAGTTTCCATAGCAACCCAACCCCATAGTTACCATGGCAACACCACCCCATGGTTGCCATGGAAACACTACCCCATGGTTGCCATGGAAACACTACCCCATGGTTGCCATGGCAACAGAACCCTATAGCTGCCATGGCAACAAAACGCCATGGTTACCATGGCAACGCAACCCATGGTTACCATAGCAACCCAACCCCATGGTTACCATGGCAACACAACCCCATGTTTCCCATGGCAACACAACCCCGTGCTTGCCATGGCAACCCAACCCCATCGTTTCCATGGCAACACAACCCCATGGTTGCCATGGAAACACTACCCCATGGTTGCCATGGCAACAGAACCCCATAGTTGGCATGGTAACAAAACGCCATGGTTACCATGGCAACACAACCCCATGGTTGCCATGGCAACCCAACCCCATGGTTACCATGGCAACTAAACCCCATAGTTTCCATAGCAACCCAACCCCATAGTTACCATGGCAACACCACCCCATGGTTGCCATGGAAACACTACCCCATGGTTGCCATGGCAACAGAACCCCATAGTTGCCATGGCAACAAAACGCCATGGTTGCAATGGCAACAAAACCCCATAGTTGCCATGGCAACAAAACGCCATGGTTACCATGGCAACACAACCCCATGGTTGCCATGGCAACCCAACCCCATGGTTGCCAAGGCAACTAAACCCCATAGTTTCCATAGCAACCCAACCCCATAGTTACCATGGCAACACCACCCCATGGTTGCCATGGAAACACTACCCCATGGTTGCCATGGCAACAGAACCGCATGGTTGCCATGGCAACAAAACGCCATGGTTACCATGACGACACAACTCCGTGGTTGCCATGGCAACCCAATCCCATGGTTACCATGGCAACACAACCGCATGGTTACCACAACAACACAACCGCATGGTTACCACGGCAACCCAACTGAATGGTTACCATGGCATCTCAACACCATGGTTGCCATGGCAACTAAACCCCATAGTTTCCATAGCAACCCAACCCCATAGTTACCATGGCAACAGAACCCCATCGTTACCATGGAAACACAACCCCATGGTTGCCATGGCAACACAACCCCATGGTTGCCAAGGCAACTAAACCCCATAGTTTCCATAGCAACCGAACCCCATAGTTACCATGGCAACAGAACCCCATTGTTGCCATGGAAACACTACCCCATGGTTGCCATGGCAACAGAACCCCATAGTTGCCATGGCAACAATACGCCATGGTTACCATGGCAACACAACCCCATGGTTACCATGGCAACACAACCCCATGGTTACCATGGCAACAGAACCCCGTAGCTGCCATGGCAACTAAACGCCATGGTTACCATGGCAACACAACCCCATGGTTGCCATGGCAACCCAACCCCATGGTTACCATGGCAACCCAACCCCATGGTTACCATGGCAACCAAACCCCGTGGTTGCCATGGCAACCCAACCCCATCGTTTCCATGGCAACACAACCCCATGGTTGCCATGGAAACACTACCCCATGGTTGCCAGGGCAACAGAACCCCATAGTTGCCATGGCAACAAAACGCCATGGTTACCATGGCAACACAACCCCATGGTTGCCATGGCAAGCCAACCCCATGGTTACCATGGCAACTAAACCCCATAGTTTCCATAGCAACCCAACCCCAGAGTTACCATGGCAACACCACCCCATGGTTGCCATGGAAACACTACCCCATGGTTGCCATGGCAACAGAACCCCATAGTTGCCATGGCAACAAAACGCCATGGTTGCCATGGCAACAGAACCCCATAGTTGCCATGGCAACAAAACGCCATGGTTACCATGGCAACACAACCCCGTGGTTGCCATGGCAACCCAACCCCATGGTTACCATGGCAACACAACCGCATGATTACCACAACAACACAACCGCATGGTTACCACGGCAACCCAACTGAATGTTTACCATGGCATCTCAACACCATGGTTGCCATGGCAACTAAACCCCATAGTTTCCATAGCAACCCAACCCCATAGTTACCTAGGCAACAAAACCCCATCGTTACCATGGCAACACAACCCCATGGTTGCCATGGCAACACAACCCCATAGTTGCCATGGCAACTAAATGCCATGGTTACCATGGCAACACAACCCCATGGTTGCCATGGCAACACAACCCCACGGTTACCATAGCAACCAAACCCCGTGGTTGCCATGGCAAGCCAACCCCATGGTTAACATGGCAACACAACCCCATGGTTTCCATGGCAACACAATCCCGTGGTTGTCATGGCAACCCAACCCCATCGTTTCCATGGCAACACAACCCCATGGTTGCCTTGGAAACACTACCCCAAGGTTGCCATGGCAACAGAACCCCATAGTTGCCATGACAACAAAAAGCCATGGTTACCATGGCAACACAACCCCATGGCTGCCATGGCAACCCAACCCCATGGTTACCATGGCAACACAACCGCATGGTTACCATAGCAACCCAACCCCGTAGTTACCATGGCAACACAACCCCATGGTTGCCATGGAAACACTACCCCATGGTTGCCATGGCAACAGAACACCATAGTTGCCATGGCAACAAAACGCCATGGTTACCATGGCAACAGAACCCCATAGTTTCCATGGCAACAAAACGCCATGGTTACCATGGCAACACAACCCCATGGTTGCCATGGCAACACAACCCCATGGTTGCCAAGGCAACTAAACCCCATAGTTTCTATAGCAACTCAACCCCATGGTTACCATGGCAACACAACCCCATGGTTGCCATGGAAACACTACCCCATGGTTGCCATGGCAACAGAACCCCATAGTTGCCATGGCAACAAAACGCCATGGTTACCATGGCAACACAACCCCATGGTTACCATGGACACAGAACCCCATGGTTACCATAGCAACCAAACCCCGTGGTTGCCATGGCAACCCAACACCATGGTTACCACGGCAACCCAACTGCATGGTTACCACGGCATAACAACCCCATGGTTCCCATGGCAACACAACCCCATGGTTGCCATGGAAACACTACCCCATGGTTACCATGGCAACAGAACCCCGTAGCTGCCATGGTAACTAAACGCCATGGTTCCCATGGCAACACAACCCCATGGTTGCCATGGCAACAGAACCCCATAGTTGCCATGGCAACAAAACGCCATGGTTTCCATGGCAACAGAACCCCATAATTGCCATGGCTACAAAACGCCGTGGTTACCATGGCAACACAACCCCATGGTTGCCATGGCAACCCAACCCCATGGTTGCCAAGGCAACTAAACTCCATAGTTTCCATAGCAACCCAACCCCATAGTTACCATGGCAACACAACCCCATGGTTGCCATGGAAACACTACCCCATGGTTGCCATGGCAACAGAACCCCATAGTTGCCATGGCAACAATACGCCATGGTTACCATGGCAACACAACCCCATGGTTGCCATGGCAACCCAACCCCATAGTTGCCATGGCAACTAAACGCCATGCTTACCATGGCAACCCAACCCCATGGTTACCATGGACACAGAACCCCATGGTTACCATAGCAACCAAACCCCGTGGTTGCCATGGCAACCCAACCCCATGGTTACCATGGCAACACAACCCCATGGTTACCACAACAACAACACCGCATGGTTACCGCGGCAACCCAACTGCATGGTTACCACGGCATCTCAACCCCATGGTTGCCATGGCAACTAAACCCCATAGTTTCCATAGCAACACAACCCCATAGTTACCATGGCAAGCCAACCCCATCGTTACCATGGCAACACAACCCCATGGTTGACATGGAAACACTACCCCATGGTTGCCATGGCAACAGAAACCCATAGTTGCCATGGCAACAAAACGCCATGGTTACCATGGCAACACAACCCATGGTTACCATAGCAACCCAACCCCATAGTTACCAAGGCAACACAACCCCATGGTTGCCATGGAAACACTACCCCATGGTTGCCATGGCAACAGAACCCCATAGTTGCCATGGCAACAAAACGCCATGGTTGCTATGGCAACAGAACCCCATAATTGCCATGGCTACAAAACGCCGTGGTTGCCATGGCAACACAACCCCATGGTTGCCATGGCAACCCAACCCCATGGTTGCCAAGGCAACTAAACCCCATAGTTTCCATAGCAACCCAACCCCATAGTTACCATGGCAACTAAACGCCATGGTTACCATGGCAACCCAACCCCATGGTTACCATGGACACAGAACCGCACGGTTACCATAGCAACCAAACCCCGTAGTTGCCATGGCAACCCAACCCCATGGTTACCATGGCAACCCAACCCCATGGTTACCACAACAACAACACCGCATGGTTACCACGGCAACCCAACTGCATGGTTACCACGGCATCTCAACCCCACGGTTGCCATGGCAACTAAACCCCATAGTTTCCATTGCAACACAACCCCATAGTTACCATGGCAACACAACCCCATCGTTACCATGGCAACACAACCCCATGGTTGCCATGGCAACCCAACCCCATGGTTACCATGGCAACAGAACCCCGTAGCTGCCATGGCAACTAAACGCCATGGTTACCATGGCAACACAACCCCATGGTTGCCATGGCAACCCAACCTCATGGTTACCATGGCAACAGAACCCCATGTTTCCCATGGCAACACAAGCCCTTGCTTGCCATGGCAACGCAACCCCATGGTTACCATGGCAACCAAACCCCGTGGTTGCCATGGCAACGCAACACCATGGTTACCATGGCAACACAACCCCATGGTTCCCATGGCAACACAACCCCGTGGTTGCCATGGCAACCAAACCCCATCGTTTCCATGGCAACACAACCCCATGGTTGCCATGGAAACACTACCCCATGGTTGCCATGGCAACAGAACCCCATAGTTGCCATGGCAACAAAACGCCATGGTTACCATGGCAACACAACCCCATGGTTGCCATGGCAACCCAACCCCATGGTTACCATGGCAACTAAACCCCATAGTTTCCATAGCAACCCAACCCCATAGTTACCATGGCAACACCACCCCATGGTTGCCATGGAAACACTACCCCATGGTTGCCATGGCAACAGAACCCCATAGTTGCCATGGCAACAAAACGCCATGGTTGCCATGGCAACAGAACACCATAGTTGCCATGGCAACAAAACGCCATGGTTACCATGGCAACACAACCCCATGGTTGCCATGGCAACCCAACCCCATGGTTGCCAAGGCAACTAAACCCCATAGTTTCCATAGCAACCCAACCCCATAGTTACCATGGCAACACCACCCCATGGTTGCCATGGAAACACTACCCCATGGTTGCCATGGCAACAGAACCCCATAGCTGCCATGGCAACAAAACGCCATGGTTACCATGGCAACGCAACCCATGGTTACCATAGCAACCCAACCCCATGGTTACCATGGCAACACAACCCCATGTTTCCCATGGCAACACAACCCCGTGCTTGCCATGGCAACCCAACCCCATCGTTTCCATGGCAACACAACCCCATGGTTGCCATGGAAACACTACCCCATGGTTGCCATGGCAACAGAACCCCATAGTTGCCATGGTAACAAAACGCCATGGTTACCATGGCAACACAACCCCATGGTTGCCATGGCAACCCAACCCCATGGTTACCATGGCAACTAAACCCCATAGTTTCCATAGCAACCCAACCCCATAGTTACCATGGCAACACCACCCCATGGTTGCCATGGAAACACTACCCCATTGTTGCCATGGCAACAGAACCCCATAGTTGCCATGGCAACAAAACGCCATGGTTGCAATGGCAACAAAACCCCATAGTTGCCATGGCAACAAAACGCCATGGTTACCATGGCAACACAACCCCATGGTTGCCATGGCAACCCAACCCCATGGTTGCCAAGGCAACTAAACCCCATAGTTTCCATAGCAACCCAACCCCATAGTTACCATGGCAACACCACCCCATGGTTGCCATGGAAACACTACCCCATGGTTGCCATGGCAACAGAACCGCATGGTTGCCATGGCAACAAAACGCCATGGTTACCATGACGACACAACTCCGTGGTTGCCATGGCAACCCAATCCCATGGTTACCATGGCAACACAACCGCATGGTTACCACAACAACACAACCGCATGGTTACCACGGCAACCCAACTGAATGGTTACCATGGCATCTCAACACCATGGTTGCCATGGCAACTAAACCCCATAGTTTCCATAGCAACCCAACCCCATAGTTACCATGGCAACAGAACCCCATCGTTACCATGGAAACACAACCCCATGGTTGCCATGGCAACACAACCCCATGGTTGCCAAGGCAACTAAACCCCATAGTTTCCATAGCAACCGAACCCCATAGTTACCATGGCAACAGAACCCCATTGTTGCCATGGAAACACTACCCCATGGTTGCCATGGCAACAGAACCCCATAGTTGCCATGGCAACAATACGCCATGGTTACTATGGCAACACAACCCCATGGTTACCATGGCAACACAACCCCATGGTTACCATGGCAACAGAACCCCGTGGTTGCCATGGCAACTAAACGCCATGGTTACCATGGCAACACAACCCCATGGTTGCCATGGCAACCCAACCCCATGGTTACCATGGCAACCCAACCCCATGGTTACCATGGCAACCAAACCCCGTGGTTGCCATGGCAACCCAACCCCATCGTTTCCATGGCAACACAACCCCATGGTTGCCATGGAAACACTACCCCATGGTTGCCAGGGCAACAGAACCCCATAGTTGCCATGGCAACAAAACGCCATGGTTACCATGGCAACACAACCCCATGGTTGCCATGGCAAGCCAACCCCATGGTTACCATGGCAACTAAACCCCATAGTTTCCATAGCAACCCAACCCCAGAGTTACCATGGCAACACCACCCCATGGTTGCCATGGAAACACTACCCCATGGTTGCCATGGCAACAGAACCCCATAGTTGCCATGGCAACAAAACGCCACGGTTGCCATGGCAACAGAACCCCATAGTTGCCATGGCAACAAAACGCCATGGTTACCATGGCAACACAACCCCGTGGTTGCCATGGCAACCCAACCCCATGGTTACCATGGCAACACAACCGCATGATTACCACAACAACACAACCGCATGGTTACCACGGCAACCCAACTGAATGTTTACCATGGCATCTCAACACCATGGTTGCCATGGCAACTAAACCCCATAGTTTCCATAGCAACCCAACCCCATAGTTACCTAGGCAACAAAACCCCATCGTTACCATGGCAACACAACCCCATGGTTGCCATGGCAACACAACCCCATAGTTGCCATGGCAACTAAACGCCATGGTTACCATGGCAACACAACCTAATGGTTGCCATGGCAACACAACCCCACGGTTACCATAGCAACCAAACCCCGTGGTTGCCATGGCAAGCCAACCCCATGGTTAACATGGCAACACAACCCCATGGTTTCCATGGCAACACAATCCCGTGGTTGTCATGGCAACCCAACCCCATCGTTTCCATGGCAACACAACCCCATGGTTGCCTTGGAAACACTACCCCAAGGTTGCCATGGCAACAGAACCCCATAGTTGCCATGGCAACAAAAAGCCATGGTTACCATGGCAACACTACCCCATGGCTGCCATGGCAACCCAACCCCATGGTTACCATGGCAACACAACCGCATGGTTACCATAGCAACCCAACCCCATAGTTACCATGGCAAAACAACCCCATGGTTGCCATGGAAACACTACCCCATGGTTGCCATGGCAACAGAACACCATAGTTGCCATGGCAACAAAACGCCATGGTTACCATGGCAACAGAACCCCATAGTTGCCATGGCAACAAAACGCCATGGTTACCATGGCAACACAACCCCATGGTTGCCATGGCAACACAACCCCATGGTTGCCAAGGCAACTAAACCCCATAGTTTCTATAGCAACCCAACCCCATGGTTACCATGGCAACACAACCCCATGGTTGCCATGGAAACACTACCCCATGGTTGCCATGGCAACAGAACCCCATAGTTGCCATGGCAACAAAACGCCATGGTTACCATGGCAACACAACCCCATGGTTACCATGGACACAGAACCCCATGGTTACCATAGCAACCAAACCCCGTGGTTGCCATGGCAACCCAACACCATGGTTACCACGGCAACCCAACTGCATGGTTACCACGGCATAACAACCCCATGGTTCCCATGGCAACACAACCCCATGGTTGCCATGGAAACACTACCCCATGGTTACCATGGCAACGGAACCCCGTAGCTGCCATGGTAACTAAACGCCATGGTTCCCATGGCAACACAACCCCATGGTTGCCATGGCAACCCAACCCCATGGTTACCATGGCAACACAACCCCATGTTTCCCATGGCAACACAACACCGTGCTTGCCATGGCAACGCAACCCCATAGTTACCATGGCAACCAAACCCCGTGGTTGCCATGGCAACGCAACACCATGGTTACCATGGCAACACAACCCCATGGTTCCCATGGCAACACAACCCCGTGGTTGCCATGGCAACCCAACCCCATCGTTTCCATGGCAACACAACCCCATGGTTGCCATGGAAACACTACCCCATGTTTGCCATGGCAACAGAACACCATAGTTGCCATGGCAACAAAACGCCATTGTTACCATGGCAACACAACCCCATGGTTGCCATGGCAACCCAACCCCATGGTTACCATGGCAACTAAACCCCATAGTTTCCATAGCAACCCAACCCCATAGTTACCATGGCAACACCACCCCATGGTTGCCATGGAAACACTACCCCATGGTTGCCATGGCAACAGAACCCCATAGTTGCCATGGCAACAAAACGCCATGGTTGGCATGGCAACAGAACCCCATAGTTGCCATGGCAACAAAACGCCATGGTTACCATGGCAACACAACCCCACGGTTGCCATGGCAACCAAACCCCATGGTTGCCAAGGCAACTAAACCCCATAGTTTCCATAGCAACCCAACCCCATAGTTACCATGGCAACACCACCCCATGGTTGCCATGGAAACACTACCCCATGGTTGCCATGGCAACAGAACCCCATAGCTGCCATGGCAACAAAACGCCATGGTTACCATGGCAACACAACCCATGGTTACCATAGCAACCCAACCCCATAGTTACCATGGCAACAAAACCCCATGGTTGCCATGGAAACACTACCCCATGGTTGCCATGGCAACAGAACCCCATAGTTGCCATGGCAACAATACGCCATGGTTACCATGGCAACACAACCGCATGGTTGCCATGGCAACCCAACCCCATAGTTGCCATGGCAACTAAACTCCATGGTTACCATGGCAACCCAACCCCATGGTTACCATGGACACAGAACCCCATGGTTACCATAGCAACCAAACCCCGTGGTTGCCATGGCAACCCAACCCCATGGTTACCATGGCAACACAACCCCATGGTTACCACAAAAACAACACCGCATGGTTACCACGGGAACCCAACTGCATGGTTACCATGGCAACACAACCGCATGGTTACCATCGCAACCCAACCCCATAGTTACCATAGCAACTCAACCCCATAGTTACCATGGCAACACAACCCCATCGTTACCATGGCAACACAACCCCATGGTTGCCATGGCAACCCAACCCCATGGTTGCCATGGCAACACAACCCCATGGTTACCATGGCAAGCCAACCCCATAGTTGCCATGGCAACACAACCACATGGTTACCATGGCAACCCAACCCCATGGTTGCCATGGCAACCCAACCCCATGGTTGCCATGGCAACACAACCCCATTGTTACCATGGCAACACAACCCCATGGTTGCCATGGCAACCCAACCCCATGGTTACCATGGCAACAGAACCCCATAGTTACCATGGCAGCACAACCCCATCGTTACCATGGCAACACAACCACCATGGTTGCCATGGCAACCCAACCCCATGGTTACCATGGCAACAGAACCCCATAGTTGCCATGGCAACAAAACGCCATGGTTACCATGGCAACACAACCCCATGGTTGCCATGGCAAGCCAACCCCATAGTTGCCATGGCAACACAACCCCATGGTTACCATGGCAACACTACCCCATGGTTGCCATGGCAACCCCACCCCATGGTTGCCATGGCAAGCCAACCCCATAGTTACCATGGCAGCACAACCCCATCGTTACCATGGCAAGACAACCCCATGGTTGCCATGGCAACCCAACCCCATGGTTACCATGGCAACAGAACCCCATAATTGCCATGGCAACAAAACGCCATGGTTACCATGGCAACACAACCCCATAGTTGCCATGGCAACCCAACCCCATGGTTACCATGGCAACAGAACCCCATAGTTGCCATGGCAACACAACCCCATCGTTACCATGGCAACACAACGCCATGTTTGCCATGGCAACCCAACCCCATAGTTACCATGGCAACACAACCCCATGGTTCCCATGGCAACACAACACCGTTGTTGCCATGGCAAGCCAACCCCATCGTTACCATGGCAACACAACCCCATGGTTGCCATGGAAACACTACCCCATGGTTGCCATGGCAACAGAACCCCATAGTTGCCATGGCAACAAAACGCCATGGTTACCATGGCAACACAACCCATGGTTACCATAGCAACCCAACCCCATAGTTACCATGGCAACACAACCCCATGGTTGCCATGGAAACACTACCCCATGGTTGCCATGGCAACAGAACCCCATAGTTGCCATGGCAACTAAACGCCATGGTTACCATGGCAACCCAACCCCATGGTTACCATGGACACAGAACCCCATGGTTACCATAGCAACCAAACCCCGCGGTTGCCATGGCAACCCAACCCCATGGTTACCATGGCAACACAACCCCATGGTTACCACAACAACAACACCGCATGGTTACCGCGGCAACCCAACTGCATGGTTACCACGGCATCTCAACCCCATGGTTGCCATGGCAACTAAACCCCATAGTTTCCATAGTAACACAACCCCATAGTTACCATGGCAACACAACCCCATCGTTACCATGGCAACACAACCCCATGGTTGCCATGGCAACACAACCCCATGGTTACCATGGCAACAGAACACCGTAGCTGCCATGGCAACTAAACGACATGGTTACCATGGCAACACAACCCCATGGTTGCCATGGCAACCCAACCCCATGGTTACCATGGCAACACAACCCCATGTTTCCCATGGCAACACAACCCCGTGCTTGCCATGGCAACGCAACCCCATGGTTACCATGGCAACCAAACCCCGTGGTTGCGATGGCAACTCAACACCATGGTTACCATGGCAACACAACCCCATGGTTCCCACGGAAACACAACCCCATGGTTACCATTGCAACACAACCCCATGGTTCCCATGGCAACACAACACCGTGGTTGCCATGGCAAGCCAACCCCATCGTTACCATGGCAACACAACCCCATGGTTGCCATGGAAACACTACCCCATGGTTGCCATGGCAACAGAACCCCATAGTTGCCATGGCAACAAAACGCCATTGTTACCATGGCAACACAACCCATGGTTACCATAGCAACCCAACCCCATAGTTACCATGGCAACACAACCCCATGGTTGCCATGGAAACACTACCCCATGGTTGCCATGGCAACAGAACCCCCTAGTTGCCATGGCAACAATACGCCATGGTTACCATGGCAACACAACCCCATGGTTGCCATGGCAACCCAACACCATAGTTGCCATGGCAACTAAACGCCATGGTTACCATGGCAACCCAACCCCATGGTTACCATGGACACAGAACCCCATGGTTACCATAGCAACCAAACCCCGTGGTTGCCATGGCAACCCAACCCCATGGTTACCATGGCAACACAACCCCATGGTTACCACAACAACAACACCGCATGGTTACCGCGGCAACCCAACTGCATCGTTACCACGGAATCTCAACCCCATGGTTGCCATGGCAACTAAACCCCATAGTTTCCATAGTAACACAACCCCATAGTTACCATGGCAACACAACCCCATCGTTACCATGGCAACACAACCCCATGGTTGCCATGGCAACACAACCCCATGGTTACCATGGCAACAGAACCCCGTAGCTGCCATGGCAACTAAACGACATGGTTACCATGGCAACACAACCCCATGGTTGCCATGGCAACCCAACCCCATGGTTACCATGGCAACACAACCCCATGTTTCCCATGGCAACACAACCCCGTGCTTGCCATGGCAACGCAACCCCATGGTTACCATGGCAACCAAACCCCGTGGTTGCCATGGCAACTCAACACCATGGTTACCATGGCAACACAACCCCATGGTTCCCATGGAAACACAACCCCATGGTTACCATTGCAACACAACCCCATGGTTCCCATGGCAACACAACACCGTGGTTGCCATGGCAAGCCAACCCCATCGTTACCATGGCAACACAACCCCATGGTTGCCATGGAAACACTACCCCATGGTTGCCATGGCAACAGAACCCCATAGTTGCCATGGCAACAAAACGCCATGGTTACCATGGCAACACAACCCATGGTTACCATAGCAACCCAACCCCATAGTTACCATGGCAACACAACCCCAAGGTTGCCATGGAAACACTACCCCATGGTTGCCATGGCAACAGAACCCCATAGTTGCCATGGGAACAAAACGCCATGGTTGCCATGGCAACAGAACCCCATAATTGCCATGGCTACAAAACGCCGTGGTTGCCATGGCAACACAACCCCATGGTTGCCATGGCAACACAACCCCATGGTTGCCAAGGCAGCTAAACCCCATAGTTTCCATAGCAACCCAACCCCATAGTTACCATGGCAACACAACCCCATGGTTGCCATGGAAACACTACCCCATGATTGCCATGGCAACAGAACCCCATAGTTTCCATGGCAACAATACGCCATGGTTACCATGGCAACACAACCCCATGGTTGCCATGGCAACCCAACCCCATAGTTGCCATAGCAACTAAACGCCATGGTTACCATGGCAACCCAACCCCATGGTTACCATGGACACAGAACCCCATGGTTACCATAGCAACCAAACCCCGTGGTTGCCATGAGAACCCAACCCCATGGTTACCATGGCAACACAACCCCATGGTTACCACAACAACAACACCGCATGGTTACCACGGCAACCCAACTGCATGGTTACCACGGCATCTCAACCCCACGGTTGCCATGGCAACTAAACCCCATAGTTTCCATAGCAACACAACCCCATAGTTACCATGGCAACACAACCCCATGGTTACCATGGCAACACAACCCCATGGTTGCCATGGCAACCCAACCCCATGGTTACCATGGCAACAGAACCCCGTAGCTGCCATGGCAACTAAACGCCATGGTTACCATGGCAACACAACCCCATGGTTGCCATGACAACCCAACCCCATGGTTACCATGGCAACACAACCCCATGTTTCCCATGGCAACACAACCCCGTGCTTGCCATGGCAACGCAACCCCATGGTTACCATGGCAACACAACCCCATGGTTGCCATGGAAACACTACCCCATGGTTGCCATGGCAACAGAACCCCATAGTTGCCATGGCAACAAAACGCCATGGTTACCATGGAAACACAAACCATGGTTACCATAGCAACCCAACCCCATAGTTACCATGGCAACACAACCCCATGGTTGCCATGGAAACACTACCCCATGGTTGCCATGGCAACAGAACCCCATAGTTGCCATGGCAAAAAAACGCCATGGTTGCCATGGCAACAGAACCCCATAATTGCCATGGCTACAAAACGCCGTGGTTGCCATGGCAACACAACCCCATGGTTGCCATGGCAACACAACCCCATGGTTGCCAAGGCAGCTAAACCCCATAGTTTCCATAGCAACCCAACCCCATAGTTACCATGGCAACACAACCCCATGGTTGCCATGGAAACACTACCCCATGGTTGCCATGGCAACAGAACCCCATAGTTGCCATGGCAACAATACGCCATGGTTACCATGGCAACACAACCCCATGGTTGCCATGGCAACCCAACCCCATAGTTGCCATGGCAACTAAACGCCATGGTTACCATGGCAACCCAACCCCATGGTTACCATGGACACAGAACCCCATGGTTACCATAGCAACCAAACCCCGTGGTTTCCATGGCAACCCAACCCCATGGTTACCATGGCAACACAACCCCATGGTTACCACAACAACAACACCGCATGGTTACCACGGCAACCCAACTGCATGGTTACCACGGCATCTCAACCCCACGGTTGCCATGGCAACTAAACCCCATAGTTTCCATAGCAACACAACCCCATAGTTACCATGGCAACACAACCCCATGGTTACCATGGCAACACAACCCCATGGTTGCCATGGCAACCCAACCCCATGGTTACCATGGCAACAGAACCCCGTAGCTGCCATGGCAACTAAACGCCATGGTTACCATGGCAACACAACCCCATGGTTGCCATGACAACCCAACCCCATGGTTACCATGGCAACACAACCCCATGTTTCCCATGGCAACACAACCCCGTGCTTGCCATGGCAACGCAACCCCATGGTTACCATGGCAGCCAAACCCCGTGGTTGCCATGGCAACGCAACACCATGGTTACCATGGCAACACAACCCCATGGTTCCCATGGCAACACAACCCCGTGGTTGCCATGGCAACCCAACCCCATCGTTTCCATGGCAACACAACCCCATGGTTGCCATGGAAACACTACCCCATTGTTGCCATGGCAACACAACCCCATGGTTGCCATGGCAACACAACCCCTTGGTTTCCAAGGCAACTAAACCCCTTAGTTTCCATAGCAACCCAACCCCATAGTTACCATGGCAACACAACCCCATGGTTGCCATGGAAACACTACCCCATGGTTGCCATGGCAACAGAACCCCATAGTTGCCGTGGCAACAATACGCCATGGTTACCATGGCAACACAACCCCATGGTTGCCATGGCAACCCAACCCCATAGTTGCCATGGCAACGAAACGCCATGGTTACCATGGCAACCCAACCCCATGGTTACCATGGACACAGAACCCCATGGTTACCATAGCAACCAAACCCCGTGGTTGCCATGGCAACCCAACCCCATAGTTACCATGGCAACCCAACCCCATAGTTACCATGGCAGCACAACCCCATCGTTACCATGGCAACACAACCCCATGGTTGCCATGGCAACCCAACCCCATGGTTACCATGGCAACAGAACCCCATAGTTGCCATGGCAACAAAACGCCATGGTTACCATGGCAACAGAACCCCATAGTTGCCATGGCAACCCAACCCCATGGTTACCATGGCAACACAACCCCATGGTTCCCATGGCAACACAACACCGTGGTTGCCATGGAAACACTACCCCATGGTTGCCATGGCAACAGAACCCCATAGTTGCCATGGCAACAAAACGCCATGGTTGCCATAGCAACAGAACCCCATAATTGCCATGGCTACAAAACGCCGTGGTTACCATGGCAACACAACCCCATGGTTGCCATGGCAACCCAACCCCATGGTTGCCATGGAAACTAAACCCCATAGTTTCCATAGCAACCCAACCCCATAGTTACCATGGCAACACAACCCCATGGTTGCCATGGAAACACTACCCCATGGTTGCCATGGCAACAGAACCCCATAGTTGCCATGGCAACAATACGCCATGGTTACCATGGCAACACAACCCCATGGTTTCCATGGCAACCCAACCCCATAGTTGCCATGGCAACTAAACGCCATGGTTACCATGGCAACCCAAACCCATGGTTACCATGGACACAGAACGCCATGGTTACCATAGCAACCAAACCCCGTGGTTGCCATGGCAACCCAACCCCATGGTTACCATGGCAACACAACCCCATGGTTCCCATGGCAACACAACCCCGTGGTTGCCATGGCAACCCAACCCCATCGTTTCCATGGCAACACAACCCCATGGTTGCCATGGCAACACAACCCCGTGCTTGCCATGGCAACGCAACCCCATGGTTACCATGGCAACCAAACCCTGTGGTTGCCATGGCAACCCAACCCCATCGTTTCCATGGCAACACAACCCCATGGTTGCCATGGAAACACTACCCCATGGTTGCCATGGCAACAGAACCCCATAGTTGCCATGGTAACAAAACGCCATGGTTACCATGGCAACACAACCCCATGGTTGCCATGGCAACCCAACCCCATGGTTACCATGGCAACTAAACCCCATAGTTTCCATGGCAACCCAACCCCATAGTTACCATGGCAACAGCACCCCATGGTTGCCATGGAAACACTACCCCATGGTTGCCATGGCAACGGAACCCCATAGTTGCCATGGCAACAAAACGCCATGGTTGCAATGGCAACAGAACCCCATAGTTGCCATGGCAACAAAACGCCATGGTTACCATGGCAACACAACCCCGTGCTTGCCATGGCAACGCAACCCCATGGTTACCATGGCAACCAAACCCCGTGGTTGCCATGGCAACGCAACACCATGGTTACCATGGCAACACAACCCCATGGTTCCCATGGCAACACAACCCCGTGGTTGCCATGGCAACCCAACCCCATTGTTTCCATGGCAACACAACCCCATGGTTGCCATGGAAACACTACCCCATTGTTGCCATGGCAACACAACCCCATGGTTGCCATGGAAACACTACCCCATGGTTGCCATGGCAACAGAACCCCATAGTTGCCGTGGCAACAATACGCCATGGTTACCATGGCAACACAACCCCATGGTTGCCATGGCAACACAACCCCATGGTTGCCATGGAAACACTACCCCATGGTTGCCATGGCAACAGAACCCCATAGTTGCCATGGCAACGAAACACCATGGTTACCATGGCAACCCAACCCCATGGTTACCATGGACACAGAACCCCATGGTTACCATAGCAACCAAACACCGTGGTTGCCATGGCAACCCAACCCCATAGTTACCATGGCAACCCAACCCCATAGTTACCATGGCAGCACAACCCCATCGTTACCATGGCAACACAACCCCATGGTTGCCATGGCAACCCAACCCCATGGTTACCATGGCAACAGAACCCCATAGTTGCCATGGCAACAAAACGCCATGGTTACCATGGGAACAGAACCCCATAGTTGCCATGGCAACCCAACCCCATGGTTACCATGGCAACACAACCCCATGGTTCCCATGGCAACACAACACCGTGGTTGCCATGGCAAACCAACCCCATGGTTCCCATGGCAACACAACCCCATGGTTGCCATGGAAACACTACCCCATGGTTGCCATGGCAACAGAACCCCATAGTTGCCATGGCAACAAAACGCCATGGTTGCCATAGCAACAGAACCCCATAATTGCCATGGCTACAAAACGCCGTGGTTACCATGGCAACCCAACCCCATGGTTGCCATGGCAACCCAACCCCATGGTTGCCAAGGAAACTAAACCCCATAGTTTCCATAGCAACCCAACCCCATAGTTACCATGGCAACACAACCCCATGGTTGCCATGGAAACACTACCCCATGGTTGCCATGGCAACAGAACCCCATAGTTGCCATGGCAACAATACGCCATGGTTACCATGGCAACACAACCCCATGGTTGCCATGGCAACCCAACCCCATAGTTGCCATGGCAACTAAACGCCATGGTTACCATGGCAACCCAAACCAATGGTTACCATGGACACAGAACGCCATGGTTACCATAGCAACCAAACCCCGTGGTTGCCATGGCAACAGAACCCCATGGTTACCATGGCAACACAACCCCATGGTTCCCATGGCAACACAACCCCGTGGTTGCCATGGCAACCCAACCCCATGGTTACCATGGCAACCAAACCCTGTGGTTGCCATGGCAACCCAACCCCATCGTTTCCATGGCAACACAACCCCATGGTTGCCATGGAAACACTACCCCATGGTTGCCATGGCAACAGAACCCCATGGTTGCCATGGCAACAAAACGCCATGGTTACCATGGCAACACAACCCCGTGGTTGCCATGGCAACCCAATCCCATGGTTACCATGGCAACACAACCGCATGGTTACCACAACAACACAACCGCATGGTTACCACGGCAACCCAACTGAATGGTTACCATGGCATCTCAACACCATGGTTGCCATGGCAACTAAACCCCATAGTTTCCATAGCAACCCAACCCCATAGTTACCATGGCAACAGAACCCCATAGTTACCATGGCAACACAACCCCATGGTTGCCATGGCAACACAACCCCATGGTTGCCAAGGCAACTAAACCCCATAGTTTCCATAGCAACCCAACCCCATAGTTACCATGGCAACACAACCCCATGGTTACCATGGCAACACAACCCCATGGTTGCCATGGCAAGCCAACCCCATGGTTACCATGGCAACAGAACCCCGTAGCTGCCATGGCAACTAAACGCCATGGTTACCATGGCAACACAACCCCATGGTTCCCATGGCAACCCAACCCCATGGTTACCATGGCAACACAACCCCATGGTTCCCATGGCAACACAACCCCGTGGTTGCCATGGCAACCCAACCCCATGGTTACCATGGCAACCAAACCCCGTGGTTGCCATGGCAACCCAACCCCATCGTTTCCATGGCAACACAACCCCATGGTTGCCATGGAAACACTACCCCATGGTTGCCATGGCAACAGAACCCCATAGTTGCCATGGCAACAAAACGCCATGGTTACCATGGCAACACAACCCCATGGTTGCCATGGCAAGCCAACCCCATGGTTACCATGGCAACTAAATCCCATAGTTTCCATAGCAACCCAACCCCATAGTTACCATGGCAACACCACCCCATGGTTGCCATGGAAACACTACCCCATGGTTGCCATGGCAACAGAACCCCATAGTTGCCATGGCAACAAAACGCCATGGTTGCCATGGCAACAGAACCCCATAGTTGCCATGGCAACAAAACGCCATGGTTACCATGGCAACACAACCCCGTGGTTGCCATGGCAACCCAATCCCATGGTTACCATGGCAACACAACCGCATGGTTACCACAACAACACAACCGCATGGTTACCACGGCAACCCAACTGAATGTTTACCATGGCATCTCAACACCATGGTTGCCATGGCAACTAAACCCCATAGTTTCCATAGCAACCCAACCCCATAGTTACCATGGCAACACAACCCCATCGTTACCATGGCAACACAACCCCATGGTTGCCATGGCAACACAACCCCATAGTTGCCATGGCAACTAAACGCCATGGTTACCATGGCAACACAACCCCATAGTTGCCATGGCAACACAACCCCACGGTTACCATAGCAACCAAACCCCGTGGTTGCCATGGCAACCCAACCCCATGGTTAACATGCCAACACAACCCCATGGTTCCCATGGCAACACAATCCCGTGGTTGTCATGGCAACCCAACCCCATCGTTACTATGGCAACACAACCCCATGGTTGCCATGGAAAAACTACCCCGTGATTGCCATGGCAACACAACCCCATCGTTACCATGGCAACACAACCCCATAATTGCCATTCCAAGAGAACTGCCTGGTTACCATTGCAACCCAACCCCATCGTTACCATGGCAACCCAACCCCATGGTTGCCTTGGAAACACTACCCCAAGGTTGCCATGGCAACAGAACCCCATAGTTGCCATGGTAACAAAACGCCATGGTTACCATGGCAACACAACCCCATGGTTGCCATGGCAACCCAACCCCATGGTTACCATGACAACACAACCCCATGGTTACCATGGCAGCACAACCCCATCGTTACCATGGCAACACAACCACCATGGTTGCCATGGCAACCCAACCCCATGGTTACCATGGCAACAGAACCCCATAGTTGCCATGGCAACAAAACGCCATGGTTACCATGGCAACCCAACCCCATGGTTGCCATGGCAAGCCAACCCCATAGTTGCCATGGCAACACAACCCCATGGTTACCATGGCAACACTACCCCATGGTTGCCATGGCAACCCCACCCCATGGTTGCCATGGCAAGCCAACCCCATAGTTACCATGGCAGCACAACCCCATCGTTACCATGGCAAGACAACCCCATGGTTGCCATGGCAACCCAACCCCATGGTTACCATGGCAACAGAACCCCATAATTGCCATGGCAACAAAACGCCATGGTTACCATGGCAACACAACCCCATAGTTGCCATGGCAACCCAACCCCATGGTTACCATGGCAACAGAACCCCATAGTTGCCATGGCAACACAACCCCATCGTTACCATGGCAACACAACGCCATGTTTGCCATGGCAACCCAACCCCATAGTTACCATGGCAACACAACCCCATGGTTCCCATGGCAACACAACACCGTTGTTGCCATGGCAAGCCAACCCCATCGTTACCATGGCAACACAACCCCATGGTTGCCATGGAAACACTACCCCATGGTTGCCATGGCAACAGAACCCCATAGTTGCCATGGCAACAAAACGCCATGGTTACCATGGCAACACAACCCATGGTTACCATAGCAACCCAACCCCATAGTTACCATGGCAACACAACCCCATGGTTGCCATGGCAACACAACCCCATGGTTACCATGGCAACAGAACACCGTAGCTGCCATGGCAACTAAACGACATGGTTACCATGGCAACACAACCCCATGGTTGCCATGGCAACCCAACCCCATGGTTACCATGGCAACACAACCCCATGTTTCCCATGGCAACACAACCCCGTGCTTGCCATGGCAACGCAACCCCATGGTTACCATGGCAACCAAACCCCGTGGTTGCGATGGCAACTCAACACCATGGTTACCATGGCAACACAACCCCATGGTTCCCACGGAAACACAACCCCATGGTTACCATTGCAACACAACCCCATGGTTCCCATGGCAACACAACACCGTGGTTGCCATGGCAAGCCAACCCCATCGTTACCATGGCAACACAACCCCATGGTTGCCATGGAAACACTACCCCATGGTTGCCATGGCAACAGAACCCCATAGTTGCCATGGCAACAAAACGCCATTGTTACCATGGCAACACAACCCATGGTTACCATAGCAACCCAACCCCATAGTTACCATGGCAACACAACCCCATGGTTGCCATGGAAACACTACCCCATGGTTGCCATGGCAACAGAACCCCCTAGTTGCCATGGCAACAATACGCCATGGTTACCATGGCAACACAACCCCATGGTTGCCATGGCAACCCAACACCATAGTTGCCATGGCAACTAAACGCCATGGTTACCATGGCAACCCAACCCCATGGTTACCATGGACACAGAACCCCATGGTTACCATAGCAACCAAACCCCGTGGTTGCCATGGCAACCCAACCCCATGGTTACCATGGCAACACAACCCCATGGTTACCACAACAACAACACCGCATGGTTACCGCGGCAACCCAACTGCATCGTTACCACGGCATCTCAACCCCATGGTTGCCATGGCAACTAAACCCCATAGTTTCCATAGTAACACAACCCCATAGTTACCATGGCAACACAACCCCATCGTTACCATGGCAACACAACCCCATGGTTGCCATGGCAACACAACCCCATGGTTACCATGGCAACAGAACCCCGTAGCTGCCATGGCAACTAAACGACATGGTTACCATGGCAACACAACCCCATGGTTGCCATGGCAACCCAACCCCATGGTTACCATGGCAACACAACCCCATGTTTCCCATGGCAACACAACCCCGTGCTTGCCATGGCAACGCAACCCCATGGTTACCATGGCAACCAAACCCCGTGGTTGCCATGGCAACTCAACACCATGGTTACCATGGCAACACAACCCCATGGTTCCCATGGAAACACAACCCCATGGTTACCATTGCAACACAACCCCATGGTTCCCATGGCAACACAACACCGTGGTTGCCATAGCAAGCCAACCCCATCGTTACCATGGCAACACAACCCCATGGTTGCCATGGAAACACTACCCCATGGTTGCCATGGCAACAGAACCCCATAGTTGCCATGGCAACAAAACGCCATGGTTACCATGGCAACACAACCCATGGTTACCATAGCAACCCAACCCCATAGTTACCATGGCAACACAACCCCAAGGTTGCCATGGAAACACTACCCCATGGTTGCCATGGCAACAGAACCCCATAGTTGCCATGGGAACAAAACGCCATGGTTGCCATGGCAACAGAACCCCATAATTGCCATGGCTACAAAACGCCGTGGTTGCCATGGCAACACAACCCCATGGTTGCCATGGCAACACAACCCCATGGTTGCCAAGGCAGCTAAACCCCATAGTTTCCATAGCAACCCAACCCCATAGTTACCATGGCAACACAACCCCATGGTTGCCATGGAAACACTACCCCATGATTGCCATGGCAACAGAACCCCATAGTTTCCATGGCAACAATACGCCATGGTTACCATGGCAACACAACCCCATGGTTGCCATGGCAACCCAACCCCATAGTTGCCATAGCAACTAAACGCCATGGTTACCATGGCAACCCAACCCCATGGTTACCATGGACACAGAACCCCATGGTTACCATAGCAACCAAACCCCGTGGTTGCCATGAGAACCCAACCCCATGGTTACCATGGCAACACAACCCCATGGTTACCACAACAACAACACCGCATGGTTACCACGGCAACCCAACTGCATGGTTACCACGGCATCTCAACCCCACGGTTGCCATGGCAACTAAACCCCATAGTTTCCATAGCAACACAACCCCATAGTTACCATGGCAACACAACCCCATGGTTACCATGGCAACACAACCCCATGGTTGCCATGGCAACCCAACCCCATGGTTACCATGGCAACAGAACCCCGTAGCTGCCATGGCAACTAAACGCCATGGTTACCATGGCAACACAACCCCATGGTTGCCATGACAACCCAACCCCATGGTTACCATGGCAACACAACCCCATGTTTCCCATGGCAACACAACCCCGTGCTTGCCATGGCAACGCAACCCCATGGTTACCATGGCAACACAACCCCATGGTTGCCATGGAAACACTACCCCATGGTTGCCATGGCAACAGAACCCCATAGTTGC
The DNA here is from genome assembly GCF_964035555.1 of Netta rufina. Classification (NCBI taxonomy): domain Eukaryota; kingdom Metazoa; phylum Chordata; class Aves; order Anseriformes; family Anatidae; genus Netta; species Netta rufina. Next base: position 136,458 of record NW_028168881.1, on the reverse strand, counting down.
CATGGCAACAAAACGCCATGGTTACCATGGAAACACAACCCATGGTTACCATAGCAACCCAACCCCATAGTTACCATGGCAACACAACCCCATGGTTGCCATGGAAACACTACCCCATGGTTGCCATGGCAACAGAACCCCATAGTTGCCATGGCAAAAAAACGCCATGGTTGCCATGGCAACAGAACCCCATAATTGCCATGGCTACAAAACGCCGTGGTTGCCATGGCAACACAACCCCATGGTTGCCATGGCAACACAACCCCATGGTTGCCAAGGCAGCTAAACCCCATAGTTTCCATAGCAACCCAACCCCATAGTTACCATGGCAACACAACCCCATGGTTGCCATGGAAACACTACCCCATGGTTGCCATGGCAACAGAACCCCATAGTTGCCATGGCAACAATACGCCATGGTTACCATGGCAACACAACCCCATGGTTGCCATGGCAACCCAACCCCATAGTTGCCATGGCAACTAAACGCCATGGTTACCATGGCAACCCAACCCCATGGTTACCATGGACACAGAACCCCATGGTTACCATAGCAACCAAACCCCGTGGTTTCCATGGCAACCCAACCCCATGGTTACCATGGCAACACAACCCCATGGTTACCACAACAACAACACCGCATGGTTACCACGGCAACCCAACTGCATGGTTACCACGGCATCTCAACCCCACGGTTGCCATGGCAACTAAACCCCATAGTTTCCATAGCAACACAACCCCATAGTTACCATGGCAACACAACCCCATGGTTACCATGGCAACACAACCCCATGGTTGCCATGGCAACCCAACCCCATGGTTACCATGGCAACAGAACCCCGTAGCTGCCATGGCAACTAAACGCCATGGTTACCATGGCAACACAACCCCATGGTTGCCATGACAACCCAACCCCATGGTTACCATGGCAACACAACCCCATGTTTCCCATGGCAACACAACCCCGTGCTTGCCATGGCAACGCAACCCCATGGTTACCATGGCAACCAAACCCCGTGGTTGCCATGGCAACGCAACACCATGGTTACCATGGCAACACAACCCCATGGTTCCCATGGCAACACAACCCCGTGGTTGCCATGGCAACCCAACCCCATCGTTTCCATGGCAACACAACCCCATGGTTGCCATGGAAACACTACCCCATTGTTGCCATGGCAACACAACCCCATGGTTGCCATGGCAACACAACCCCTTGGTTTCCAAGGCAACTAAACCCCTTAGTTTCCATAGCAACCCAACCCCATAGTTACCATGGCAACACAACCCCATGGTTGCCATGGAAACACTACCCCATGGTTGCCATGGCAACAGAACCCCATAGTTGCCGTGGCAACAATACGCCATGGTTACCATGGCAACACAACCCCATGGTTGCCATGGCAACCCAACCCCATAGTTGCCATGGCAACGAAACGCCATGGTTACCATGGCAACCCAACCCCATGGTTACCATGGACACAGAACCCCATGGTTACCATAGCAACCAAACCCCGTGGTTGCCATGGCAACCCAACCCCATAGTTACCATGGCAACCCAACCCCATAGTTACCATGGCAGCACAACCCCATCGTTACCATGGCAACACAACCCCATGGTTGCCATGGCAACAAAACCCCATGGTTACCATGGCAACAGAACCCCATAGTTGCCATGGCAACAAAACGCCATGGTTACCATGGCAACAGAACCCCATAGTTGCCATGGCAACCCAACCCCATGGTTACCATGGCAACACAACCCCATGGTTCCCATGGCAACACAACACCGTGGTTGCCATGGAAACACTACCCCATGGTTGCCATGGCAACAGAACCCCATAGTTGCCATGGCAACAAAACGCCATGGTTGCCATAGCAACAGAACCCCATAATTGCCATGGCTACAAAACGCCGTGGTTACCATGGCAACACAACCGCATGGTTACCATGGCAACACAACCCCATGGTTGCCATTCCAAAAGAACCGCCTGATAACAATTGCAACCCAACCCCATAGTTACCATGGCAACACAACCCCATGGTTGCCATGGAAACACTACCCCATGGTTGCCATGGCAACAGAACCCCATAGTTGCCATGGCAACAATACGCCATGGTTACCATGGCAACACAACCCCATGGTTTCCATGGCAACCCAACCCCATAGTTGCCATGGCAACTAAACGCCATGGTTACCATGGCAACCCAAACCCATGGTTACCATGGACACAGAACGCCATGGTTACCATAGCAACCAAACCCCGTGGTTGCCATGGCAACCCAACCCCATGGTTACCATGGCAACACAACCCCATGGTTCCCATGGCAACACAACCCCGTGGTTGCCATGGCAACCCAACCCCATCGTTTCCATGGCAACACAACCCCATGGTTGCCATGGCAACACAACCCCGTGCTTGCCATGGCAACGCAACCCCATGGTTACCATGGCAACCAAACCCTGTGGTTGCCATGGCAACCCAACCCCATCGTTTCCATGGCAACACAACCCCATGGTTGCCATGGAAACACTACCCCATGGTTGCCATGGCAACAGAACCCCATAGTTGCCATGGTAACAAAACGCCATGGTTACCATGGCAACACAACCCCATGGTTGCCATGGCAACAAAACCCCATGGTTACCATGGCAACTAAACCCCATAGTTTCCATGGCAACCCAACCCCATAGTTACCATGGCAACAGCACCCCATGGTTGCCATGGAAACACTACCCCATGGTTGCCATGGCAACGGAACCCCATAGTTGCCATGGCAACAAAACGCCATGGTTGCAATGGCAACAGAACCCCATAGTTGCCATGGCAACAAAACGCCATGGTTACCATGGCAACACAACCCCGTGCTTGCCATGGCAACGCAACCCCATGGTTACCATGGCAACCAAACCCCGTGGTTGCCATGGCAACGCAACACCATGGTTACCATGGCAACACAACCCCATGGTTCCCATGGCAACACAACCCCGTGGTTGCCATGGCAACCCAACCCCATTGTTTCCATGGCAACACAACCCCATGGTTGCCATGGAAACACTACCCCATTGTTGCCATGGCAACACAACCCCATGGTTGCCATGGAAACACTACCCCATGGTTGCCATGGCAACAGAACCCCATAGTTGCCGTGGCAACAATACGCCATGGTTACCATGGCAACACAACCCCATGGTTGCCATGGCAACACAACCCCATGGTTGCCATGGAAACACTACCCCATGGTTGCCATGGCAACAGAACCCCATAGTTGCCATGGCAACGAAACACCATGGTTACCATGGCAACCCAACCCCATGGTTACCATGGACACAGAACCCCATGGTTACCATAGCAACCAAACACCGTGGTTGCCATGGCAACCCAACCCCATAGTTACCATGGCAACCCAACCCCATAGTTACCATGGCAGCACAACCCCATCGTTACCATGGCAACACAACCCCATGGTTGCCATGGCAACCCAACCCCATGGTTACCATGGCAACAGAACCCCATAGTTGCCATGGCAACAAAACGCCATGGTTACCATGGGAACAGAACCCCATAGTTGCCATGGCAACCCAACCCCATGGTTACCATGGCAACACAACCCCATGGTTCCCATGGCAACACAACACCGTGGTTGCCATGGCAAACCAACCCCATGGTTCCCATGGCAACACAACCCCATGGTTGCCATGGAAACACTACCCCATGGTTGCCATGGCAACAGAACCCCATAGTTGCCATGGCAACAAAACGCCATGGTTGCCATAGCAACAGAACCCCATAATTGCCATGGATACAAAACGCCGTGGTTACCATGGCAACCCAACCCCATGGTTGCCATGGCAACCCAACCCCATGGTTGCCAAGGAAACTAAACCCCATAGTTTCCATAGCAACCCAACCCCATAGTTACCATGGCAACACAACCCCATGGTTGCCATGGAAACACTACCCCATGGTTGCCATGGCAACAGAACCCCATAGTTGCCATGGCAACAATACGCCATGGTTACCATGGCAACACAACCCCATGGTTGCCATGGCAACCCAACCCCATAGTTGCCATGGCAACTAAACGCCATGGTTACCATGGCAACCCAAACCAATGGTTACCATGGACACAGAACGCCATGGTTACCATAGCAACCAAACCCCGTGGTTGCCATGGCAACAGAACCCCATGGTTACCATGGCAACACAACCCCATGGTTCCCATGGCAACACAACCCCGTGGTTGCCATGGCAACCCAACCCCATGGTTACCATGGCAACCAAACCCTGTGGTTGCCATGGCAACCCAACCCCATCGTTTCCATGGCAACACAACCCCATGGTTGCCATGGAAACACTACCCCATGGTTGCCATGGCAACAGAACCCCATGGTTGCCATGGCAACAAAACGCCATGGTTACCATGGCAACACAACCCCGTGGTTGCCATGGCAACCCAATCCCATGGTTACCATGGCAACACAACCGCATGGTTACCACAACAACACAACCGCATGGTTACCACGGCAACCCAACTGAATGGTTACCATGGCATCTCAACACCATGGTTGCCATGGCAACTAAACCCCATAGTTTCCATAGCAACCCAACCCCATAGTTACCATGGCAACAGAACCCCATAGTTACCATGGCAACACAACCCCATGGTTGCCATGGCAACACAACCCCATGGTTGCCAAGGCAACTAAACCCCATAGTTTCCATAGCAACCCAACCCCATAGTTACCATGGCAACACAACCCCATGGTTACCATGGCAACACAACCCCATGGTTGCCATGGCAAGCCAACCCCATGGTTACCATGGCAACAGAACCCCGTAGCTGCCATGGCAACTAAACGCCATGGTTACCATGGCAACACAACCCCATGGTTCCCATGGCAACCCAACCCCATGGTTACCATGGCAACACAACCCCATGGTTCCCATGGCAACACAACCCCGTGGTTGCCATGGCAACCCAACCCCATGGTTACCATGGCAACCAAACCCCGTGGTTGCCATGGCAACCCAACCCCATCGTTTCCATGGCAACACAACCCCATGGTTGCCATGGAAACACTACCCCATGGTTGCCATGGCAACAGAACCCCATAGTTGCCATGGCAACAAAACGCCATGGTTACCATGGCAACACAACCCCATGGTTGCCATGGCAAGCCAACCCCATGGTTACCATGGCAACTAAATCCCATAGTTTCCATAGCAACCCAACCCCATAGTTACCATGGCAACACCACCCCATGGTTGCCATGGAAACACTACCCCATGGTTGCCATGGCAACAGAACCCCATAGTTGCCATGGCAACAAAACGCCATGGTTGCCATGGCAACAGAACCCCATAGTTGCCATGGCAACAAAACGCCATGGTTACCATGGCAACACAACCCCGTGGTTGCCATGGCAACCCAATCCCATGGTTACCATGGCAACACAACCGCATGGTTACCACAACAACACAACCGCATGGTTACCACGGCAACCCAACTGAATGTTTACCATGGCATCTCAACACCATGGTTGCCATGGCAACTAAACCCCATAGTTTCCATAGCAACCCAACCCCATAGTTACCATGGCAACACAACCCCATCGTTACCATGGCAACACAACCCCATGGTTGCCATGGCAACACAACCCCATAGTTGCCATGGCAACTAAACGCCATGGTTACCATGGCAACACAACCCCATAGTTGCCATGGCAACACAACCCCACGGTTACCATAGCAACCAAACCCCGTGGTTGCCATGGCAACCCAACCCCATGGTTAACATGCCAACACAACCCCATGGTTCCCATGGCAACACAATCCCGTGGTTGTCATGGCAACCCAACCCCATCGTTACTATGGCAACACAACCCCATGGTTGCCATGGAAAAACTACCCCGTGATTGCCATGGCAACACAACCCCATCGTTACCATGGCAACACAACCCCATAATTGCCATTCCAAGAGAACTGCCTGGTTACCATTGCAACCCAACCCCATCGTTACCATGGCAACCCAACCCCATGGTTGCCTTGGAAACACTACCCCAAGGTTGCCATGGCAACAGAACCCCATAGTTGCCATGGTAACAAAACGCCATGGTTACCATGGCAACACAACCCCATGGTTGCCATGGCAACCCAACCCCATGGTTACCATGGCAACACAACCCCATGGTTACCATAGCAACCCAACCCCATAGTTACCATGGCAACACAACCCCATGGTTGCCATGGAAACACTACCCCATGGTTGCCATGGCAACAGAACACCATAGTTGCCATGGCAACAAAACGCCATGGTTACCATGGCAACAGAACCCCATAGTTGCCATGGCAACAAAACGCCATGGTTACCATGGCAACACAACCCCATGGTTGCCATGGCAACACAACCCCATGGTTGCCAAGGCAACTAAACCCAATAGTTTCTATAGCAACCCAACCCCATGGTTCCCATGGCAACACAACCCCATGGTTGCCATGGAAACACTACCCCATGGTTGCCATGGCAACAGAACCCCATAGTTGCCATGGCAACTAAACGCCATGGTTACCATGGCAACACAACCCCATGGTTACCATGGACACAGAACCCCATGGTTACCATAGCAACCAAACCCCGTGGTTGCCATGGCAACCCAACACCATAGTTACCACGGCAACCCAACTGCATGGTTACCACGGCATCTCAACCCCATGGTTCCCATGGCAACACAACCCCATGGTTGCCTTGGAAACACTACCCCATGGTTACCATGGCAACAGAACCCCGTAGCTGCCATGGTAACTAAACGCCGTGGTTACCATGGCAACACAACCCCATGGTTGCCATGGCAACCCCACCCCATGGTTACCATGGCAACACAACCCCATGTTTACCATGGCAACACAACCCCGTGCTTGCCATGGCAACGCAACCCCATGGTTACCATGGCAACCAAACCCCGTGGTTGCCATGGCAACGCAACACCATGGTTACCATGGCAACACAACCCCATGGTTCCCATGGCAACACAATCCCGTGGTTGCCATGGCAACCCAACCCCATCGTTTCCATGGCAACACAACCCCATGGTTGCCATGGAAACACTACCCCTTGTTTGCCATGGCAACAGAACCCCATAGTTGCCATGGCAACAAAACGCCATGGTTACCATGGCAACACAACCCCATGGTTGCCATGGCAACCCAACCCCATGGTTACCATGGCAACTAAACCCCATAGTTTCCATAGCAACCCAACCCCATAGTTACCAAGGCAACACCACCCCATGGTTGCCATGGAAACACTACCCCATGGTTGCCATGGCAACAGAACCCCATAGTTGCCATGGCAAGAAAACGCCATGGTTCCCATGGCAACAGAACCCCATAGTTGCCATGGCAACAAAACGCCATGGTTACCATGGCAACACAACCCCATGGTTGCCATGGCAACCCAACCCCATGGTTGCCAAGGCAACTAAACCCCATAGTTTCCATAGCAACCCAACCCCATAGTTACCATGGCAACACAACCCCATGGTTGCCATGGAAACACTACCCCATGGTTGCCATGGCAACAGAACCCCATAGTTGCCATGGCAACAAAACGCCATGGTTACCATGGCAACACAACCCCGTGGTTGCCATGGCAACCCAATCCCATGGTTACCATGGCAACACAACCGCATGGTTACCACAACAACACAACCGCATGGTTACCACGGCAACCCAACTGAATGGTTACCATGGCATCTCAACACCATGGTTGCCATGGCAAATAAACCCCATAGTTTCCATAGCAACCCAACCCCATAGTTACCATGGCAACACAACCCCATCGTTACCATGGCAACACAACCCCATGGTTACCATGGCAACACAACCCCATGGTTGCCAAGGCAACTAAACCCCATAGTTTCCATAGCAACACAACCCCATAGTTACCATGGCAACACAACCCCATGGTTGCCATGGAAACACTACCCCATGGTTGCCATGGCAACAGAACCCCATAGTTGCCATGGCAACAATACGCCATGGTTACCATGGCAACACAACCCCATGGTTGCCATGGAAACCCAACCCCATAGTTGCCATGGCAACTAAACGCCATGGTTACCATGGCAACCCAACCCCATGGTTACCATGGACACAGAACCCCATGGTTACCATAGCAACCAAACCCCGTGGTTGCCATGGCAACCCAACCCCATGGTTACCATGGCAACACAACCCCATGGTTACCAAAAAAACAACACCGCATGGTTACCACGGCAACCCAACTGCATGGTTACCACGGCATCTCAACCCCATGGTTGCCATGGCAACTAAACCCCATAGTTTCCATAGCAACTCAACCCCATAGTTACCATGGCAACACAACCCCATCGTTACCATGGCAACACAACCCCATGGTTGCCATGGCAACCCAACCCCATGGTTACCATGGCAACAGAACCCCGTAGCTGCCATGGCAACTAAACGCCATGGTTACCATGGCAACACAACCCCATGGTTGCCATGGAAACACTACCCCATGGTTGCCATGGCAACAGAACACCATAGTTGCCATGGCAACAAAACGCCATGGTTACCATGGCAACAGAACCCCATAGTTGCCATGGCAACAAAACGCCATGGTTACCATGGCAACACAACCCCATGGTTGCCAAGGCAACTAAACCCCATAGTTTCCATAGCAACCCAACCCCATAGTTACCATGGCAACACAACCCCATGGTTACCATGGCAACACAACCCCATGGTTGCCATGGCAACCCAACCCCATGGTTACCATGGCAACAGAACCCCGTAGCTGCCATGGCAACTAAACGCCATGGTTACCATGGCAACACAACCCCATGGTTCCCATGGCAACCCAACCCCATGGTTACCATGGCAACACAACCCCATGGGTCCCATGGCAACACAACCCCGTGGTTGCCATGGCAACCCAACCCCATGGTTACCATGGCAACCAAACCCCGTGGTTGCCATGGCAACCCAACCCCATCGTTTCCATGGCAACACAACCCCATGGTTGCCATGGAAACACTACCCCATGGTTGCCATGGCAACAGAACCCCATAGTTGCCATGGCAACAAAACGCCATGGTTACCATGGCAACACAACCCCATGGTTGCCATGGCAAGCCAACCCCATGGTTACCATGGCAACTAAATCCCATAGTTTCCATAGCAACCCAACCCCATAGTTACCATGGCAACACCACCCCATGGTTGCCATGGAAACACTACCCCATGGTTTCCATGGCAACAGAACCCCATAGTTGCCATGGCAACAAAACGCCATGGTTGCCATGGCAACAGAACCCCATAGTTGCCATGGCAACAAAACGCCATGGTTACCATGGCAACACAACCCCGTGGTTGCCATGGCAACCCAATCCCATGGTTACCATGGCAACACAACCGCATGGTTACCACAACAACACAACCGCATGGTTACCACGGCAACCCAACTGAATGTTTACCATGGCATCTCAACACCATGGTTGCCATGGCAACTAAACCCCATAGTTTCCATAGCAACCCAACCCCATAGTTACCATGGCAACACAACCCCATCGTTACCATGGCAACACAACCCCATGGTTGCCATGGCAACACAACCCCATAGTTGCCATGGCAACTAAACGCCATGGTTACCATGGCAACACAACCCCATAGTTGCCATGGCAACACAACCCCACGGTTACCATAGCAACCAAACCCCGTGGTTGCCATGGCAACCCAACCCCATGGTTAACATGCCAACACAACCCCATGGTTCCCATGGCAACACAATCCCGTGGTTGTCATGGCAACCCAACCCCATCGTTACTATGGCAACACAACCCCATGGTTGCCATGGAAAAACTACCCCGTGATTGCCATGGCAACACAACCCCATCGTTACCATGGCAACACAACCCCATAATTGCCATTCCAAGAGAACTGCCTGGTTACCATTGCAACCCAACCCCATCGTTACCATGGCAACCCAACCCCATGGTTGCCTTGGAAACACTACCCCAAGGTTGCCATGGCAACAGAACCCCATAGTTGCCATGGTAACAAAACGCCATGGTTACCATGGCAACACAACCCCATGGTTGCCATGGCAACCCAACCCCATGGTTACCATGGCAACACAACCCCATGGTTACCATAGCAACCCAACCCCATAGTTACCATGGCAACACAACCCCATGGTTGCCATGGAAACACTACCCCATGGTTGCCATGGCAACAGAACACCATAGTTGCCATGGCAACAAAACGCCATGGTTACCATGGCAACAGAACCCCATAGTTGCCATGGCAACAAAACGCCATGGTTACCATGGCAACACAACCCCATGGTTGCCATGGCAACACAACCCCATGGTTGCCAAGGCAACTAAACCCAATAGTTTCTATAGCAACCCAACCCCATGGTTCCCATGGCAACACAACCCCATGGTTGCCATGGAAACACTACCCCATGGTTGCCATGGCAACAGAACCCCATAGTTGCCATGGCAACTAAACGCCATGGTTACCATGGCAACACAACCCCATGGTTACCATGGACACAGAACCCCATGGTTACCATAGCAACCAAACCCCGTGGTTGCCATGGCAACCCAACACCATGGTTACCACGGCAACCCAACTGCATGGTTACCACGGTATCTCAACCCCATGGTTCCCATGGCAACACAACCCCATGGTTGCCTTGGAAACACTACCCCATGGTTACCATGGCAACAGAACCCCGTAGCTGCCATGGTAACTAAACGCCGTGGTTACCATGGCAACACAACCCCATGGTTGCCATGGCAACCCCACCCCATGGTTACCATGGCAACACAACCCCATGTTTACCATGGCAACACAACCCCGTGCTTGCCATGGCAACGCAACCCCATGGTTACCATGGCAACCAAACCCCGTGGTTGCCATGGCAACGCAACACCATGGTTACCATGGCAACACAACCCCATGGTTCCCATGGCAACACAACCCCGTGGTTGCCATGGCAACCCAACCCCATCGTTTCCATGGCAACACAACCCCATGGTTGCCATGGAAACACTACCCCTTGTTTGCCATGGCAACAGAACCCCATAGTTGCCATGGCAACAAAACGCCATGGTTACCATGGCAACACAACCCCATGGTTGCCATGGCAACCCAACCCCATGGTTACCATGGCAACTAAACCCCATAGTTTCCATAGCAACCCAACCCCATAGTTACCAAGGCAACACCACCCCATGGTTGCCATGGAAACAGTACCCCATGGTTGCCATGGCAACAGAACCCCATAGTTGCCATGGCAAGAAAACGCCATGGTTGCCATGGCAACAGAACCCCATAGTTGCCATGGCAACAAAACGCCATGGTTACCATGGCAACAGAACCCCATAGTTGCCATGGCAACAAAACGCCATGGTTACCATGGCAACACAACCCCATGGTTGCCATGGCAACCCAACCCCATGGTTGCCAAGGCAACTAAACCCCATAGTTTCTATAGCAACCCAACCCCATGGTTCCCATGGCAACACAACCCCATGGTTGCCATGGAAACACTACCCCATGGTTGCCATGGCAACAGAACCCCATAGTTGCCATGGCAACAAAACGCCATGGTTACCATGGCAACACAACCCCATGGTTACCATGGACACAGAACCCCATGGTTACCATAGCAACCAAACCCCGTGGTTGCCATGGCAACCCAACACCATGGTTACCACGGCAACCCAACTGCATGGTTACCACGGCATCTCAACCCCATGGTTCCCATGGCAACACAACCCCATGGTTGCCATGGAAACACTACCCCATGGTTGCCATGGCAACAAAACCCCATAGTTGCCATGGCAACTAAACGCCATGGTTACCATGGGAACACAACCCCATGGTTACCACGGCAACCCAACTGCATGGTTACCACGGCATCTCAACCCCATGGTTGCCATGGCAACTAAACCCCATAGTTTCCATAGCAACCCAACCCCATAGTTACCATGGCAGCACAACCCCATCGTTACCCTGGCAACACAACCCCATGGTTGCCATGGCAACCCAACCCCATGGTTACCATGGCAACAGAACCCCATAGTTGCCATGGCAACTAAACGCCATGGTTACCATGGCAACACAACCCCATGGTTGCCATGGCAACCCAACCCCATGGTTACCATGGCAACACAACCCCATGGTTCCCATGGCAACACAACACCGTGGTTGCCATGGCAAGCCAACCCCATCGTTACCATGGCAACACAACCCCATGGTTGCCATGGAAACACTACCCCATGGTTGCCATGGCAACAGAACCCCATAGTTGCCATGGCAACAAAACGCCATGGTTACCATGGCAACACAACCCCATGGTTACCATAGCAAACCAACACCATAGTTACCATGGAAAAAACAACCCCATGGTTGCCATGGAAACACTACCCCGTGGTTGCCATGGCAACAGAACCCCATAGTTGCCATGGCAACAAAACGCCATGGTTGCCATGGCAACAGAAACCCATAATTGCCATGGTTACAAAACGCCGTGGTTACCATGGCAACACAACCCCATGGTTGCCATGGAAACCCAACCCCATGGTTGCCAAGGCAACTAAACCCCATAGTTTCCATAGCAACCCAACCCCATAGTTACCATGGCAACACAACCCCATGGTTGCCATGGAAACACTACCCCATGGTTGCCATGGCAACAGAACCACATAGTTGCCATGGCAACAATACGCCATGGTTACCATGGCAACACAACCCCATGGTTGCCATGGCAACCCAACCCAATATTTGCCATGGCGACTAAACGCCATGGTTACCATTGCAACCCAACCGCATGGTTACCATGGCAACACAACCCCATGGTTACCACAACAACAACACCGCATGGTTACCACGGCAACCCAACTGCATGGTTACCACGGCATCTCAACCCCATGGTTGCCATGGCAACTAAACCCCATAGTTTCCATAGCAACACAACCCCATAGTTACCATGGCAACACAACCCCATGGTTCCCATGGCAACACAACCCCATGGTTGCCATGGCAACCCAACCCCATGGTTACCATGGCAACAGAACCCCGTAGCTGCCATGGCAACTAAACGCCATGGTTACCATGGCAACACAACCCCATGGTTGCCATGGCAACCCAACCCCACGGTTACCATGGCAACACAACCCCATGATTCCCATGGAAACACAACCCCGTGGTTGCCATGGCAACCCAACCCCATCGTTACCATGGCAACAAAACCGCATGGTTGCCATGGAAACACTACCCCATGGTTGCCATGGCAACAGAATCCCATAGTTGCCATGGCAACAAAACGCCATGGTTACCATGGCAACACAACCCCATGGTTGCAATGGCAACCCAACCCCATGGTTACCATGGCAACACAACCGCATGGTTACCATAGCAACCCAACCCCATAGTTACCATGGCAACACAACCCCATGGTTGCCATGGAAACACTACCCCATGGTTGCCATGGCAACAGAACCCCATAGTTGCCATGGCAACAAAACGCCATGGTTGCCATGGCAACAGAGCCCCATAGTTGCCATGGCAACAAAACGCCGTGGTTACCATGGCAACACAACCCCATGGTTGCCATGGCAACCCAACCCCATTGTTGCCAACGCAACTAAACCCCATAGTTTCCATAGCAACCCAACCCCATAGTTACCATGGCAGCACAACCCCATCGTTACCCTGGCAACACAACTCCATGGTTGCCATGGCAACCCAACCCCATGGTTACCATGGCAACACAACCCCATAGTTCCCATGGCAACACAACCCCGTGGTTGCCATGGCAACCCAACCCCATCGTTGCCAAGGCAACTAAACCCCATAGTTTCCATAGCAACCCAACCCCATAGTTACCATGGAAACACAACCCCAATGTTGCCATGGAAACACTACCCCATGGTTACCATGGCAACAGAATCCCAGAGTTGCCATGGCAACAATACGCCATGGTTCCCATGGCAACACAACCCCATGGTTGCCATGGCAACCCAACCCCATAGTTGCCATGGTAACTAAACGCCATGGTTACCATGGCAACCCAACCCCATGGTTACCATGGACACAGAACCCCATGGTTACCATAGCAACACAACCGCATTGTTACCATAGCAACCCAACCCCATAGTTACCATGGCGACACAACCCCATGGTTGCCATGGCAACCCAACCCCATAGTTGCCATGGCAACTAAACGCCATGGTTAACATGGCAGCACAACCCCATGGTTGCCATGGCAACACAACCCCATGGTTACCATGGCAACACAACCGCATTGTTACCATAGCAACCCCACCCCACAGTTACCATGGCGACACAACCCCATTGTTGCCATGGCAACACAACCGCATGGTTACCATAGCAATCCAACCCCATAGTTACCATGGCAACACAACCCCATGGTTGCCATGGAAACACTACCCCATGGTTGCCATGGCAACCGAACCCCATAGTTGCCATGGCAACAAAACGCCATGGTTGCCATGGCAACAGAACCCCAAAGTTGCCGTGGCAACAAAACGACATAGTTACCATGGCAACACAACTCCATGGTTGCCATGGCAACCCAACCCCATGGTTGCCAAGGCAACTAAACCCCATACTTTCCATAGCAACCCAACCCCATAGTTACCATGGCAACACAACCCCATGGTTTCCATGGAAACACTACCCCATGGTTGCCATGGCAACAGAACCCCATAGTTGCCATGGCAACACAACCCCATCGTTACCATGGCAACACAACCCCTTGGTTGCCATGGCAACCCAACCCCATGGTTACCATGGCAACAGAACCCCATAGTTGCCATGGCAAATAAACGCCATGGTTACCATGGAACACAACCCCATGGTTGCCATGGCAACCCAACCCCATGGTTACCATAGCAACCAAACCCCGTGGTTGCCATGGCAACGCAACCCCGTGCTTACCATGGCAACACAGCCCCATGGTTCCCATGGCAACAAAACCCCATGGTTGCCATGGCAACAAAACCCCATGGTTGCCATGGCAACAGAACCCCATAGTTGCCATGGCAACAAAACGCCATGGTTACCATGGCAACACAACCCCATGGTTACCATGGACACAGAACCCCATGGTTACCATAGCAACCAAACCCCGTGGTTGCCATAGCAACCCAACACCATGGTTACCACGGCATCCCAACTGCATGGTTACCACGGCATCTCAACCCCATGGTTCCCATGGCAACACAACCCCATGGTTGCCATGGCAACCCAACCCCATTGTTGCCAAGGCAACTAAACCACATAGTTTCCATAGCAACCCAACCCCATAGTTACCATGGCAACACAACCCCGTGGTTGCCATGGAAACACTACCTTATGGTTGCCATGGCAACAGAAACCCATAGTTGCCATGGCAACAATACGCCATGGTTACCATGGCAACACAACCCCATGGTTGCCATGGCAACCCAACCCCATAGTTGCCATGGCAACTAAACGCCATGGTTACCATGGCAACCCAACCCCATGGTTACCATGGACACAGAACCCCATGGTTACCATAGCAACCATACCCCGTGGTTGCCATGGCAACCCAACCCCATCGTTACCATGGCAACACAACCCCATGGTTACCACAACAACAACATCGCATGGTTACCACGGCAACCCAACTGCATGGTTACCACGGCATCTCAACCCCATGGTTGCCATGGCAACTAAACCCCATAGTTTCCATAGCAACACAACCCCATAGTTACCATGGCAACACAACCCCATCGTTACCATGGCAACACAACCCCATGGTTGCCATGGCAACCCAACCCCATGGTTACCATGGCAACAGAACCCCGTAGCTGCCATGGCAAATAAACGCCATGGTTACCATGGCAACACAACCCCATGGTTGCCATGGCAACACAACCCCATGGTTGCCAAGGCAACTAAACCCAATAGTTTCTATAGCAACCCAACCCCATGGTTCCCATGGCAACACAACCCCATGGTTGCCATGGAAACACTACCCCATGGTTGCCATGGCAACAGAATCCCATAGTTGCCATGGCAACAAAACGCCATGGTTACCATGGCAACACAACCTCATGGTTGCCATGGCAACCCAACCCCATGGTTACCATGGCAACACAACCGCATGGTTACCATAGCAACCCAACCCCATAGTTACCATGGCAACACAACCCCATAGTTGCCATGGAAACACTACCCCATGGTTGCCATGGCAACAGAACCCCATGGTTGCCATGGCAACAAAACGCCATGGTTGCCATGGCAACAGAACAACATAGTTGCCATGGCAACAAAACGCCATGGTTACCATGGCAACACAACCCCATGGTTGCCATGGCAACCCAACCCCATGGTTGCCAAGGCAACTAAACCCCATAGTTTCCATAGAAACCCAACCCCATAGTTACCATGGCAACACAACCCCAATGTTGCCATGGAAACACTACCGCATGGTTGCCATGGCAACCCAACCCCATAGTTGCCATGGCAACTAAACGCCATGGTTACCATGGCAACCCAACCCCATGGTTACCATGGACACAGAACCCCATGGTTACCATAGCAACCAAACCCCGTGGTTGCCATGGCAACCCAACCCCATGGTTACCAAGGCAACACAACAGCATGGTTTCCACAACAACACAACCGCATGGTTACCACGGCAACTCAACTGCATGGTTACCACGGCATCTCAACCCCATGGTTGCCATGGCAACTAAACCCCATAGTTTCCATAGCAACCCAACCCCATAGTTACCATGGCTGCACATCCCCATCGTTACCATGGCAACACAACCCCATGGTTGCCATGGCAACCCAACCCCGTGGTTACCATAGTAACCAAACCCCGTGGTTGCCATGGCAACCCAACCCCATGGTTACCATGGCAACAGTACCCCATGGTTCCCATGGCAACACAACCCAGTGGTTGCCATGGCAACCCAACCCCATCGTTACCATGGCAACACAACCCCATGGTTGCCATGGAAACACTACCCCATGGTTGCCATGGCAACAGAACCCCATAGTTTCCATGGCAACAAAACGCCATGGTTACCATAACAACACAACCCCATGGTTGCCATGGCAACCCAACCCCATGGTTACCATGGCAACACAACCGCATGGTTACCATTGCAACCCAAACCCATAGTTACCATGGCAACACAACCCTATGGTTGTCATGGAAACACTACCCCATGGTTGCCATGGCAAAAGAACCCCATAGTTGCCATGGCAAAAAAACGCCATGGTTCCCATGGCAACAGAAACCCATAGTTGCCATGGCAACTAAACGCCATGGTTACCATGGCAACACAACCGCATGGTTGCCATGGCAACCCAACCCCATGGTTACCATGGCAACACAACCGCATGGTTTCCATAGAAACCCAACCCCATAGTTACCATGGCAACACAACCCCATGGTTGCCATGGAAATACTACCCCATGGTTGCCATGGTAACAGAACCCCATAGTTGCCATGGGAACAAAACGCCATGGTTACCATGGCAACACAACACCATGGTTGCCATGGCATCCCAACCCCATAGTTGCCATGGCAACTAAACGCTATGGTTACCATGGCAACCCAACCCCATGGTTACCATGGACACAGAACCTCATGGTTACCATAGCAACCAAACCCCGTGGTTGCCATGGCAACCCAACCCCATGGTTACCATGGCAACACAACCCCATGGTTCCCATGGCAACACAACCCCGTGGTTGCCATGGCAACACTACCCCATGGTTACCATGGCAACAGAACCCCATGGTTGCCATGGCAGCCCAACCCCATGGTTGCCAAGGCAACTAAACCCCATAGTTTCCATAGAAACCCAACCCCATAGTTACCATGGCAACACAACCCCATGGTTGCCATGGCAACACAACCCCATGGTTGCCATGGCAACAGAACCCCATAGTTGCCATGGGAACAAAACGCCATGGTTACCATGGCAACACTACCCCATGGTTGCCAAGGCAACACAACCCAATGGTTACCATGGCAACACAACCGCATGGTTACCATAGCAACCCAACCGCATAGTTACCATGGCAACACAACCCCATGGTTGCCATGGAAACACTACGCCATGGTTGCCATGGCAACAGAACCGCATAGTTGCCATGGCAACAAAACGCTATGGTTGCCATGGCAACAGAACACGATAGTTGCCATGGCAACAAAACGCCATGGTTACCATGGCAACAGAACCCCATGGTTGCCATGGCAACCCAACCCCATGGTTGCCAACGCAACTAAACCCCATAGTTTCCATAGCAACCCAACCCCATAGTTACCATGGCAACACAACCCCATGGTTGCCATGGAAACACTACCCCATGGTTGCCATGGCAACAGAACCCCATAGTTGCCATGGCAACAAAACACCATGGTTACCATGGTAACACAACCCCATGGTTGCCATGGCAACCCAAACCCATAGTTGCCATGGCAACTAAACGCCATGGTTACCATGGCAACCCAACCCCATGGTTACCATGGACACAGAACCCCATGGTTACCATAGCAACCAAACCCCGTGGTTGCCATGGCAACCCAACCCCATGGTTACCATAGCAACCAAACCGCGTGGTTGCCATGGCAACCCAACCCCATCGTTACCATGGCAACACAACCCCATGGTTGCCATGGAAACACTACCCCATGGTTGCCATGGCAACAGAAACCCATAGTTGCCATGGCAACAAAACGCCATGGTTCCCGTGGCAACAGAAACCCATAGTTGCCATGGCAACTAAACGCCATTGTTACCATGGCAACACAACCCCATGGTTGCCATGGCAACCCAACCCCATGGTTACCATGGCAACACAACTGCATCGTTACCATAGAAACCCAACCCCATAGTTACCATGGCAACACAACCCCATGGTTGCCATGGCAACACTACCCCATGGTTACCATGGCAACAGAACCCCATAGTTGCCATGGCAACTAAACGCCATGGTTACCATGGCAACCCAACCCCATGGTTACCATGGACACAGAACCCCATGGTTACCATATCAACCAAACCCCGTGGTTGCCATGGCAACCCAATCCCATGGTTACCATGGCAACACAACAGCATGGTTACCACAACAACACAACCGCATGGTTACCACGGCAACCCAACTGCATGGTTACCACGGCATCTCAACCCCAAGGTTGCCATGGCAACTAAACCCCATAGTTTCCATAGGAACCCAACCCCATAGTTACCATGGCAACACAACCCCATCGTTACCATGGCAACACAACCCCATGGTTACCATGGCAACAGAACCCCATAGTTGCCATGGCAACTAAACGCCATGGTTACCATGGCAACACAACCCCATGGTTGCCATGGCAAACCAAGCCCATGGTTACCATGGCAACACAATTGCATGGTTACCATAGCAACTCAACCCCATAGTTACCATGGGAACACAACCCCATGGTTGCCATGGAAACACTACCCCATTGTTGCCATGGAAACAGAACCCCATAGTTGCCATGGCAACATAACGCCATGGTTACCATGGCAACACAACCCCATGGTTGCCATGGCAACCCAACCCCATGGTTGCCAAGGCAACTAATCCCCATAGTTTCCATAGCAACCCAACCCCATAGTTACCATGGCAACAGAACCCCATAGTTGCCATGGCAACAAAACGCCATGGTTACCATGGCAACACAACCCCATGGTTGCCATGGCAACCCAACCCCATAGTTGCCATGGCAACTAAACGCCATGGTTACCATGGCAACCCAACCCCATGGTTACCATGGAAACAGAACCCCATAGTTGCCATGGCAACTAAACGCCATGGTTGCCATGGCAAAAGAACCCCATAGTTGCCATGGCAACCCAACCCCATGGTTACCATAGCAACCAAACCCCGTGGTTGCCATGGCAACCCAACCCCATGGTTACCATGGCAACACAACCCCATGGTTGCCATGGCAACCCAACCCCATGGTTACCATGGCAACACAACCCCATAGTTGCCATTGCAACAAAACGCCATAGTTTCCATAAACACCCAACCGAATAGTTACCATGGCAACACAACCCCATGGTTCCCATGGCAACACAACCCCGTGGTTGCCATGGCAACACTACCCCATGGTTACCATGGCAACAGAACCCCATAGTTGCCTTGGCAACTAAACGGCATGGTTAGCATTGCAAAAGAACCCCATAGTTGCCATGGTAACTAAACGCCATGGTTACCATGGCAACCCAACCCCATGGTTGCCATGGACACAGAACCCCATGGTTACCCTAGCAACCAAACCCCGTGGTTTCCATGGGAACCCAACCCCATGGTTACCATGGCAACAGAACCCCATAGTTGCCATGGCAACTAAATCCCATGGTTACCATGGCAACACAACCCCATGGTTGCCATGGCAACACAACCCCATGGTTTCCATAGGAACCAAACCCCGTGGTTACCATGGCAACACAACCCCATGTTTCCCATGGCAACACAACCCCGTGCTTGCCATGGCAACGCAACCCCATGGTTACCATGGCAACCAAACCCCGTGGTTGCCATGGCAACGCAACACCATGGTTACCATGGCAACACAACCCCATGGTTCCCATGGCAACACAACCCCGTGGTTGCCATGGCAACCCAACCCCATCGTTTCCATGGCAACAGAACCCCGTAGTTGCCATGGCAACAAAACGCCATGGTTACCATGGCAACACAACCCCATGGTTGCCATGGCAACCCAACCCCATGGTTACCATGGCAACTAAACCCCATAGTTTCCATAGCAACCCAACCCCATAGTTACCATGGCAACACCACCCCATGGTTGCCATGAAAACACTACCCCATGGTTGCCATGGCAACAGAACCCCATAGTTGCCATGGCAACAAAACGCCATGGTTACCATGGCAACACAACCCCACGGTTGCCATGGCAACCAAACCCCATGGTTGCCAAGGCAACTAAACCCCATAGTTTCCATAGCAACCCATACCCCATAGTTACCATGGCAACACCACCCCATGGTTGCCATGGAAACACTACCCCATGGTTGCCATGGCAACAGAACCCCATAGCTGCCATGGCAACAAAACGCCATGGTTACCATGGCAACACAACCCATGGTTACCATAGCAACCCAAACCCATAGTTACCATGGCAACAAAACCCCATGGTTGCCATGGAAACACTACCCCATCGTTCCCATGGCAACAGAACCCCATAGTTGACATGGCAACACAACGCCATGGTTGCCATGGCAACACAACCCCATGGTTGCCATGGCAACCCAACCCCATAGTTTCCATGGCAACTAAACGCCATGGTTACCATGGCAACCCAACCCCATGGTTACCATGGACACAGAACCCCATGGTTACCATAGCAACCAAACCCCGTGGTTGCCATGGCAACCCAACCCCATGGTTACCATGGCAACACAACCCCATGGTTACCACAAAAACAACACCGCATGGTTACCACGGGAACCCAACTGCATGGTTACCATGGCAACACAACCGCATGGTTACCATCGCAACCCAACCCCATAGTTACCATTGCAACTCAACCACATAGTTACCATGGCAACACAACCCCATCGTTACCATGGCAACACAACCCCATGGTTGCCATGGCAACCCAACCCCATGGTTGCCATGGCAACACAACCCCATGGTTACCATGGCAAGCCAACCCCATAGTTGCCATGGCAACACAACCCCATGGTTACCATGGCAACACAACCCCATGGTTGCCATGGCAACCCAACCCCATGGTTGCCATGGCAACACAACCCCGTGCTTGCCATGGCAACCCAACCACATGGTTACCATGGCAACAGAACCCCATAGTTGCCATGGCAACAAAACGCCATGGTTACCATGGCAACACAACCCCATGGTTCCCATGGCATCCAAACCCCATGGTTACCATGGCAACACAACCCCATGGTTCCCATGGCAACACAACACCGTGGTTGCCATGGCAAGCCAACCCCATCGTTACCATGGCAGCACAACCCCATGGTTACCATGGCAACACAACCCCATGGCTGCCATGGCAACTCAACCCCATGGTTACCATGGCAACACAACCCCATGGTTGCCATGGCAACACAACCCCATGGTTGCCATGGCAACCCAACCCCATGGTTGCCATGGCAAGCCAACCCCATAGTTGCCATGGCAACACAACCCCATGGTTACCATGGCAACACAACCCCATGGTTGCCATGGCAAGCCAACACCATAGTTGCCATGGCAACACAACCCCATGGTTACCATGGCAACACAACCCCATGGTTGCCATGGCAACCCAACCCCATGGTTACCATGGCAACAGAACCCCATAGTTACCATGGCAGCACAACCCCATCGTTACCATGGCAACACAACCCCATGGCTGCCATGGCAAACCAACCCCATGGTTTCCATGGCAACACAACCCCATCGTTGCCATGGCAACCCAACCCCATAGTTGCCATGGCAACACAACCCCATGGTTACCATGGCAACACAACCCCATGGTTGCCATGGCAAGCCAACCCCATAGTTGCCATGGCAACACAGCCCCATGGTTACCATGGCAACACAACCCCATGGTTGCCATGGCAACCCAACCCCATGGTTACCATGGCAACAGAACCCCATAGTTACCTTGGCAGCACAACCCCATCGTTACCATGGCAACACAACCCCATGGTTGCCATGGCAACCCAACCCCATGGTTACCATGGCAACAGAACCCCATAGTTGCCATGGCAACAAATCGCCATGGTTACCATGGCAACACAACCCCATGGTTGCCATGGCAACCCAACCCCATGGTTGCCATGGCAAGCCAACCCCATAGTTGCCATGGCAACACAACCCCATGGTTACCATGGCAACACTACCCCATGGTTGCCATGGCAACCCCACCCCATGGTTGCCATGGCAAGCCAACCCCATAGTTACCATGGCAGCACAACCCCATCGTTACCATGGCAACACAACCCCATGGTTGCCATGGCAACCCAACCCCATGGTTACCATGGCAACAGAACCCCATAATTGCCATGGCAACAAAACGCCATGGTTACCATGGCAACACAACCCCATAGTTGCCATGGCAACCCAACCCCATGGTTACCATGGCAACAGAACCCCATAGTTGCCATGGCAACACAACCCCATCGTTACCATGGCAACACAACGCCATGGTTACCGTGGCAACCCAACCCCATAGTTACCATGGCAACACAACCCCATGGTTCCCATGGCAACACAACACCGTGGTTGCCATGGCAAACCAACCCCATCGTTACCATGGGAACACAACCCCATGGTTGCCATGGAAACACTACCCCATGGTTGCCATGGCAACAGAACCCCATAGTTGCCATGGCAACAAAACGCCATGGTTACCATGGCAACACAACCCATGGTTACCATAGCAACCCAACCCCATAGTTATCATGGCAACACAACCCCATGGTTGCCATGGAAACACTACCCCATGGTTGCCATGGCAACAGAACCCCATAGTTGCCATGGCAACAAAACGCCATGGTTTCCATGGCAACAGAACCCCATAATTGCCATGGCTACAAAACGCCGTGGTTACCATGGCAACCCAACCCCATGGTTGCCAAGGCAACTAAACCCCATAGTTTCCATAGCAACCCAACCCCATAGTTACCATGGCAACACAACCCCATGGTTACCATGGAAACACTACCCCATGGTTGCCATGGCAACAGAACCCCATAGTTGCCATGGCAACTAAACGCCATGGTTGCCATGGCAACCCAACCCCATAGTTGCCATGGCAACTAAACGCCATGGTTACCATGGCAACCCAACCCCATGGTTACCATGGACACAGAACCCCATGGTTACCATAGCAACCAAACCCCGTGGTTGCCATGGCAACCCAACCCCATGGTTACCATGGCAACACAACCCCATGGTTACCACAACAACAACACCGCATGGTTACCGCGGCAACCCAACTGCATGGTTACCACGGCATCTCAACCCCATGGTTGCCATGGCAACTAAACCCCATAGTATCCATAGTAACACAACCCCATAGTTACCATGGCAACACAACCCCATCGTTACCATGGCAACACAACCCCATGGTTGCCATGGCAACACAACCCCATGGTTACCATGGCAACAGAACCCCGTAGCTGCCATGGCAACTAAACGCCATGGTTACCATGGCAACACAACCCCATGGTTGCCATGGCAACCCAACCCCATGGTTACCATGGCAACACAACCCCATGTTTCCCATGGCAACACAACCCCGTGCTTGCCATGGCAACGCAACCCCATGGTTACCATGGCAACCAAACCCCGTGGTTGCCATGGCAACCCAACCCCATGGTTGCCAAGGCAACTAAACCCCATAGTTTCCATAGCAACCCAACCCCATAGTTACCATGGCAACAGAACCCCATAGTTGCCATGGCAACAAAACGCCATGGTTACCATGGCAACACAACCCCATGGTTGCCATGGCAACCCAAACCCATAGTTGCCATGGCAACTAAACGCCATGGTTACCATGGCAACCCAACCCCATGGTTACCATGGAAACAGAACCCCATAGTTGCCATGGCAACTAAACGCCATGGTTGCCATGGCAAAAGAACCCCATAGTTGCCATGGCAACCCAACCCCATGGTTACCATAGCAACCAAACCCCGTGGTTGCCATGGCAACCCAACCCCATGGTTACCATGGCAACACAACCCCATAGTTGCCATTGCAACAAAACGCCATAGTTTCCATAAACACCCAACCGAATAGTTACCATGGCAACACAACCCCATGGTTCCCATGGCAACACAACCCCGTGGTTGCCATGGCAACACTACCCCATGGTTACCATGGCAACAGAACCCCATAGTTGCCTTGGCAACTAAACGGCATGGATAGCATTGCAAAAGAACCCCATAGTTGCCATGGCAACTAAACGCCATGGTTACCATGGCAACCCAACCCCATGGTTGCCATGGACACAGAACCCCATGGTTACCCTAGCAACCCAACCCCGTGGTTTCCATGGGAACCCAACCCCATGGTTACCATGGCAACAGAACCCCGTAGTTGCCATGGCAACTAAATCCCATGGTTACCATGGCAACACAACCCCATGGTTGCCATGGCAACACAAACCCATGGTTTCCATAGCAACCAAACCCCGTGGTTGCCATGGCAACGCAACCCCACGGTTACCATGGCAACACAACCCCATGTTTCCCATGGCAACACAACCCCGTGCTTGCCATGGCAACGCAACCCCATGGTTACCATGGCAACCAAACCCCGTGGTTGCCATGGCAACGCAACACCATGGTTACCATGGCAACACAACCCCATGGTTCCCATGGCAACACAACCCCGTGGTTGCCATGGCAACCCAACCCCATCGTTTCCATGGCAACACAACCCCATGGTTGCCATGGAAACACTACCCCATGGTTGCCATGGCAACAGAACCCCATAGTTGCCATGGCAACAATACGCCATGGTTACCATGGCAACACAACCCCATGGTTACCATTGCAACACAACCCCATGGTTGCCATGGCAACCCAACCCCATAGTTGCCATGGCAACGAAACGCCATGGTTACTATGGCAACCCAACCCCATGGTTACCATGGACACAGAACCCCATGGTTACCATAGCAACCAAACCCCGTGGTTGCCATGGCAACCCAACCCCATAGTTACCATGGCAACCCAACCCCATAGTTACCATGGCAGCACAACCCCATCGTTACCATGGCAACAAAACCCCATGGTTGCCATGGCAACCCAACCCCATGGTTACCATGGCAACAGAACCCCATAGTTGCCATGGCAACAAAACGCCATGGTTACCATGGCAACAGAACCCCATAGTTGCCATGGCAACCCAATCCCATGGTTACCATGGCAACACAACCCCATGGTTCCCATGGCAACACAACACCGTGGTTGCCATGGCAAACCAACCCCATGGTTCCCATGGCAACACAACCCCATGGTTGCCATGGAAACACTACCCCATGGTTGCCATGGCAACAGAACCCCATAGTTGCCATGGCAAAAAAAACGCCATGGTTGCCATGGCAACAGAACCCCATAATTGCCATGGCTACAAAACGCCGTGGTTACCATGGCAACACAACCCCATGGTTGCCATGGCAACCCAACCCCATGGTTGCCAATGCAACTAAACCCCATAGTTTCCATAGCAACCCAACCCCATAGTTACCATGGCAACACAACCCCATGGTTGCCATGGAAACACTACCCCATGGTTGCCATGGCAACAGAACCCCATAGTTGCCATGGCAACAATACGCCATGGTTACCATGGCAACACAACCCCATGGTTGCCATGGCAACCCAACCCCATAGTTGCCATGGCAACTAAACGCCATGGTTACCATGGCAACCCAACCCCATGGTTACCATGGACACAGAACGCCATGGTTACCATAGCAACCAAACCCCGTGGTTGCCATGGCAACCCAACCCCATGGTTACCATGGCAACACAACCCCATGGTTCCCATGGCAACACAACACCGTGGTTGCCATGGCAACCCAACCCCATCGTTTCCATGGCAACACAACCCCATGGTTGCCATGGCAACACAACCCCGTGCTTGCCATGGCAACGCAACCCCATGGTTACCATGGCAACCAAACCCCGTGGTTGCCATGGCAACCCAACCCCATCGTTTCCATGGCAACACAACCCCATGGTTGCCATGGAAACACTACCCAATGGTTGCCATGGCAACAGAACCCCATAGTTGCCATGGTAACAAAACGCCATGGTTACCATGGCAACACAACCCCATGGTTGCCATGGCAACCCAACCCCATGGTTACCATGGCAACTAAACCCCATAGATTCCATAGCAACCCAACCCCATAGTTACCATGGCAACACCACCCCATGGTTGCCATGGAAACACTACCCCATGGTTGCCATGGCAACGGAACCCCATAGTTGCCATGGCAACAAAACGCCATGGTTGCAATGGCAACAGAACCCCATAGTTGCCATGGCAACAAAACGCCATGGTTACCATGGCAACACAACCCCATGGTTGCCATGGCAACCCAACCCCATGGTTGCCAAGGCAACTAAACCCCATAGTTTCCATAGCAACCCAACCCCATAGTTACCATGGCAACACCACCCCATGGTTGCCATGGAAACACTACCCCATGGTTGCCATGGCAACAGAACCCCATGGTTGCCATGGCAACAAAACGCCATGGTTACCATGGCAACACAACCCCGTGGTTGCCATCGCAACCCAATCCCATGGTTACCATGGCAACACAACCGCATGGTTACCACAACAACACAACCGCATGGTTACCACGGCAACCCAACTGAATGGTTACCATGGCATCTCAACACCATGGTAGACATGGCAACTAAACCCCATAGTTTCCATAGCAACCCAACCCCATAGTTACCATGGCAACAGAACCCCATCGTTACCATGGCAACACAACCCCATGGTTGCCATGGCAACCCCAACCCCATGGTTGCCAAGGCAACTAAACCCCATAGTTTCCATAGCAACCCAACCCCATAGTTACCATGGCAACACAACCCCATGGTTACCATGGCATCACAACCCCATGGTTGCCATGGCAACCCAACCCCATGGTTACCATGGCAACAGAACCCCGTAGCTGCCATGGCAACTAAACGCCATGGTTACCATGGCAACACAACCCCATGGTTCCCATGGCAACCCAACCCCATGGTTACCATGGCAACACAACCCCATGGTTCCCATGGCAACACAACCCCGTGGTTGCCATGGCAACCCAACCCCATGGTTACCATGGCAACCAAACCCCGTGGTTGCCATGGCAACCCAACCCCATCGTTTCCATGGCAACACAACCCCATGGTTGCCATGGAAACACTACCCCATGGTTGCCATGGCAACAGAACCCCATAGTTGCCATGGCAACAAAACGCCATGGTTACCATGGCAACACAACCCCATGGTTGCCATGGCAAGCCAACCCCATGGTTACCATGGCAACTAAATCCCATAGTTTCCATAGCAACCCAACCCCATAGTTGCCATGGAAACACTACCCCATGGTTGCCATGGCAACAGAACCCCATAGTTGCCATGGCAACAAAACGCCATGGTTACCATGGCAACACAACCCCATGGTTGCCATGGCAAGCCAACCCCATGGTTACCATGGCAACTAAACCCCATAGTTTCCATAGCAACCCAACCCCATAGTTACCATGGCAACACCACCCCATGGTTGCCATGGAAACACTACCCCATGGTTGCCATCGCAACAGAACCCCATAGTTGCCATGGCAACAAAACGCCATGGTTGCCATGGCAACAGAACCCCATAGTTGCCATGGCAACAAAACGCCATGGTTACCATGGCAACACAACCCCGTGGTTGCCATGGCAACCCAATCCCATGGTTACCATGGCAACACAACCGCATGGTTACCACAACAACACAACCGCATGGTTACCACGGCAACCCAACTGAATGTTTACCATGGCATCTCAACACCATGGTTGCCATGGCAACTAAACCCCATAGTTTCCATAGCAACCCAACCCCATAGTTACCATGGCAACACAACCCCATCGTTACCATGGCAACACAACCCCATGGTTGCCATGGCAACACAACCCCATAGTTGCCATGGCAACTAAACGCCATGGTTACCATGGCAACACAACACCATGGTTGCCATGGCAACACAACCCCACGGTTACCATAGCAACCAAACCCCGTGGTTGCCATGGCAACCCAACCCCATGGTTAACATGCCAACACAACCCCATGGTTCCCATGGCAACACAATCCCGTGGTTGTCATGGCAACCCAACCCCATCGTTACAATGGCAACACAACCCCATGGTTGCCATGGAAAAACTACCCCGTGATTGCCATGGCAACACAACCCCATCGTTACCATGGCAACACAACCCCATAATTGCCATTCCAAGAGAACTGCCTGGTTACCATTGCAACCCAACCCCATCGTTACCATGGCAACCCAACCCCATGGTTGCCTTGGAAACACTACCCCAAGGTTGCCATGGCAACAGAACCCCATAGTTGCCATGGCAACAAAACGCCATGGTTACCATGGCAACACAACCCCATGGTTGCCATGGCAACCCAACCCCATGGTTACCATGGCAACACAACCCCATGGTTACCATAGCAACCCAACCCCATAGTTACCATGGCAACACAACCCCATGGTTGCCATGGAAACACTACCCCATGGTTGCCATGGCAACAGAACACCATAGTTGCCATGGCAACAAAACGCCATGGTTACCATGGCAACAGAACCCCATAGTTGCCATGGCAACAAAACGCCATGGTTACCATGGCAACACAACCCCATGGTTGCCATGGCAACACAACCCCATGGTTGCCAAGGCAACTAAACCCCATAGTTTCTATAGCAACCCAACCCCATGGTTACCATGGCAACACAACCCCATGGTTGCCATGGAAACACTACCCCATGGTTGCCATGGCAACAGAACCCCATAGTTGCCATGGCAACTAAACGCCATGGTTACCATGGCAACACAACCCCATGGTTACCATGGACACAGAACCCCATGGTTACCATAGCAACCAAACCCCGTGGTTGCCATGGCAACCCAACACCATGGTTACCACGGCAACCCAACTGCATGGTTACCACGGCATCTCAACCCCATGGTTCCCATGGCAACACAACCCCACGGTTGCCTTGGAAACACTACCCCATGGTTACCATGGCAACAGAACCCCGTAGCTGCCATGGTAACTAAACGCCATGGTTACCATGGCAACACAACCCCATGGTTGCCATGGCAACCCAACCCCATGGTTACCATGGCAACACAACCCCATGTTTACCATGGCAACACAACCCCGTGCTTGCCATGGCAACGCAACCCCATGGTTACCATGGCAACCAAACCCCGTGGTTGCCATGGCAACGCAACACCATGGTTACCATGGCAACACAACCCCATGGTTCCCATGGCAACACAACCCCGTGGTTGCCATGGCAACCCAACCCCATCGTTTCCATGGCAACACAACCCCATGGTTGCCATGGAAACACTACCCCATGTTTCCCATGGCAACAGAACCCCATAGTTGCCATGGCAACAAAACGCCATGGTTACCATGGCAACACAACCCCATGGTTGCCATGGCAACTCAACCCCATGGTTACCATGGCAACTAAACCCCATAGTTTCCATAGCAACACAACCCCATAGTTACCATGGCAACACAACCCCATCGTTACCATGGCAACACAACCCCATGGTTGCCATGGCAACCCAACCCCATGGTTACCATGGCAACAGAACCCCGTAGCTGCCATGGCAACTAAACGCCATGGTTACCATGGAAACACAACCCCATGGTTGCCATGGAAACACTACCCCATGGTTGCCATGGCAACAGAACACCATAGTTGCCATGGCAACAAAACGCCATGGTTACCATGGCAACAGAACCCCATAGTTGCCATGGCATAAAAACGCCATGGTTGCCATGGCAACAGAACCCCATAGTTGCCATGGCAACAAAACGCCATGGTTACCATGGCAACCAAACCCCATGGTTGCCAAGGCAACTAAACCCCATAGTTTCCATAGCAACCCAACCCCATAGTTACCATGGCAACACAACCCCAATGTTGCCATGGAAACACTACCCCATGGTTGCCATGGCAACTAAACGCCATGGTTACCATGGCAACACAACCCCATGGTTGCCATGGCAACACAACCCCATAGTTGCCATGGCAACTAAACGCCATGGTTACTATGGCAACCGAACCCCATGGTTACCATGGACACAGAACCCCATGGTTACCATAGCAACCAAACCCCGTGGTTGCCATGGCATCCCAACCCCATGGTTACCATGGCAACACAACGCCATGGTTACCACAACAACAAAACCGCATGGTTACCACGGCAACCCAACTGCATGGTTACCACGGCAACCCAACTGAATGGTTACCATGGCATCTCAACACCATGGTTGCCATGGCAACTAAACCCCATAGTTTCCATAGCAACCCAACCCCATAGTTACCATGGCAACACAACCCCATCGTTACCATGGCAACACAACCCCATGGTTACCATGGCAACACAACCCCATGGTTGCCAAGGCAACTAAACCCCATAGTTTCCATAGCAACCCAACCCCATAGTTACCATGGCAACACAACCCCATGGTTGCCATGGAAACACTACCCCATGGTTGCCATGGCAACAGAACCCCATAGTTGCCATGGCAACAATACGCCATGGTTACCATGGCAACACAACCCCATGGTTGCCATGGCAACCCAACCCCATAGTTGCCATGGCAACTAAACGCCATGGTTACCATGGCAACCCAACCCCATGGTTACCATGGACACAGAACCCCATGGTTACCATAGCAACCAAACCCCGTGGTTGCCATGGCAACCCAACCCCATGGTTACCATGGCAACACAACCCCATGGTTACCAAAAAAACAACACCGCATGGTTACCACGGCAACCCAACTGCATGGTTACCACGGCATCTCAACCCCATGGTTGCCATGGCAACTAAACCCCATAGTTTCCATAGCAACACAACCCCATAGTTACCATGGCAACACAACCCCATCGTTACCATGGCAACACAACCCCATGGTTGCCATGGCAACCCAACCCCATGGTTACCATGGCAACAGAACCCCGTAGCTGCCATGGCAACTAAACGCCATGGTTACCATGGCAACACAACCCCATGGTTGCCATGGAAACACTACCCCATGGTTGCCATGGCAACAGAACACCATAGTTGCCATGGCAACAAAACGCCATGGTTACCATGGCAACAGAACCCCATAGTTGCCATGGCAACAAAACGCCATGGTTACCATGGCAACACAACCCCATGGTTGCCATGGCAACCCAACCCCATGGTTGCCAAGGCAACTAAACCCCATAGTTTCTATAGCAACCCAACCCCATGGTTCCCATGGCAACACAACCCCATGGTTGCCATGGAAACACTACCCCATGGTTGCCATGGCAACAGAACCCCATAGTTGCCATGGCAACAAAACGCCATGGTTACCATGGCAACACAACCCCATGGTTACCATGGACACAGAACCCCATGGTTACCATAGCAACCAAACCCCGTGGTTGCCATGGCAACCCAACACCATGGTTACCACGGCAACCCAACTGCATGGTTACCACGGCATCTCAACCCCATGGTTCCCATGGCAACACAACCCCATGGTTGCCATGGAAACACTACCCCATGGTTGCCATGGCAACAGAACCCCATAGTTGCCATGGCAACTAAACGCCATGGTTACCATGGGAACACAACCCCATGGTTGCCATGGCAACCCAACCCCATGGTTACCATGGCAACACAACCCCATGGTTCCCATGGCAACACAACCCCGTGGTTGCCATGGCAACCCAACCCCATCGTTACCATGGCAACACAACCCCATGGTTGCCATGGAAACACTACCCCAAGGTTTCCATGGCAAAAGAACCCCATAGTTGCCATGGCAACAAAACGCCATGGTTACCATAACAACACAACCCCATGGTTGCCATGGCAACCCAACCCCATGGTTACCATGGCAACACAACCGCATCGTTACCATAGCAACCCAACCTCATAGTTACCATGGCAACACAACCCCATGGTTGCCATGGAAACACTACCCCATGGTTACCATGGCAACAGAACCCCATAGTTGCCATGGCATAAAAACGCCATGGTTGCCATGGCAACAGAACCCCATAGTTGCCATGGCAACAAAACGCCATGGTTACCATGGCAACCAAACCCCATGGTTGCCAAGGTAACTAAACCCCATAGTTTCCATAGCAACCCAACCCCATAGTTACCATGGCAACACAACCCCAATGTTGCCATGGAAACACTACCCCATGGTTGCAATGGCAACAGAACAACATAGTTGCCATGGCAACTAAACGCCATGGTTACCATGGCAACACAACCCCATGGTTGCCATGGCAACACAACCCCATAGTTGCCATGGCAACTGAACGCCATGGTTACTATGGCAACCGAACCCCATGGTTACCATGGACACAGAACCCCATGGTTACCATAGCAACCAAACCCCGTGGTTGCCATGGCATCCCAACCCCATGGTTACCATGGCAACACAACGCCATGGTTACCACAACAACAAAACCGCATGGTTACCACGGCAACCCAACTGCATGGTTACCACGGCATCTCAACCCCATGGTTGCCATGGCAACTAAACCCCATAGTTTCCATAGCAACCCAACCCCATAGTTACCATGGCAACACAACCCCATGGTTCCCATGGCAACACAACCCCATGGTTGCCATGGCAACCCAACCCCATGGTTACCATGGCAACTAAACGCCATGGTTGCCATGGCAACCCAACCCCATGGTTGCCAAGGCAACTAAACCCCATAGTTTCTATAGCAACCCAACCCCATGGTTCCCATGGCAACACAACCCCATGGTTGCCATGGAAACACTACCCCATGGTTGCCATGGCAACAGAACCCCATAGTTGCCATGGCAACAAAACGCCATGGTTACCATGGCAACACAACCCCATGGTTACCATGGACACAGAACCCCATGGTTACCATAGCAACCAAACCCCGTGGTTGCCATGGCAACCCAAAACCAAGGTTACCACGGCAACCCAACTGCATGGTTACCACGGCATCTCAACCCCATGGTTCCCATGGCAACACAACCCCATGGTTGCCATGGAAACACTACCCCATGGTTGCCATGGCAACAGAAACCCATAGTTGCCATGGCAACTAAACGCCATGGTTACCATGGGAACACAACCCCATGGTTGCCATGGCAACCCAACCCCATGGTTACCATGGCAACACAACCCCATAGTTGCCATGGCAACTAAACGCCATGGTTACTATGGCAACCGAACCCCATGGTTACCATGGACACAGAACCCCATGGTTACCATAGCAACCAAACCCCGTGGTTGCCATGGCATCCCAACCCCATGGTTACCATGGCAACACAACGCCATGGTTACCACAACAACAAAACCGCATGGTTACCACGGCAACCCAACTGCATGGTTACCACGGCATCTCAAACCCATGGTTGCCATGGCAACTAAACCCCATAGTTTCCATAGCAACCCAACCCCATAGTTACCATGGCAACACAACCCCATGGTTCCCATGGCAACACAACCCCATGGTTGCCATGGCAACCCAACCCCATGGTTACCATGGCAACACAACCCCATGGTTGCCATGGCAACCCAACCCCATGGTTGCCAAGGCAACTAAACCCCATAGTTTCTATAGCAACCCAACCCCATGGTTCCCATGGCAACACAACCCCATGGTTGCCATGGAAACACTACCCCATGGTTGCCATGGCAACAGAACCCCATAGTTGCCATGGCAACAAAACGCCATGGTTACCATGGCAACACAACCCCATGGTTACCATGGACACAGAACCCCATGGTTACCATAGCAACCAAACCCCGTGGTTGCCATGGCAACCCAACACCATGGTTACCACGGCAACCCAACTGCATGGTTACCACGGCATCTCAACCCCATGGTTCCCATGGCAACACAACCCCATGGTTGCCATGGAAACACTACCCCATGGTTGCCATGGCAACAGAACCCAATAGTTGCCATGGCAACTAAACGCCATGGTTACCATGGGAACACAACCCCATGGTTGCCATGGCAACCCAACCCCATGGTTACCATGGCAACACAACCCCATGGTTCCCATGGCAACACAACCCCGTGGTTGCCATGGCAACCCAACCCCATCGTTACCATGGCAACACAACCCCATGGTTGCCATGGAAACACTACCCCAAGGTTTCCATGGCAAAAGAACCCCATAGTTGCCATGGCAACAAAACGCCATGGTTACCATAACAACACAACCCCATGGTTGCCATGGCAACCCAACCCCATGGTTACCATGGCAACACAACCGCATCGTTACCATAGCAACCCAACCTCATAGTTACCATGGCAACACAACCCCATGGTTGCCATGGAAACACTACCCCATGGTTACCATGGCAACAGAACCCCATAGTTGCCATGGCATAAAAACGCCATGGTTGCCATGGCAACAGAACCCCATAGTTGCCATGGCAACAAAACGCCATGGTTACCATGGCAACCAAACCCCATGGTTGCCAAGGTAACTAAACCCCATAGTTTCCATAGCAACCCAACCCCATAGTTACCATGGCAACACAACCCCAATGTTGCCATGGAAACACTACCCCATGGTTGCAATGGCAACAGAACAACATAGTTGCCATGGCAACTAAACGCCATGGTTACCATGGCAACACAACCCCATGGTTGCCATGGCAACACAACCCCATAGTTGCCATGGCAACTAAACGCCATGGTTACTATGGCAACCGAACCCCATGGTTACCATGGACACAGAACCCCATGGTTACCATAGCAACCAAACCCCGTGGTTGCCATGGCATCCCAACCCCATGGTTACCATGGCAACACAACGCCATGGTTACCACAACAACAAAACCGCATGGTTACCACGGCAACCCAACTGCATGGTTACCACGGCATCTCAACCCCATGGTTGCCATGGCAACTAAACCCCATAGTTTCCATAGCAACCCAACCCCATAGTTACCATGGCAACACAACCCCATGGTTCCCATGGCAACACAACCCCATGGTTGCCATGGCAACCCAACCCCATGGTTACCATGGCAACTAAACGCCATGGTTGCCATGGCAACCCAACCCCATGGTTGCCAAGGCAACTAAACCCCATAGTTTCTATAGCAACCCAACCCCATGGTTCCCATGGCAACACAACCCCATGGTTGCCATGGAAACACTACCCCATGGTTGCCATGGCAACAGAACCCCATAGTTGCCATGGCAACAAAACGCCATGGTTACCATGGCAACACAACCCCATGGTTACCATGGACACAGAACCCCATGGTTACCATAGCAACCAAACCCCGTGGTTGCCATGGCAACCCAACACCAAGGTTACCACGGCAACCCAACTGCATGGTTACCACGGCATCTCAACCCCATGGTTCCCATGGCAACACAACCCCATGGTTGCCATGGAAACACTACCCCATGGTTGCCATGGCAACAGAAACCCATAGTTGCCATGGCAACTAAACGCCATGGTTACCATGGGAACACAACCCCATGGTTGCCATGGCAACCCAACCCCATGGTTACCATGGCAACACAACCCCATAGTTGCCATGGCAACTAAACGCCATGGTTACTATGGCAACCGAACCCCATGGTTACCATGGACACAGAACCCCATGGTTACCATAGCAACCAAACCCCGTGGTTGCCATGGCATCCCAACCCCATGGTTACCATGGCAACACAACGCCATGGTTACCACAACAACAAAACCGCATGGTTACCACGGCAACCCAACTGCATGGTTACCACGGCATCTCAAACCCATGGTTGCCATGGCAACTAAACCCCATAGTTTCCATAGCAACCCAACCCCATAGTTACCATGGCAACACAACCCCATGGTTCCCATGGCAACACAACCCCATGGTTGCCATGGCAACCCAACCCCATGGTTACCATGGCAACACAACCCCATGGTTGCCATGGCAACCCAACCCCATGGTTGCCAAGGCAACTAAACCCCATAGTTTCTATAGCAACCCAACCCCATGGTTCCCATGGCAACACAACCCCATGGTTGCCATGGAAACACTACCCCATGGTTGCCATGGCAACAGAACCCCATAGTTGCCATGGCAACAATACGCCATGGTTACCATGGCAACACAACCCCATGGTTACCATGGACACAGAACCCCATGGTTACCATAGCAACCAAACCCCGTGGTTGCCATGGCAACCCAACACCATGGTTACCACGGCAACCCAACTGCATGGTTACCACGGCATCTCAATCCCATGGTTCCCATGGCAACACAACCCCATGGTTGCCATGGAAACACTACCCCATGGTTGCCATGGCAACAGAACCCCATAGTTGCCATGGCAACTAAATGCCATGGTTACCATGGGAACACAACCCCATGGTTGCCATGGCAACCCAACCCCATGGTTACCATGGCAACACAACCCCATGGTTCCCATGGCAACACAACCCCGTGGTTGCCATGGCAACCCAACCCCATCGTTACCATGGCAACACAACCCCATGGTTGCCATGGAAACACTACCCCAAGGTTTCCATGG
This sequence comes from Netta rufina, assembly GCF_964035555.1. Classification (NCBI taxonomy): domain Eukaryota; kingdom Metazoa; phylum Chordata; class Aves; order Anseriformes; family Anatidae; genus Netta; species Netta rufina. The sequence continues at coordinate 99,053 of NW_028168881.1, read as the reverse complement.
CAAAAGAACCCCATAGTTGCCATGGCAACAAAACGCCATGGTTACCATAACAACAAAACCCCATGGTTGCCATGGCAACCCAACCCCATAGTTACCATGGCAACACAACCCCAATGTTGCCATGGAAACACTACCCAATGGTTGCAATGGCAACAGAACAACATAGTTGCCATGGCAACTAAACGCCATGGTTACCATGGCAACACAACCCCATGGTTGCCATGGCAACACAACCCCATAGTTGCCATGGCAACTAAACGCCATGGTTACTATGGCAACCGAACCCCATGGTTACCATGGACACAGAACCCCATGGTTACCATAGCAACCAAACCCCGTGGTTGCCATGGCATCCCAACCCCATGGTTACCATGGCAACACAACGCCATGGTTACCACAACAACAAAACCGCATGGTTACCACGGCAACTCAACTGCATGGTTACCACGGCATCTCAACCCCATGGTTGCCATGGCAACTAAACCCCATAGTTTCCATAGCAACCCAACCCCATAGTTACCATGGCAACACAACCCCATGGTTCCCATGGCAACACAACCCCATGGTTGCCATGGCAACCCAACCCCATGGTTACCATGGCAACACAACCCCATGGTTGCCATGGCAACCCAACCCCATGGTTGCCAAGGCAACTAAACCCCATAGTTTCTATAGCAACCCAACCCCATGGTTCCCATGGCAACACAACCCCATGGTTGCCATGGAAACACTACCCCATGGTTGCCATGGCAACAGAACCCCATAGTTGCCATGGCAACAAAACGCCATGGTTACCATGGCAACCCAACCCCATGGTTACCATGGACACAGAACCCCATGGTTACCATAGCAACCAAACCCCGTGGTTGCCATGGCAACCCAACACCATGGTTACCACGGCAACCCAACTGCATGGTTACCACGGCATCTCAACCCCATGGTTCCCATGGCAACACAACCCCATGGTTGCCATGGAAACACTACCCCATGGTTGCCATGGCAACAGAACCCCATAGTTGCCATGGCAACCAAACGCCATGGTTACCATGGGAACACAACCCCATGGTTGCCATGGCAACCCAACCCCATGGTTACCATGGCAACACAACCCCATGGTTCCCATGGCAACACAACCCCGTGGTTGCCATGGCAACCCAACCCCATCGTTACCATGGCAACACTACCCCATGGTTGCCATGGAAACACTACCCCAAGGTTTCCATGGCAAAAGAACCCCATAGTTGCCATGGCAACAAAACGCCATGGTTACCATAACAACACAACCCCATGGTTGCCATGGCAACCCAACCCCATAGTTACCATGGCAACACAACCCCAATGTTGCCATGGAAACACTACCCCATGGTTGCAATGGCAACAGAACAACATAGTTGCCATGGCAACTTAACGCCATGGTTACCATGGCAACACAACCCCATGGTTGCCATGGCAACACAACCCCATAGTTGCCATGGCAACTAAACGCCATGGTTACTATGGCAACCGAACCCCAAGGTTACCATGGACACAGAACCCCATGGTTACCATAGCAACCAAACACCGTTGTTGCCATGGCATCCCAACCCCATGGTTACCATGGCAACACAACGCCATGGTTACCACAACAACAAAACCGCATGGTTACCACGGCAACCCAACTGCATGGTTACCACGGCATCTCAACCCCATGGTTCCCATGGCAACACAACCCCATGGTTGCCTTGGAAACACTACCCCATGGTTACCATGGCAACAGAACCCCGTAGCAGCCATGGTAACTAAACGCCATGGTTACCATGGCAACACAACCCCATGGTTGCCATGGCAACCCAACCCCATGGTTACCATGGCAACACAACCCCATGTTTACCATGGCAACACAACCCCGTGCTTGCCATGGCAACGCAACCCCATGGTTACCATGGCAACCAAACCCCGTGGTTGCCATGGCAACGCAACACCATGGTTACCATGGCAACACAACCCCATGGTTCCCATGGCAACACAACCCCGTGGTTGCCATGGCAACCCAACCCCATCGTTTCCATGGCAACACAACCCCATGGTTGCCATGGAAACACTACCCCATGTTTCCCATGGCAACAGAACCCCATAGTTGCCATGGCAACAAAACGCCATGGTTACCATGGCAACACAACCCCATGGTTGCCATGGCAACCCAACCCCATGGTTACCATGGCAACTAAACCCCATAGTTTCCATAGCAACCCAACCCCATAGTTACCAAGGCAACACCACCCCATGGTTGCCATGGAAACACTACCCCATGGTTGCCATGGCAACAGAACCCCATAGTTGCCATGGCAAGAAAACGCCATGGTTGCCATGGCAACAGAACCCCATAGTTGCCATGGCAACAAAACGCCATGGTTACCATGGCAACACAACCCCATGGTTGCCAAGGCAACTAAACCCCATAGTTTCCATAGCAACCCAACCCCATAGTTACCATGGCAACACAACCCCATGGTTGCCATGGAAACACTACCCCATGTTTGCCATGGCAACAGAACCCCATAGTTGCCATGGCAACAAAACGCCATGGTTACCATGGCAACACAACCCCGTGGTTGCCATGGCAACCCAATCCCATGGTTACCATGGCAACACAACCACATGGTTACCACAACAACACAACCGCATGGTTACCACGGCAACCCAACTGAATGGTTACCATGGCATCTCAACACCATGGTTGCCATGGCAACTAAACCCCATAGTTTCCATAGCAACCCAACCCCATAGTTACCATGGCAACACAACCCCATCGTTACCATGGCAACACAACCCCATGGTTACCATGGCAACACAACCCCATGGTTGCCAAGGCAACTAAACCCCATAGTTTCCATAGCAACCCAACCCCATAGTTACCATGGCAACACAACCCCATGGTTGCCATGGAAACACTACCCCATGGTTGCCATGGCAACAGAACCCCATAGTTGCCATGGCAACAATACGCCATGGTTACCATGGCAACACAACCCCATGGTTGCCATGGCAACCCAACCCCATGGTTGCCATGGAAACACTACCCCATGGTTACCATGGCAACAGAACCACATAGTTGCCATGGCAACAATACGCCATGGTTACCATGGCAACACAACCCCATGGTTGCCATGGCAACCCAACCCAATATTTGCCATGGCAACTAAACGCCATGGTTACCATGGCAACCCAACCGCATGGTTACCATGGCAACACAACCCCATGGTTACCACAACAACAACACCGCATGGTTACCACGGCAACCCAACTGCATGGTTACCACGGCATCTCAACCCCATGGTTGCCATGGCAACTAAACCCCATAGTTTCCATAGCAACACAACCCCATAGTTACCATGGCAACACAACCCCATGGTTGCCATGGCAACACTACCCCATGGTTACCATGGCAACCCAACCCCATGGTTACCATGGACACAGAACCCCATGGTTACCATAGCAACCAAACCCCGTGGTTGCCATGGCAACCCAACCCCATGGTTACCATGGCAACACAACCCCATGGTTACCAAAAAAACAACACCGCATGGTTACCACGGCAACCCAACTGCATGGTTACCACGGCATCTCAACCCCATGGTTGCCATGGCAACTAAACCCCATAGTTTCCATAGCAACACAACCCCATAGTTACCATGGCAACACAACCCCATCGTTACCATGGCAACACAACCCCATGGTTGCCATGGCAACCCAACCCCATGGTTACCATGGCAACAGAACCCCGTAGCTGCCATGGCAACTAAACGCCATGGTTACCATGGCAACACAACCCCATGGTTGCCATGGAAACACTACCCCATGGTTACCATGGCAACAGAACTCCATAGTTGCCATGGCAACAAAACGCCATGGTTACCATGGCAACAGAACCCCATAGTTGCCATGGCAACAAAACGCCATGGTTACCATGGCAACACAACCCCATGGTTGCCATGGCAACCCAACCCCATGGTTGCCAAGGCAACTAAACCCCATAGTTTCTATAGCAACCCAACCCCATGGTTCCCATGGCAACACAACCCCATGGTTGCCATGGAAACACTACCCCATGGTTGCCATGGCAACAGAACCCCATAGTTGCCATGGCAACAAAACGCCATGGTTACCATGGCAACACAACCCCATGGTTACCATGGACACAGAACCCCATGGTTACCATAGCAACCAAACCCCGTGGTTGCCATGGCAACCCAACACCATGGTTACCACGGCAACCCAACTGCATGGTTACCACGGCATCTCAACCCCATGGTTCCCATGGCAACACAACACCATGGTTGCCATGGAAACACTACCCCATGGTTGCCATGGCAACAGAACCCCATAGTTGCCATGGCAACTAAACGCCATGGTTCCCATGGCAACACAACCCCATGGTTGCCATGGCAACCCAACCCCATGGTTACCATGGCAACACAACCCCATGGTTCCCATGGCAACACAACCCCGTGGTTGCCATGGCAACCCAACCCCATCGTTACCATGGCAACACAACCCCATGGTTGCCATGGAAACACTACCCCAAGGTTTCCATGGCAAAAGAACCCCATCGTTGCCATGGCAACAAAACGCCATGGTTACCATAACAACACAACCCCATGGTTGCCATGGCAACCCAACCCCATGGTTACCATGGCAACACAACCGCATGGTTACCATAGCAACCCAACCTCATAGTTACCATGGCAACACAACCCCATGGTTGCCATGGAAACAGTACCCCATGGTTACCATGGCAACAGAACCCCATAGTTGCCATGGCATAAAAACGCCATGGTTGCCATGGCAACAGAACCCCATAGTTGCCATGGCAACAATACGCCATGGTTACCATGGCAACACAACCCCATGGTTGCCATGGCAACTAAACCCCATAGTTTCCATAGCAACCCAACCCCATAGTTACCATGGCAACACAACCCCAATGTTGCCATGGAAACACTACCCCATGGTTGCAATGGCAACAGAACCCCATAGTTGCCATGGCAACTAAACGCCATGGTTACCATGGCAACACAACCCCATGGTTGCCATGGCAACCCAACCCCATAGTTGCCATGGCAACTAAACGCCATGGTTACTATGGCAACCGAACCCCATGGTTACCATGGACACAGAACCCCATGGTTACCATAGCAACCAAACCCCGTGGTTGCCATGGCAACCCAACTGCATGGTTACCACGGCATCTCAACCCCATGGTTGCCATGGCAACTAAACCCCATAGTCTCCATAGCAACCCAACCCCATAGTTACCATGGCAACACAACCCCATGGTTCCCATGGCAACACAACCCCATGGTTGCCATGGCAACCCAACCCCATGGTTACCATGGCAACAGAACCCCATAGTTGCCATGGCAAATAAACGCCATGGTTACCATGGCAACACAACCCCATGGTTGCCATGGCAACACTACCCCATGGTTACCATAGCAACCAAACCCCGTGGTTGCCATGGCAACCCAACCCCATGGTTACCATGGCAACACAACCCCATGGTTCCCATGGCAACACAACCCCGTGGTTGCCATGGCAACCCAACCCCATCGTTTCCATGGCAACACAACCCCATGGTTTCCATGGAAACTCTACCCCATGATTGCCATGGCAACAGAACCCCATAGTTGTCATGGCAACAAAACGGCATGGTTACCATGGCATCACAAACCCATGGTTGCCATGGCAACCCAACCCCATGGTTACAATGGCAGCACAATCGCAAGGTTACCATAGCAACCCAACCCCATCGTTACCATGGCAACACAACCCCATGGTTGCCATGGAAACACTACCCCATGGTTGCCATGGCAACAGAAACCCATAGTTGCCATGGCAACAAAACGCCATGGTTACCATGGCAACACAACCCCATGGTTGCCATGGCAACCCAACCCCATAGTTGCCATGGCAACTAAACGCCATGGTTACCATGGCAACCCAACCCCATGGTTACCATGGACACAGAACCCCATGGTTACCATAGCAACCAAACCCCGTGGTTGCCATGGCAACCCAACCCCATGGTTACCATGGCAACACAACCCCATGGTTACCAAAAAAACAACACCGCATGGTTACCACGGCAACCCAACTGCATGGTTACCACGGCATCTCAACCCCATGGTTGCCATGGCAACTAAACCCCATAGTTTCCATAGCAACACAACCCCATAGTTACCATGGCAACACAACCCCATCGTTACCATGGCAACACAACCCCATGGTTGCCATGGCAACCCAACCCCATGGTTACCATGGCAACAGAACCCCGTAGCTGCCATGGCAACTAAACGCCATGGTTACCATGGCAACACAACCCCATGGTTGCCATGGAAACACTACCCCATGGTTGCCATGGCAACAGAACACCATAGTTGCCATGGCAACAAAACGCCATGGTTACCATGGCAACAGAACCCCATAGTTGCCATGGCAACAAAACGCCATGGTTACCATGGCAACACAACCCCATGGTTGCCATGGCAACCCAACCCCATGGTTGCCAAGGCAACTAAACCCCATAGTTTCTATAGCAACCCAACCCCATGGTTCCCATGGCAACACAACCCCATGGTTGCCATGGCATAAAAACGCCATGGTTGCCATGGCAACAGAACCCCATAGTTGCCATGGCAACAAAACGCCATGGTTACCATGGCAACCAAACCCCATGGTTCCAAGGCAACTAAACCCCATAGTTTCCATAGCAACCCAACCCCATAGTTACCATGGCAACACAACCCCAATGTTGCCATGGAAACACTACCCCATGGTTGCAATGGCAACAGAACAACATAGTTGCCATGGCAACTAAACGCCATGGTTACCATGGCAACACAACCCCATGGTTGCCATGGCAACACAACCCCATAGTTGCCATGGCAACTAAACGCCATGGTTACTATGGCAACCGAACCCCATGGTTACCATGGACACAGAACCCCATGGTTACCATAGCAACCAAACCCCGTGGTTGCCATGGCATCCCAACCCCATGGTTACCATGGCAACACAACGCCATGGTTACCACAACAACAAAACCGCATGGTTACCACGGCAACCCAACTGCATGGTTACCACGGCATCTCAACCCCATGGTTGCCATGGCAACTAAACCCCATAGTTTCCATAGCAACCCAACCCCATAGTTACCATGGCAACACAACCCCATGGTTCCCATGGCAACACAACCCCATGGTTGCCATGGCAACCCAACCCCATGGTTACCATGGCAACTAAACGCCATGGTTTCCATGGCAACCCAACCCCATGGTTGCCAAGGCAACTAAACCCCATAGTTTCTATAGCAACCCAACCCCATGGTTCCCATGGCAACACAACCCCATGGTTGCCATGGAAACACTACCCCATGGTTGCCATGGCAACAGAACCCCATAGTTGCCATGGCAACAAAACGCCATGGTTACCATGGCAACACAACCCCATGGTTACCATGGACACAGAACCCCATGGTTACCATAGCAACCAAACCCCGTGGTTGCCATGGCAACCCAACACCATGGTTACCACGGCAACCCAACTGCATGGTTACCACGGCATCTCAACCCCATGGTTCCCATGGCAACACAACCCCATGGTTGCCATGGAAACACTACCCCATGGTTGCCATGGCAACAGAACCCCATAGTTGCCATGGCAACTAAACGCCATGGTTCCCATGGCAACACAACCCCATGGTTGCCATGGCAACCCAACCCCATGGTTACCATGGCAACACAACCCCATGGTTCCCATGGCAGCACAACCCCGTGGTTGCCATGGCAACCCAACCCCATCGTTACCATGGCAACACAACCCCATGGTTGCCATGGAAACACTACCCCAAGGTTTCCATGGCAAAAGAACCCCATAGTTGCCATGGCAACAAAACGCCATGGTTACCATAACAACACAACCCCATGGTTGCCATGGCAACCCAACCCCATAGTTACCATGGCAACACAACCCCAATGTTGCCATGGAAACACTACCCCATGGTTGCAATGGCAACAGAACAACATAGTTGCCATGGCAACTAAACGCCATGGTTACCATGGCAACACAACCCCATGGTTGCCATGGCAACACAACCCCATAGTTGCCATGGCAACTAAACGCCATGGTTACTATGGCAACCGAACCCCATGGTTACCATGGACACAGAACCCCATGGTTACCATAGCAACCAAACCCCGTGGTTGCCATGGCATCCCAACCCCATGGTTACCATGGCAACACAACGCCATGGTTACCACAACAACAAAACCGAATGGTTACCACGGCAACCCAACTGCATGGTTACCACGGCATCTCAACCCCATGGTTGCCATGGCAACTAAACCCCATAGTTTCCATAGCAACCCAACCCCATAGTTACCATGGCAACACAACCCCATGGTTCCCATGGCAACACAACCCCATGGTTGCCATGGCAACCCAACCCCATGGTTACCATGGCAACAGAACCCCATGGTTGCCATGGCAACCCAACCCCATGGTTGCCAAGGCAACTAAACCCCATAGTTTCTATAGCAACCCAACCCCATGGTTCCCATGGCAACACAACCCCATGGTTGCCATGGAAACACTACCCCATGGTTGCCATGGCAACAGAACCCCATAGTTGCCATGGCAACAAAACGCCATGGTTACCATGGCAACCCAACCCCATGGTTACCATGGACACAGAACCCCATGGTTACCATAGCAACCAAACCCCGTGGTTGCCATGGCAACCCAACACCATGGTTACCACGGCAACCCAACTGCATGGTTACCACGGCATCTCAACCCCATGGTTCCCATGGCAACACAACCCCATGGTTGCCATGGAAACACTACCCCATGGTTGCCATGGCAACAGAACCCCATAGTTGCCATGGCAACTAAACGCCATGGTTCCCATGGCAACACAACCCCATGGTTGCCATGGCAACCCAACCCCATGGTTACCATGGCAACACAACCCCATGGTTCCCATGGCAACACAACCCCGTGGTTGCCATGGCAACCCAACCCCATCGTTACCATGGCAACACAACCCCATGGTTGCCATGGAAACACTACCCCAAGGTTTCCATGGCAAAAGAACCCCATAGTTGCCATGGCAACAAAACGCCATGGTTACCATAACAACACAACCCCATGGTTGCCATGGCAACCCAACCCCATAGTTACCATGGCAACACAACCCCAATGTTGCCATGGAAACACTACCCCATGGTTGCAATGGCAACAGAACAACATAGTTGCCATGGCAACTAAACGCCATGGTTACCATGGCAACACAACCCCATGGTTGCCATGGCAACACAACCCCATAGTTGCCATGGCAACTAAACGCCATGGTTACTATGGCAACCGAACCCCATGGTTACCATGGACACAGAACCCCATGGTTACCATAGCAACCAAACCCCGTGGTTGCCATGGCATCCCAACCCCATGGTTACCATGGCAACACAACGCCATGGTTACCACAACAACAAAACCGCATGGTTACCACGGCAACCCAACTGCATGGTTACCACGGCATCTCAACCCCATGGTTGCCATGGCAACTAAACCCCATAGTTTCCATAGCAACCCAACCCCATAGTTACCATGGCAACACAACCCCATGGTTCCCATGGCAACACAACCCCATGGTTGCCATGGCAACCCAACCCCATGGTTACCATGGCAACTAAACGCCATGGTTTCCATGGCAACCCAACCCCATGGTTGCCAAGGCAACTAAACCCCATAGTTTCTATAGCAACCCAACCCCATGGTTCCCATGGCAACACAACCCCATGGTTGCCATGGAAACACTACCCCATGGTTGCCATGGCAACAGAACCCCATAGTTGCCATGGCAACAAAACGCCATGGTTACCATGGCAACACAACCCCATGGTTACCATGGACACAGAACCCCATGGTTACCATAGCAACCAAACCCCGTGGTTGCCATGGCAACCCAACACCATGGTTACCACGGCAACCCAACTGCATGGTTACCACGGCATCTCAACCCCATGGTTCCCATGGCAACACAACCCCATGGTTGCCATGGAAACACTACCCCATGGTTGCCATGGCAACAGAACCCCATAGTTGCCATGGCAACTAAACGCCATGGTTCCCATGGCAACACAACCCCATGGTTGCCATGGCAACCCAACCCCATGGTTACCATGGCAACACAACCCCATGGTTCCCATGGCAGCACAACCCCGTGGTTGCCATGGCAACCCAACCCCATCGTTACCATGGCAACACAACCCCATGGTTGCCATGGAAACACTACCCCAAGGTTTCCATGGCAAAAGAACCCCATAGTTGCCATGGCAACAAAACGCCATGGTTACCATAACAACACAACCCCATGGTTGCCATGGCAACCCAACCCCATAGTTACCATGGCAACACAACCCCAATGTTGCCATGGAAACACTACCCCATGGTTGCAATGGGAACAGAACAACATAGTTGCCATGGCAACTAAACGCCATGGTTACCATGGCAACACAACCCCATGGTTGCCATGGCAACACAACCCCATAGTTGCCATGGCAACTAAACGCCATGGTTACTATGGCAACCGAACCCCATGGTTACCATGGACACAGAACCCCATGGTTACCATAGCAACCAAACCCCGTGGTTGCCATGGCATCCCAACCCCATGGTTACCATGGCAACACAACGCCATGGTTACCACAACAACAAAACCGCATGGTTACCACGGCAACCCAACTGCATGGTTACCACGGCATCTCAACCACATGGTTCCCATGGCAACACAACCCCATGGTTGCCTTGGAAACACTACCCCATGGTTACCATGGCAACAGAACCCCGTAGCTGCCATGGTAACTAAACGCCATGGTTACCATGGCAACACAACCCCATGGTTGCCATGGCAACCCAACCCCATGGTTACCATGGCAACACAACCCCATGTTTACCATGGCAACACAACCCCGTGCTTGCCATGGCAACGCAACCCCATGGTTACCATGGCAACCAAACCCCGTGGTTGCCATGGCAACGCAACACCATGGTTACCATGGCAACACAACCCCATGGTTCCCATGGCAACACAACCCCGTGGTTGCCATGGCAACCCAACCCCATCGTTTCCATGGCAACACAACCCCATGGTTGCCATGGAAACACTACCCCATGTTTCCCATGGCAACAGAACCCCATAGTTGCCATGGCAACAAAACGCCATGGTTACCATGGCAACACAACCCCATGGTTGCCATGGCAACCCAACCCCATGGTTACCATGGCAACTAAACCCCATAGTTTCCATAGCAACCCAACCCCATAGTTACCAAGGCAACACCACCCCATGGTTGCCATGGAAACACTACCCCATGGTTCCCATGGCAACACAACCCCATGGTTGCCATGGAAACACTACCCCATGGTTGCCATGGCAACAGAACCCCATAGTTGCCATGGCAACTAAACGCCATGGTTCCCATGGCAACACAACCCCATGGTTGCCATGGCAACCCAACCCCATGGTTACCATGGCAACACAACCCCATGGTTCCCATGGCAACACAACCCCGTGGTTGCCATGGCAACCCAACCCCATCGTTACCATGGCAACACAACCCCATGGTTGCCATGGAAACACTACCCCAAGGTTTCCATGGCAAAAGAACCCCATAGTTGCCATGGCAACAAAACGCCATGGTTACCATAACAACACAACCCCATGGTTGCCATGGCAACCCAACCCCATAGTTACCATGGCAACACAACCCCAATGTTGCCATGGAAACACTACCCCATGGTTGCAATGGCAACAGAACAACATAGTTGCCATGGCAACTAAACGCCATGGTTACCATGGCAACACAACCCCATGGTTGCCATGGCAACACAACCCCATAGTTGCCATGGCAACTAAACGCCATGGTTACTATGGCAACCGAAGCCCATGGTTACCATGGACACAGAACCCCATGGTTACCATAGCAACCAAACCCCGTGGTTGCCATGGCATCCCAACCCCATGGTTACCATGGCAACACAACGCCATGGTTACCACAACAACAAAACCGAATGGTTACCACGGCAACCCAACTGCATGGTTACCACGGCATCTCAACCCCATGGTTGCCATGGCAACTAAACCCCATAGTTTCCATAGCAACCCAACCCCATAGTTACCATGGCAACACAACCCCATGGTTCCCATGGCAACACAACCCCATGGTTGCCATGGCAACCCAACCCCATGGTTACCATGGCAACAGAACCCCATGGTTGCCATGGCAACCCAACCCCATGGTTGCCAAGGCAACTAAACCCCATAGTTTCTATAGCAACCGAACCCCATGGTTCCCATGGCAACACAACCCCATGGTTGCCATGGAAACACTACCCCATGGTTGCCATGGCAACAGAACCCCATAGTTGCCATGGCAACAAAACGCCATGGTTACCATGGCAACCCAACCCCATGGTTACCATGGACACAGAACCCCATGGTTACCATAGCAACCAAACCCCGTGGTTGCCATGGCAACCCAACACCATGGTTACCACGGCAACCCAACTGCATGGTTACCACGGCATCTCAACCCCATGGTTCCCATGGCAACACAACCCCATGGTTGCCATGGAAACACTACCCCATGGTTGCCATGGAAACAGAACCCCATAGTTGCCATGGCAACCAAACGCCATGGTTACCATGGGAACACAACCCCATGGTTGCCATGGCAACCCAACCCCATGGTTACCATGGCAACACAACCCCATGGTTCCCATGGCAACACAACCCCGTGGTTGCCATGGCAACCCAACCCCATCGTTACCATGGCAACACAACCCCATGGTTGCCATGGAAACACTACCCCAAGGTTTCCATGGCAAAAGAACCCCATAGTTGCCATGGCAACAAAACGCCATGGTTACCATAACAACACAACCCCATGGTTGCCATGGCAACCCAACCCCATAGTTACCATGGCAACACAACCCCAATGTTGCCATGGAAACACTACCCCATGGTTGCAATGGCAACAGAACAACATAGTTGCCATGGCAACTAAACGCCATGGTTACCATGGCAACACAACCCCATGGTTGCCATGGCAACACAACCCCATAGTTGCCATGGCAACTAAACGCCATGGTTACTATGGCAACCGAACCCCATGGTTACCATGGACACAAAACCCCATGGTTACCATAGCAACCAAACCCCGTGGTTGCCATGGCATCCCAACCCCATGGTTACCATGGCAACACAACGCCATGGTTACCACAACAACAAAACCGCATGGTTACCACGGCAACCCAACTGCATGGTTACCACGGCATCTCAACCCCATGGTTCCCATGGCAACACAACCCCATGGTTGCCTTGGAAACACTACCCCATGGTTACCATGGCAACAGAACCCCGTAGCTGCCATGGTAACTAAACGCCATGGTTACCATGGCAACACAACCCCATGGTTGCCATGGCAACCCAACCCCATGGTTACCATGGCAACACAACCCCATGTTTACCATGGCAACACAACCCCGTGCTTGCCATGGCAACGCAACCCCATGGTTACCATGGCAACCAAACCCCGTGGTTGCCATGGCAACGCAACACCATGGTTACCATGGCAACACAACCCCATGGTTCCCATGGCAACACAACCCCGTGGTTGCCATGGCAACCCAACCCCATCGTTTCCATGGCAACACAACCCCATGGTTGCCATGGAAACACTACCCCATGTTTCCCATGGCAACAGAACCCCATAGTTGCCATGGCAACAAAACGCCATGGTTACCATGGCAACACAACCCCATGGTTGCCATGGCAACCCAACCCCATGGTTACCATGGCAACTAAACCCCATAGTTTCCATAGCAACCCAACCCCATAGTTACCAAGGCAACACCACCCAATGGTTGCCATGGAAACACTACCCCATGGTTGCCATGGCAACAGAACCCCATAGTTGCCATGGCAAGAAAACGCCATGGTTGCCATGGCAACAGAACACCATAGTTGCCATGGCAACAAAACGCCATGGTTACCATGGCAACACAACCCCATGGTTGCCAAGGCAACTAAACCCCATAGTTTCCATAGCAACCCAACCCCATAGTTACCATGGCAACACAACCCCATGGTTGCCATGGAAACACTACCCCATGGTTGCCATGGCAACAGAACCCCATAGTTGCCATGGCAACAAAACGCCATGGTTACCATGGCAACACAACCCCGTGGTTGCCATGGCAACCCAATCCCATGGTTACCATGGCAACACAACCCCATGGTTACCACAACAACACAACCGCATGGTTACCACGGCAACCCAACTGAATGGTTACCATGGCATCTCAACACCATGGTTGCCATGGCAACTAAACCCCATAGTTTCCATAGCAACCCAACCCCATAGTTACCATGGCAACACAACCCCATCGTTACCATGGCAACACAACCCCATGGTTACCATGGCAACACAACCCCATGGTTGCCAAGGCAACTAAACCCCATAGTTTCCATAGCAACCCAACCCCATAGTTACCATGGCAACACAACCCCATGGTTGCCATGGAAACACTACCCCATGGTTGCCATGGCAACAGAACCCCATAGTTGCCATGGCAACAATACGCCATGGTTACCATGGCAACACAACCCCATGGTTGCCATGGCAACCCAACCCCATGGTTGCCATGGAAACACTACCCCATGGTTACCATGGCAACAGAACCACATAGTTGCCATGGCAACAATACGCCATGGTTACCATGGCAACACAACCCCATGGTTGCCATGGCAACCCAACCCAATATTTGCCATGGCAACTAAACGCCATGGTTACCATGGCAACCCAACCGCATGGTTACCATGGCAACACAACCCCATGGTTACCACAACAACAACACCGCATGGTTACCACGGCAACCCAACTGCATGGTTACCACGGCATCTCAACCCCATGGTTGCCATGGCAACTAAACCCCATAGTTTCCATAGCAACACAACCCCATAGTTACCATGGCAACACAACCCCATGGTTGCCATGGCAACACTACCCCATGGTTACCATGGCAACCCAACCCCATGGTTACCATGGACACAGAACCCCATGGTTACCATAGCAACCAAACCCCGTGGTTGCCATGGCAACCCAACCCCATGGTTACCATGGCAACACAACCCCATGGTTACCAAAAAAACAACACCGCATGGTTACCACGGCAACCCAACTGCATGGTTACCACGGCATCTCAACCCCATGGTTGCCATGGCAACTAAACCCCATAGTTTCCATAGCAACACAACCCCATAGTTACCATGGCAACACAACCCCATCGTTACCATGGCAACACAACCCCATGGTTGCCATGGCAACCCAACCCCATGGTTACCATGGCAACAGAACCCCGTAGCTGCCATGGCAACTAAACGCCATGGTTACCATGGCAACACAACCCCATGGTTGCCATGGAAACACTACCCCATGGTTGCCATGGCAACAGAACTCCATAGTTGCCATGGCAACAAAACGCCATGGTTACCATGGCAACAGAACCCCATAGTTGCCATGGCAACAAAACGCCATGGTTACCATGGCAACACAACCCCATGGTTGCCATGGCAACCCAACCCCATGGTTGCCAAGGCAACTAAACCCCATAGTTTCTATAGCAACCCAACCCCATGGTTCCCATGGCAACACAACCCCATGGTTGCCATGGAAACACTACCCCATGGTTGCCATGGCAACAGAACCCCATAGTTGCCATGGCAACAAAACGCCATGGTTACCATGGCAACACAACCCCATGGTTACCATGGACACAGAACCCCATGGTTACCATAGCAACCAAACCCCGTGGTTGCCATGGCAACCCAACACCATGGTTACCACGGCAACCCAACTGCATGGTTACCACGGCATCTCAACCCCATGGTTCCCATGGCAACACATCCCCATGGTTGCCATGGAAACACTACCCCATGGTTGCCATGGCAACAGAACCCCATAGTTGCCATGGCAACTAAACGCCATGGTTCCCATGGCAACACAACCCCATGGTTGCCATGGCAACCCAACCCCATTGTTACCATGGCAACACAACCCCATGGTTCCCATGGCAACACAACCCCGTGGTTGCCATGGCAACCCAACCCCATCGTTACCATGGCAACACAACCCCATGGTTGCCATGGAAACACTACCCCAAGGTTTCCATGGCAAAAGAACCCCATAGTTGCCATGGCAACAAAACGCCATGGTTACCATAACAACACAACCCCATGGTTGCCATGGCAACCCAACCCCATGGTTACCATGGCAACACAACCGCATGGTTACCATAGCAACCCAAACTCATAGTTACCATGGCAACACAACCCCATGGTTGCCATGGAAACAGTACCCCATGGTTACCATGGCAACAGAACCCCATAGTTGCCATGGCATAAAAACGCCATGGTTGCCATGGCAACAGAACCCCATAGTTGCCATGGCAACAAAACCCCATGGTTACCATGGCAACCAAACCCCATGGTTGCCAAGGCAACTAAACCCCATAGTTTCCATAGCAACCCAACCCAATAGTTTCCATGGCAACACAACCCCAATGTTGCCATGGAAACACTACCCCATGGTTGCAATGGCAACAGAACCCCATAGTTGCCATGGCAACTAAACGCCATGGTTACCATGGCAACACAACCCCATGGTTGCCATGGCAACCCAACCCCATAGTTGCCATGGCAACTAAACGCCATGGTTACTATGGCAACCGAACCCCATGGTTACCATGGACACAGAACCCCATGGTTACCATAGCAACCAAACCCCGTGGTTGCCATGGCATCCCAACCCCATGGTTACCATGGCAACACAACGCCATGGTTACCACAACAACAAAACCGCATGGTTACCACGGCAACCCAACTGCATGGTTACCACGGCATCTCAACCCCATGGTTGCCATGGCAACTAAACCCCATAGTTTCCATAGCAACCCAACCCCATAGTTACCATGGCAACACAACCCCACGGTTCCCATGGCAACCCAACCCCATGGTTATCATGGCAACCCAACCCCATGGTTACCATGGCAACAGAACCCCATAGCTGCCATGGCAAATAAACGCCATGGTTGCCATGGCAACCCAACCCCATGGTTACCATGGCAACACAACCCCATGGTTCCCATGGCAACACAACCCCGTGGTTGCCATGGCAACCCAACCCCATCGTTTCCATGGCAACACAACCCCATGGTTTCCATGGAAACTCTACCCCATGATTGCCATGGCAACAGAACCCCATAGTTGCCATGGCAACAAAACGCCATGGTTACCATGGCATCACAAACCCATGGTTGCCATGGCAACCCAACCCCATGGTTACAATGGCAGCACAATCGCATGGTTACCATAGCAACCCAACCCCATCGTTACCATGGCAACACAACCCCATGGTTGCCATGGAAACACTACCCCATGGTTGCCATGGCAACAGAAACCCATAGTTGCCATGGCAACAAAACGCCATGGTTACCATGGCAACACAACCCCATGGTTACCATGGACACAGAACCCCATGGTTACCATAGCAACCAAACCCCGTGGTTGCCATGGCAACCCAACACCATGGTTACCACGGCAACCCAACTGCATGGTTACCACGGCATCTCAACCCCATGGTTCCCATGGCAACACATCCCCATGGTTGCCATGGAAACACTACCCCATGGTTGCCATGGCAACAGAACCCCATAGTTGCCATGGCAACTAAACGCCATGGTTCCCATGGCAACACAACCCCATGGTTGCCATGGCAACCCAACCCCATTGTTACCATGGCAACACAACCCCATGGTTCCCATGGCAACACAACCCCGTGGTTGCCATGGCAACCCAACCCCATTGTTACCATGGCAACAAAACGCCATGGTTACCATGGCAACACAACCCCATGGTTGCCATGGCAACCCAACCCCATAGTTGCCATGGCAACTAAACGCCATGGTTACCATGGCAACCCAACCCCATGGTTACCATGGACACAGAACCCCATGGTTACCATAGCAACACAACCGCATTGTTACCATAGCAACCCAACTCCATAGTTACCATGGCGACACAACCCCATGGTTGCCATGGCAACCCAACCCCATAGTTGCCATGGCAACTAAACGCCAAGGTTACCATGGCAGCACAACCCCATGGTTGCCATGGCAACACAACCCCATGGTTACCATGGCAACACAACCGCATTGTTACCATAGCAACCCAACCCCACAGTTACCATGGCGACACAACCCCATTGTTGCCATGGCAACACAACCGCATGGTTACCATAGCAACCCAACCCCATAGTTACCATGGCAACCCAACCCCATTGTTGCCAAGGCAACTAAACCCCATAGTTTCCATAGCAACCCAACCCCATAGATACCATGGCAACAGAACCCCATAGTTGCCATGGCAACAAAACGCCATGGTTACCATGGCAACACAACCCCATGGTTGCCATGGCAACCCAACCCCATAGTTGCCATGGCAACTAAACGCCATGGTTACCATGGGAACCCAACCCCATGGTTACCATGGAAACAGAACCCCATAGTTGCCATGGCAACTAAACGCCATGGTTGCCATGGCAACACAACCCCATGGTTTCCATGGAAACTCTACCCCATGATTGCCATGGCAACAGAACCCCATAGTTGTCATGGCAACAAAACGGCATGGTTACCATGGCATCACAAACCCATGGTTGCCATGGCAACCCAACCCCATGGTTACAATGGCAGCACAATCGCATGGTTACCATAGCAACCCAACCCCATCGTTACCATGGCAACACAACCCCATGGTTGCCATGGAAACACTACCCCATGGTTGCCATGGCAACAGAACCCCATAGTTGCCATGGCAACAAAACGCCATGGTTGCCATGGCAACAGAACAACATAGTTGCCATGGCAACAAAACGCCGTGGTTACCATGGCAACACAACCACATGGTTGCCATGGCAACCCAACCCCATGGTTGCCAAGGCAACTAAACCCCATAGTTTCCATAGAAACCCAACCCCATAGTTACCATGGCAACACAACCCCAATGTTGCCATGGAAACACTACCGCATGGTTGCCATGGCAACCCAACCCCATAGTTCCCACGGCAACTAAACGCCATGGTTACCATGGCAACCCAACCCCATGGTTACCATGGACACAGAACCCCATGGTTACCATAGCAACCAAACCCCGTGTTTGCCATGGCAACCCAACCCCATCGTTGCCAAGGCAACTAAACCCCATAGTTTCCATAGCAACCCAGCCCCATGGTTACCATGGCAACACAACCCCAATGTTGCCATGGAAACACTACCCCATGGTTACCATGGCAACAGAACCCCATAGTTGCCATGGCAACAATACGCCATGGTTACCATGGCAACACAACCCCATGGTTGCCATGGCAACCCAACCCCATAGTTGCCATGGCAACTAAACGCCATGGTTACCATGGCAACACAACCCCATGGTTACCATGGACACAGAACCCCATGGTTATCATAGCAACACAACCGCATTGTTACCATAGCAACTCAACTCCATAGTTAGCATGGCGACACAACCCCATGGTTGCCATGGCAACCCAACCCCATAGTTGCCATGGCAAATAAACACCAAGGTTACCATGGCAGCACAACCCCATGGTTGCCATGGCAACACAACCCCATGGTACCATGGCAACACAACCGCATTGTTACCATAGCAACCCGACCCCATAGTTACCATGGCGACACAACCCCATGGTTGCCATGGCAACACAACCGCATGGTTACCATAGCAACCCAACCCCATAGTTACCATGGCAACACAACCCCATGGTTGCCATGGAAACACTACCCCATGGTTGCCATGGCAACAGAACCCCATAGTTGCCATGGCAACAAAACGCCATGGTTGCCATGGCAACAGAACCCCATAGTTGCCATGGCAACAAAACGCCATGGTTACCATGGCAACACAACCCCATGGTTGCCATGGCAACCCAAACCCATGGTTTCCAAGGCAACTAAACCCCATAGTTTCCATAGCAACGCAACCCCATAGTTACCATGGCAACACAACCCCATGGTTGCCATGGAAACACTACCCCATGGTTGCCATGGCAACAGAACCCCATAGTTGCCATGGCAACAAAACGCCATGGTTACCATGGCAACACAACCCCATGGTTGCCATGGCAACCCAACCCCATAGTTGCCATGGCAACTAAACGCCATGGTTACCATGGCAACCCAACCCCATGGTTACCATGGACACAGAACCCCATGGTTACCATAGCAACCAAACCCCGTGGTTGCCATGGCAACCCAACCCCGTGGTTACCATAGTAACCAAACCCCGTGGTTGCCATGGCAACCCAACCCCATGGTTACCATGGCAACAGTACCCCATGGTTCCCATGGCAACACAACCCAGTGGTTGCCATGGCAACCCAACCCCATCGTTACCATGGCAACACAACCCCATGGTTGCCATGGAAACACTACCCCATGGTTGCCATGGCAACAGAACCCCATAGTTGCCATGGCAACAAAACGCCATGGTTACCATGGCAACACAACCCCATGGTTGCCATGGGAACCCAACCCCATGGTTACCATGGCAACACAACCGCATGGTTACCATTGCAACCCAAACCCATAGTTACCATGGCAACACAACCCTATGGTTGTCATGGAAACACTACCCCATGGTTGCCATGGCAAAAGAACCCCATAGTTGCCATGGCAACAAAACGCCATGGTTCCCATGGCAACAGAAACCCATAGTTGCCATGGCAACTAAACGCCATGGTTACCATGGCAACACAACCGCATGGTTGCCATGGCAACCCAACCCCATGTTTACCATGGCAACACAACCGCATGGTTACCATAGCAACCCAACCCCATAGTTACCATGGCAACACAACCCCATGGTTGCCATGGAAATACTACCCCATGGTTGCCATGGTAACAGAACCCCATAGTTGCCATGGCAACAAAACGCCATGGTTACCATGGCAACACAACACCATGGTTGCCATGGAAACCCAACCCCATAGTTGCCATGGCAACTAAACGCTATGGTTACCATGGCAACCCAACCCCATGGTTACCATGGACACAGAACCCCATGGTTATCATAGCAACCAAACCCCGTGGTTGCCATGGCAACCCAATCCCATGGTTACCATGGAAACACAACCCCATGGTTCCCATGGCAACACAACCCCGTGGATGCCATGGCAACACTACCCCATGGTTACCATGGCAACAGAACCCCATGGTTGCCATGGCAGCCCAACCCCATGGTTGCCAAGGCAACTAAACCCCATAGTTTCCATAGAAACCCAACCCCATAGTTACCATGGCAACAAAACCCCATGGTTGCCATGGCAACACAACCCCATGGTTGCCATGGCAACAGAACCCCATAGTTGCCATGGGAACAAAACGCCATGGTTACCATGGCAACACTACCCCATGGTTGCCAAGGCAACACAACCCAATGGTTACCATGGCAACACAACCGCATGGTTACCATAGCAACCCAACCGCATAGTTACCATGGCAACACAACCCCATGGTTGCCATGGAAACACTACGCCATGGTTGCCATGGCAACAGAACGGCATAGTTGCCATGGCAACAAAACGCTATGGTTGCCATGGCAACAGAACACCATAGTTGCCATGGCAACAAAACGCCATGGTTACCATGGCAACAGAATCCCATGGTTGCCATGGCAACCCAACCCCATGGTTGCCAACGCAACTAAACCCCATAGTTTCCATAGCAACCCAACCCCATAGTTGCCATGGCAACAGAACCGCATAGTTGCCATGGCAACAAAACGCTATGGTTGCCATGGCAACAGAACACCATAGTTGCCATGGCAACAAAACACCATGGTTACCATGGTAACACAACCCCATGGTTGCCATGGCAACCCAAACCCATAGTTGCCATGGCAACGAAACGCCATGGTTACCATGGCAACCCAACCCCATGGTTACCATGGACACAGAACCCCATGGTTACCATAGCAACCAAACCCCGTGGTTGCCATGGCAACCCAACCCCATGGTTACCATAGCAACCAAACCGCGTGGTTGCCATGGCAACCCAACCCCATCGTTACCATGGCAACACAACCCCATGATTGCCATGGAAACACTACCCCATGGTTGCCATGGCAACAGAAACCCATAGTTGCCATGGCAACAAAACGCCATGGTTACCATGGCAACACAACCCAATGGTTGCCATGGCAACCCAACCCCATGGTTACCATGGCAACACAACCGCATGGTTACCATAGCAACCCAAACCCATAGTTACCATGGCAACACAACCCCATGGTTGTCATGGAAACACTACCCCATGGTTGCCATGGCAACAGAACCCCATAGTTGCCATGGCAACAAAACGCCATGGTTCCCATGGCAACAGAAACCCATAGTTGCCATGGCAACTAAACGCCATGGTTACCATGGCAACACAACCCCATGGTTGCCATGGCAACCCAACCCCATGGTTACCATGGCAACACAACTGCATCGTTACCATAGAAACCCAACCCCATAGTTACCATGGCAACACAACCCCATGGTTGCCATGGCAACACTACCCCATGGTTACCATGGCAACAGAACCCCATAGTTGCCATGGCAACTAAACGCCATGGTTACCATGGCAACCCAACCCCATGGTTACCATGGACACAGAACCCCATGGTTACCATATCAACCAAACCCCGTGGTTGCCATGGCAACCCAATCCCATGGTTACCATGGCAACACAACAGCATGGTTACCACAACAACACAACCGCATGGTTACCACGGCAACCCAACTGCATGGTTACCACGGCATCTCAACCCCAAGGTTGCCATGGCAAATAAACCCCATAGTTTCAATAGGAAACCAACCCCATAGTTACCATGGCAACACAACCCCATGGTTCCCATGGTAACACAACCCCATGGTTGCCAAGGCAACTAAACCCCATAGTTTCCATAGCAACCCAACCCCATAGTTACCATGGCAACAGAACCCCATAGTTGCCATGGCAACAAAACGCCATGGTTACCATGGCAACACAACCCCATGGTTGCCATGGCAACCCAACCCCATAGTTGCCATGGCAACTAAACGCCATGGTTACCATGGGAACCCAACCCCATGGTTACCATGGAAACAGAACCCCATAGTTGCCATGGCAACTAAACGCCATGGTTGCCATGGCAAAAGAACCCCATAGTTGCCATGGCAACCCAACCCCATGGTTACCATAGCAACCAAACCCCGTGGTTGCCATGGCAACCCAACCCCATGGTTACCATGGCAACACAACCCCATGGTTGCCATGGCAACCCAACCCCATGGTTACCATGGCAACACAACCCCATAGTTGCCATTGCAACAAAACGCCATAGTTTCCATAAACACCCAACCGAATAGTTACCATGGCAACACAACCCCATGGTTCCCATGGCAACACAACCCCGTGGTTGCCATGGCAAAACTACCCCATGGTTACCATGGCAACAGAACCCCATAGTTGCCTTGGCAACTAAACGGCATGGTTAGCATTGCAAAAGAACCCCATAGTTGCCATGGCAACTAAACGCCATGGTTACCATGGCAACCCAACCCCATGGTTGCCATGGACACAGAACCCCATGGTTACCCTAGCAACCAAACCCCGTGGTTTCCATGGGAACCCAACCCCATGGTTACCATGGCAACAGAACCCCATAGTTGCCATGGCAACTAAATCCCATGGTTACCATGGCAACACAACCCCATGGTTGCCATGGCAACACAACCCCATGGTTTCCATAGCAACCAAACCCCGTGGTTGCCATGGCAACGCAACCCCACGGTTACCATGGCAACGCAACCCCATGGTTCCCATGGCAAAACAACCCCGTGGTTGACATGGCAATCCAACCCCATCGTTACCATGGCAACACAACGCCATGGTTGCCATGGAAGCACTACCCCATGGTTGCCATGGCAACTAAACCCCATAGTTACCATGGCAACAAAACGCCATGGTTACCATGGCAACACAACCCCATGGTTGCCATGGCAACCCAACCCCATGGTTTCCAAGGCAACTTAACCCCATAGTTTCCATAGCAACCCAACCCCATAGTTACCATGGCAACACAACCCCATGGTTGCCATGGAAACACTACCCATGGTTGCCATGGCAACAGAACCCCATAGTTGCCATGGAAACAAAACGCCATGGTTACCATGGCAACACAACCCCATGGTTGCCATGGCAACACAACCCCACAGTTGCCATGGCAACTAAACGCCATGGTTACCATGGCAACCCAACCCCATGGTTACCATGGACACAGAACCCCATGGTTACCATAGCAACCAAACCCCGTGGTTCCCATGGCAACCCAATCCCATGGTTACCATGGCAACACAACCGCATGGTTACCACAACAATACAACCGCATGGTTACCACGGCAACCCAACTGCATGGTTACCACGGCATCTCAACCCCATGGTTGCCATGGCAACTAAACCCCATAGTTTCCATAGCAACCCAACCCCATAGTTACCATGGCAACTCAACCCCATAGTTACCATGGCAACCCAACCCCATGGTTACCATGGCAACAGAACCCCATAGTTGCAATGGCAACTAAACGCCATGGTTACCATTTCAACACAACCCCATGGTTCCCATGGCAACCCAACCCCATGGTTACCATAGCAACCAAACCCCGTGGTTCCCATGGCAACCCAACCCCTTGGTTGCCATGGCAACCCAACCCCATGGTTACCATGGCAACACAACCGCATGGTTCCCATGGCAACACAACCCCGTGGTTACCATGGCAACCCAACCCCATCGTTACCATGGCAACACAACCCCATGGTTGCCATGGAAACACTACCCCATGGTTGCCATGGCAACAAAACGCCATGGTTACCATGGCAACACTACCCCATGGTTGCCATGGCAACCCAACCCCATGGTTACCATGGCAACACAACCGCATGTTTACCATAGCAACACAATCCCATAGTTACCATGGCAACGCAACTCAATGTTTGCCATGGAAACACTACGCCATGGTTCCCATGGCAACAAAACCCCATAGATGCCATGGCAACAAAACGCCATGGTTGCCATAGCAACACAACCCCATGGTTGCCATGGCAACCCAACCCCATGGTTGCCAAGGCAACTAAACCCCATAGTTTCCATAGCAACCCAACCCCATAGTTACCATGGCAACACAACCTCATAGTTGCCATGGAAACACTACCCCATGGTTGCCATGGCAACAGAACCCCATAGTTGCCATGGCAACAAAACGCCATGGTTACCATGGAAACCCAACCCCATGGTTACCATGGACACAGAACCCCATGGTTACCATAGCAACCAAACCCCGTAGTTTGCATGGCAACCCAACGCCATGGTTACCATGGCAACACAACCCCATGGTTCCCATGGCAACACAACCCCATGGTTGCCATGGAAACACTACCCCATGGTAGCCATGGCAACAGAACCCCATGGTTGCCATGGCAACAAAACGCCATGGTTACCATGGCAACACAACCCCATGGTTGCCATGGCAACACAACCCCATAGTTGCCATGGCAACTAAACGCCATGGTTACCATGGCAACCCAACCCCATGGTTACCATCGACACAGAACCCCATGGTTTCCATAGCAACCAAACCCCGTGGTTTCCATGGCAACCCAATCCCATGGTTACCATGGCAACACAACCGCATGGTTACCACAACAACACAACCGCATGGTTACCACGGCAACCCAACTGCATGGTTACCACGGCATCTCAACCCCACGGTTGCCATGGCAACTAAACCCCATGGTTACCATGGCAACACAACCCCATGGTTGCCATGGCAACCCAACCCCATGGTTACCATGGCAACACAACCGCATGGTTACCATAGCAACCCAAACCCATAGTTACCATGGCAACACAACCCCATGGTTGCAATGGAAACACTACCCCATGGTTGCCATGGCAACAGAACCCCATAGTTGCCATGCCAACAAAACGCCATGGTTCCCATGGCAACAGAAACCCATAGTTGCCATGGCAACAAAACGCCATGGTTACCATGGCAACACAACCCCATGGTTGCCATGGCAACCCAAACCCATGGTTACCATGGCAACACAACCGCATGGTTACGATAGCAACCCAACCCCATAGTTACCATG
This sequence comes from Netta rufina, assembly GCF_964035555.1. Lineage (NCBI taxonomy): Eukaryota > Metazoa > Chordata > Aves > Anseriformes > Anatidae > Netta > Netta rufina. The sequence goes on along the minus strand of NW_028168881.1, from coordinate 72,707 downwards.
GCAACACAACCCCATGGTTACCATGGAAACACTACCCCATGGTTGCCATTGCAACAGAACCCCATAGTTGCCATGGCAACAAAACGCCATGGTTACCATGGCAACACAACCCCATGGTTGCCATGGCAACCCAACCCCATAGTTGCGATGGAAACTAAACGCCATGGTTACCATGGGAACCCAACCCCATGGTTACCATGGACACAGAACCCCATGGTTACCATAGCAACCAAACCCCGTGGTTGCCATGGCAACCCAACCCCATGGTTACCATAGCAACCAAACCCCGTAGTTTCCATGGCAACCCAACGCCATGGTTACCATGGCAACACAACCCCATGGTTCCCATGGCAACACAACCCCATGGTTGCCATGGAAACACTACCCCATGGTAGCCATGGCAACAGAACCCCATGGTTGCCATGGCAACAAAACGCCATGGTTACCATGGCAACACAACCCCATGGTTGCAATGGCAACCCAACCCCATAGTTGCCATGGCAACTAAACGCCATGGTTACCATGGCAACACAACCCCATGGTTATCATCGACACAGAACCCCATGGTTACCATAGCAACCAAACCCCGTGGTTTCCATGGCAACCCAATCCCATGGTTACCATGGCAACACAACCACATTATTACCACAACAACACAACCGCATGGTTACCACGGCAACCCAACTGCATGGTTACCACGGCATCTCAACCCCACGGTTGCCATGGCAACTAAACCCCATGGTTACCATGGCAACAGAACCCCATGGTTGCCATGGCAACCCAACCCCATGGTTACCATGGCAACACAACCGCATGGTTACCATAGCAACCCAAACCCATAGTTACCATGGCAACACAACCCCATGGTTGCCATGGAAACACTACCCCATGGTTGTCATGGCAACAGAACCCCATAGTTGCCATGGCAACAAAACGCCATGGTTACCATGGCAACACAACCCCATGGTTGCCATGGCAACACAAACCCATGGTTACCATGGCAACACAACCGCATGGTTACCATAGCAACCCAACCCCATAGTTACCATGGCAACACAACCCCATGGTTACCATGGAAACACTACCCCATGTTTGCCATTGCAACAGAACCCCAGAGTTGCCATGGCAACAAAACGCCATGGTTACCATGGCAACACAACCCCATGGTTGCCATGGCAACCCAACCCCATAGTTGCCATGGCAACTAAACGCCACGGTTACCATGGCAACCCAACCCCATGGTTACCATGGACACAGAACCCCATGGTTACCATAGCAACCAAACCCCGTGGTTGCCATGGCAACCCAATCCCATGGTTACCATGGCAACACAACAGCATGGTTACCACAACAACACAACCGCATGGTTACCACGGCAACCCAACTGCATGGTTACCACGGCATCTCAACCCCAAGGTTGCCATGGCAACTAAACCCCATAGTTTCCATAGGAACCCAACCCCATAGTTACCATGGCAACACAACCCCATCGTTACCATGGCAACAAAACCCCATGGTTACCATGGCAACAGAACCCCATAGTTGCCATGGCAACTAATCGCCATGGTTACCATGGCAACACAACCCCATGGTTGCCATTGCAAACCAAGCCCATGGTTACCATGGCAACACAATTGCATGGTTACCATAGCAACTCAACCCCATAGTTACCATGGGAACACAACCCCATGGTTGCCATGGAAACACTACCCCATTGTTGCCATGGCAACAGAACCCCATAGTTGCCATGGCAACATAACGCCATGGTTACCATGGCAACACAACCCCGTGGTTGCCATGGCAACCCAACCCCATGGTTGCCAAGGCAACTAAACCCCATCGTTTCCATAGCAACCCAACCCCATAGTTACCATGGCAACAGAACCCCATAGTTGCCATGGCAACAAAAATCCATGGTTACCATGGGAACCCAACCCCATGGTTACCATGGCAACAGAACCACAAAGTTGCCATGGCAACTAAACGCCATGGTTGCCATGGCAAAAGAACCCCATAGTTGCCATGGCAAACCAACCCCATGGTTACCATAGCAACCAAACCCCGTGGTTGCCATGGCAACCCAACCCCATGGTTACCATGGCAACACAACCCCATGGTTGCCATGGCAACCCAACCCCACGGTTACCATGGCAACACAACCCCATAGTTGCCATTGCAACAAAACGCCATAGTTTCCATAAACACCCAACCGAATAGTTACCATGGCAACACAACCCCATGGTTCCCATGGCAACACAACCCCGTGGTTGCCATGGCAACACTACCCCATGGTTACCATGGCAACAGAACCCCATAGTTGCCTTGGCAACTAAACGGCATGGTTAGCATTGCAACAGAACCCCATAGTTGCCATGGCAACTAAACGCCATGGTTACCATGGCAACCCAACCCCATGGTTGCCATGGACACAGAACCCCATGGTTACCCTAGCAACCCAACCCCGTGGTTGCCATGGCAACAGAACCCCATAGTTGCCATGGCAACTAAATCCCATGGTTACCATGGCAACACAACCCCATGGTTGCCATAGCAACCAAACCCCGTGGTTGTCATGGCAACGCAACCCCACGGTTGCCATGGCAACGCAACCCCATGGTTCCCATGGCAAAACAACCCCGTGGTTTACATGGCAATCCAACCCCATCGTTACCATGGCAACACAACCCCATGGTTGCCATGGAAGCACTACCCCATGGTTGCCATGGCAACAGAACCCCATAGTTGCCATGGCAACAAAACGCCATGGTTACCATGGCAACACAACCCCATGGTTGCCATGGCAACCCAACCCCACGGTTGCCAAGGCAACTAAACCCCATAGTTTCCATAGCAACCCAACCCCATAGTTACCATGGCAAAACAACCCCATGGTTGCCATGGAAACACTACGCCATGGTTGCCATGGCAACAGAACCCCATAGTTGCCATGGCAACAAAACGCCATGGTTACCATGGCAACACAACCCCATGGTTGCCATGGCAACAGAACCCCACAGTTGCCATGGCAACTAAACGCCATGGTTACCATGGCAACCCAACCCCATGGTTGCCATGGAAACACTACCCCATGGTTGCCATGGCAACAGAACCGCACAGTTGCCATGGCAACTAAACGCCATGGTTACCATGGCAACCCAACCCCATGGTTACCATGGACACAGAACCCCATGGTTACCATAGCAACCAAACCCCGTGGTTCCCATAACAACCCAATCCCATGGTTACCATGGCAACACAACCGCATGGTTACCACAACAACACAACCGCATGGTTACCACGGCAACCCAACTGCATGGTTACCACGGCATCTCAACCCCATGGTTGCCATGGCAACTAAACCCCATAGTTTCCATAGCAACCCAACCCCATAGTTACCATGGCAACACAACCCCATAGTTACCATGGCAACACAACCCCATGGTTGCCATGGCAACCCAACCCCATGGTTACCATGGCAACAGAACCCCATAGTTGCCATGGCAACTAAACGCCATGGTTACCATGGCAACACAACACCATGGTTGCCATGGAAACACTACCCCATGGTTGCCATGGCAACAGAACCCCATAGTTGCCATGGCAACAAAACGCCATGGTTCCCATGGCAACAGAAACCCATAGTTGCCATGGCAACAAAACGCCATGGTTACGATGGCAACACAACCCCATGGTTGCCATGGCAACCCAAACCCATGGTTACCATGGCAACACAACCGCATGGTTACCATAGCAACCCAACCCCATAGTTACCATGGCAACACAACCCCATGGTTACCATGGAAACACTACCCCATGGTTTCCATGGCAACAGAACCACATGGTTGCCATGGCAACAAAACGCCATGGTTACCATGGCAACACAACCCCATGGTTGCCATGGCAACCCAACCCCATAGTTGCCATGGCAACTAAACGCCATGGTTACCATGGCAACCAAACCCCATGGTTACCATGGACACAGAACCCCATGGTTACCATAGCAACCAAACCCCGTGGTTGCCATGGCAATCCAATCCCATGGTTACCATGGCAACACAACAGCATGGTTACCACAACAACACAACCGCATGGTTACCACGGCAACCCAACTGCATGGTTACCACGGCATCTCAACCCCAAGGTTGCCATGGCAACAAAACCCCATAGTTTCCATAGGACCCCAACCCCATAGTTACCATGGCAACACAACCCCATCGTTACCATGGCAACACAACCCCATGGTTACCATGGCAACAGAACCCCATAGTTGCCATGGCAACTAAACGCCATGGTTACCATGGCAACACAACCCCATGGTTGCCATGGCGAACCAAGCCCATGGTTACCATGGCAACACAATTGCATGGTTACCATAGCAACTCAACCCCATAGTTACCATGGGAACACAACCCCATGGTTGCCATGGAAACACTACCCCATTGTTGCCATGGCAACAGAACCCCATAGTTGCCATGGCAACATAACACCATGGTTACCATGGCAACACAACCCCGTGGTTGCCATGGCAACCCAACCCCATGGTTGCCAAGGCAACTAAACCCCATAGTTTCCATAGCAACCCAACCCCATAGTTACCATGGCAACTAAACGCCATGGTTGCCATGGCAAAAGAACCCCATAGTTGCCATGGCAAACCAACCCCATGGTTACCATAGCAACCAAACCCCGTGGTTGCCATGGCAACCCAACCCCATGGTTACCATGGCAACACAACCCCATGGTTACCATGGCAACCCAACCCCATACTTACCATGGCAACACAACCCCATAGTTGCCATTGCAACAAAACGCCATAGTTTCCATAAACACCCAACCGAATAGTTACCATGGCAACACAACCCCATGGTTCCCATGGCAACACAACCCCGTGGTTGCCATGGCAACACTACCCCATGGTTACCATGGCAAGAGAACCCCATAGTTGCCTTGGCAACTAAACGGCATGGTTAGCATTGCAACAGAACCCCATAGTTGCCATCGCAACTAAACGCCATGGTTCCCATGGCAACCCAACCCCATGGTTGCCATGGACACAGAACCCCATGGTTACCCTAGCAACCCAACCCCGTGGTTTGCATGGCAACCCAACCCTATGGTTACCATGGCAACAGAACCCCATAGTTGCCATGGCAACTAAATCCCATGGTTACCATGGCAACACAACCCCATGGTTAGCATGGCAACCCAACCCCATGGTTACCATGGACACAGAACCCCATGGTTACCATAGCAACCAAACCCCGTGGTTGCCATGGCAACCCAACCCCATGGTTACCATAGCAACCAAACCCCGTAGTTTCCATGGCAACCCAACGCCATGGTTACCATGGCAACACAACCCCATGGTTCCCATGGAAACACTATCCCATGGTAGCCATGGCAACAGAACCCCATGGTTGCCATGGCAACAAAACGCCATGGTTACCATGGCAACACAACCCCATGGTTGCCATGGCAACCCAACCCCATGGTTGCCATGGCAACTAAACGCCATGGTTACCATGGCAACCCAACCCCATGGTTACCATCGACACAGAACCCCATGGTTACAATAGCAACCAAACCCCCTGGTTTCCATGGCAACACAACCCCATGGTTACCATGGCAACACAACCGCATGGTTACCACAACAACACAACCGCATGGTTACCACGGCAACCCAACTGCATGGTTACCACGGCATCTCAACCCCACGGTTGCCATGGCAACTAAACCCGATGGGTACCATGGCAACACAACCCCATGGTTGCCATGGCAACCCAACCCCATGGTTACCATGGCAACACAACCGCATGGTTACCATAGCAACCCAAACCCATAGTTACCATGGCAACACAACCCCATGGTTGCCATGGAAACACTACCCCATGGTTGCCATGGCAACAGAACCCCATAGTTGCCATGGCAACAAAACGCCATGGTTCCCATGGCAACAGAAACCCATAGTTGCCATGGCAACAAAACGCCATGGTTACCATGGCAACACAACCCCATGGTTGCCATGGCAACCCAAACCCATGGTTACCATGGCAACACAACCGCATGGTTACCATAGCAACCCAACCCCATAGTTACCATGGCAACACAACCCCATGGTTACCATGGAAACACTACCCCATGGTTGCCATTGCAACAGAACCCCAGAGTTGCCATGGCAACAAAACGCCATGGTTACCATGGCAACACAACCCCATGGTTGCCATGGCAACCCAACACCATAGTTGCCATGGCAACTAAACGCCATGGTTACCATGGCAACCCAACCCCATGGTTACCATGGACACAGAACCCCATGGTTACCATAGCAACCAAACCCCGTGGTTGCCATGGCAACCCAATCCCATGGTTACCATGGCAACACAACAGCATGGTTACCACAACAACACAACCGCATGGTTACCACGGCAACCCAACTGCATGGTTACCACGGCATCTCAACCCCAAGGTTGCCATGGCAACTAAACCCCATAGTTTCCATAGGAACCCAACCCCATAGTTACCATGGCAACCCAACCCCATAGTTACCATGGCAACACAACCCCATGGTTACCATGGCAACAGAACCCCATAGTTGCCATGGCAACTAAACGCCATGGTTACCATGGCAACACAACCCCATGGTTGCCATGGCAACACAACCCCATGGTTGCCATGGCAACAGAACCCCACAGTTGCCATGGCAACTAAACGCCATGGTTACCATGGCAACCCAACCCCATGGTTGCCATGGAAACACTACCCCATGGTTGCCATGGCAACAGAACCCCACAGTTGCCATGGCAACAAAACGCCATGGTTACCATGGCAACCCAACCCCATGGTTACCATGGACACAGAACCCCATGGTTACCATAGCAACCAAACCCCGTGGTTCCCATAACAACCTAATCCCATGGTTACCATGGCAACACAACCGCATGGTTACCACAACAACACAACCGCATGGTTACCACGGCAACACAACTGCATGGTTACCACGGCATCTCAACCCCATGGTTGCCATGGCAACTAAACCCCATAGTTTCCATAGCAACCCAACCCCATAGTTACCATGGCAACACAACCCCATGGTTACCATGGCAACAGAACCCCATAGTTGCCATGGCAACTAAACGCCATGGTTACCATGGCAACACAACCCCATGGTTGCCATGGCAACCCAAACCCATGGTTACCATGGCAACACAACCGCATGGTTACCATAGCAACCCAACCCCATAGTTACCATGGCAACACAACCCCATGGTTACCATGGAAACACTACCCCATGGTTGCCATTGCAACAGAACCCCAGAGTTGCCATGGCAACAAAACGCCATGGTTACCATGGCAACACAACCCCATGGTTGCCATGGCAACCCAACCCCATAGTTGCCATGGCAACTAAACGCCATGGTTACCATGGCAACCCAACCCCATGGTTACCATGGACACAGAACCCCATGGTTACCATAGCAACCAAACCCCGTGGTTGCCATGGCAACCCAATCCCATGGTTACCATGGCAACAGAACACCATAGTTGCCATGGCAACTAAACGCCATGGTTACCACGGCAACACAACCCCATGGTTGCCATGGCAAACCAAGCCCATGGTTACCATGGCAACACAATTGCATGGTTACCATAGCAACTCAACCCCATAGTTACCATGGGAACACAACCCCATGGTTTCCATGGAAACACTACCCCATTGTTGCCATGGCAACAGAAACCCATAGTTGCCATGGCAACATAACGCCATGGTTACCATGGCAACACAACCCCGTGGTTGCCATGGCAACCCAACCCCATGGTTGCCAAGGCAACTAAACCCCATAGTTTCCATAGCAACCCAACCCCATAGTTACCATGGAAACAGAACCCCATAGTTGCCATGGCAACAAAACGCCATGGTTACCATGGCAACACAACCCCATGGTTGCCATGGCAACCCAACCCCATAGTTGCCATGGCAACTAAACGCCATAGTTACCATGGGAACCCAACCCCATGGTTACCATGGCAACAGAACCCCATAGTTGCCATGGCAACTAAACGCCATGGTTGCCATGGCAAAAGAACCCCATAGTTGCCATGGCAACCCAACCCCATGGTTACCATAGCAACCAAACCCCGTGGTTGCCATGGCAACCCAACCCCATGGTTACCATGGCAACACAACCCCATGGTTGCCATGGCAACCCAACCCCATGGTTACCATGGCAACACAACCCCATAGTTGCCATTGCAACAAAACGCCATAGTTTCCATAAACACCCAACTGAATAGTTACCATGGCAACACAACCCCATGGTTCCCATGGCAACACAACCCCGTGGTTGCCATGGCAACACTACCCCATGGTTACCATGGCAACAGAACCCCATAGTTGCCTTGGCAACAAAACGGCATGGTTAGCATTGCAACAGAACCCCATAGTTGCCATGGCAACTAAACGCCATGGTTCCCATGGCAACCCAACCCCATGGTTGCCATGGACACAGAACCCCATGGTTACCCTAGCAACCCAACCCCGTGGTTTGCATGGCAACCCAACCCCATGGTTACCATGGCAACAGAACCCCATAGTTGCCATGGCAACTAAATCCCATGGTTACCATGGCAACACAACCCCATGGTTGCCATGGCAACACAACCCCATGGTTGCCATAGCAACCAAACCCCGTGGTTGCCATGGCAACGCAACCCCACAATTACCATGGCAACGCAACCCCATGGTTCCCATGGCAAAACAACCCCGTGGTTGACATGGCAATCCAACCCCATCGTTACCATGGCAACACAACCCCATGGTTGCCATGGAAGCACTACCCCATGGTTGCCATGGCAACAGAACCCCATAGTTGCCATGGCAACAAAACGCCATGGTTACCATGGCAACACAACCCCATGGTTGCCATGGCAACCCAACCCCATGGTTGCCAAGGCAACTAAACCCCATAGTTTACATAGCAACCCAACCCCATAGTTACCATGGCAACACAACCCCATGGTTGCCATGGAAACACTACCCCATGGTTGCCATGGCAAAAGAACCCCATAGTTGCCATGGAAACAAAACGCCATGGTTACCATGGCAACACAACCCCATGGTTGCCATGGCAACACAACCCCACAGTTGCCATGGCAACTAAAGGCCATGGTTACCATGGCAACCCAACCCCATGGTTACCATGGACACAGAACACCATGGTTACCATAGCAACCAAACCCCGTGGTTCCCATAACAACCCAATCCCATGGTTACCATGGCAACACAACCGCATGGTTACCACAACAACACAACCGCATGGTTACCACGGCAACCCAACTGCATGGTTACCACGGCATCTCAACCCCATGGTTGCCATGGCAACTAAACCCCATAGTTTCCATAGCAACCCAACCCCATAGTTACCATGGCAACACTACCCCATAGTTACCATGGCAACAAAACCCCATGGTTGCCATGGCAACCCAACCCCATGGTTACCATGGCAACAGAACCCCATAGTTGCCATGGCAACTAAACGCCATGGTTACCATGGCAACACAACCCCATGGTTGCCATGGCAACCCAACCCCATGGTTACCATAGCAACCAAACCCCGCCGTTGCCATGGCAACCCAACCCCATGGTTACCATGGCAACACAACCCCATGGTTCCCATGGCAACACAACCCCGTGGTTGCCATGGCAACCCAACCCCATCTTTACCATGGCCACACAACCCCATGGTTGCCATGGAAACACTACCCCATGGTTGCCTTGGCAACAGAACCCCATAGTTGCCTTGGCAACGAAACGCCATGGTTACCATGGCAACAAAACCCCATGGTTGCCATGGCAACCCAACCCCATGGTTGCCAAGGCAACTAAACCCCATACTTTCCATAGCAACCCAACCCCATAGTTACCATGGCAACACAACCCCATGGTTGCCATGGAAACACTACCCCATGGTTGCCATGGCAACAGAACCCCATAGTTGACATGGCAAGAAAACGCCATGCTTACCATGGCAACACAACCCCATGGTTGCCATGGCAACCAAACCCCATAGTTGCCATGGCAACTAAACGCCATGGTTACCATGGCAACCCAACCCCATGATTACCATGGACACAGAAACCCATGGTTACCATAGCAACAAAACCCCGTGGTTGCCATGGCAACCCAACCCCATGGTTACCATGGCAACACAACCGCATGGTTACCATGGCAACACAACCCCATAGTTGCCATTGCAACAAAACGCCATAGTTTCCATAAACACCCAACTGAATAGTTACCATGGCAACACAACCCCATGGTTCCCATGGCAACACAACCCCGTGGTTGCCATGGCAACACTACCCCATGGTTACCATGGCAACAGAACCCCATAGTTGCCTTGGCAACAAAACGGCATGGTTAGCATTGCAACAGAACCCCATAGTTGCCATGGCAACTAAACGCCATGGTTCCCATGGCAACCCAACCCCATGGTTGCCATGGACACAGAACCCCATGGTTACCCTAGCAACCCAACCCCGTGGTTTGCATGGCAACCCAACCCCATGGTTACCATGGCAACAGAACCCCATAGTTGCCATGGCAACTAAATCCCATGGTTACCATGGCAACACAACCCCATGGTTGCCATGGCAACACAACCCCATGGTTGCCATAGCAACCAAACCCCGTGGTTGCCATGGCAACGCAACCCCACAATTACCATGGCAACGCAACCCCATGGTTCCCATGGCAAAACAACCCCGTGGTTGACATGGCAATCCAACCCCATCGTTACCATGGCAACACAACCCCATGGTTGCCATGGAAGCACTACCCCATGGTTGCCATGGCAACAGAACCCCATAGTTGCCATGGCAACAAAACGCCATGGTTACCATGGCAACACAACCCCATGGTTGCCATGGCAACCCAACCCCATGGTTGCCAAGGCAACTAAACCCCATAGTTTACATAGCAACCCAACCCCATAGTTACCATGGCAACACAACCCCATGGTTGCCATGGAAACACTACCCCATGGTTGCCATGGCAAAAGAACCCCATAGTTGCCATGGCAACAAAACGCCATGGTTACCATGGCAACACAACCCCATGGTTGCCATGGCAACACAACCCCACAGTTGCCATGGCAACTAAAGGCCATGGTTACCATGGCAACCCAACCCCATGGTTACCATGGACACAGAACACCATGGTTACCATAGCAACCAAACCCCGTGGTTCCCATAACAACCCAATCCCATGGTTACCATGGCAACACAACCGCATGGTTACCACAACAACACAACCGCATGGTTACCACGGCAACCCAACTGCATGGTTACCACGGCATCTCAACCCCATGGTTGCCATGGCAACTAAACCCCATAGTTTCCATAGCAACCCAACCCCATAGTTACCATGGCAACACTACCCCATAGTTACCATGGCAACAAAACCCCATGGTTGCCATGGCAACCCAACCCCATGGTTACCATGGCAACAGAACCCCATAGTTGCCATGGCAACTAAACGCCATGGTTACCATGGCAACACAACCCCATGGTTGCCATGGCAACCCAACCCCATGGTTACCATAGCAACCAAACCCCGCCGTTGCCATGGCAACCCAACCCCATGGTTACCATGGCAACACAACCCCATGGTTCCCATGGCAACACAACCCCGTGGTTGCCATGGCAACCCAACCCCATCTTTACCATGGCCACACAACCCCATGGTTGCCATGGAAACACTACCCCATGGTTGCCTTGGCAACAGAACCCCATAGTTGCCTTGGCAACGAAACGCCATGGTTACCATGGCAACAAAACCCCATGGTTGCCATGGCAACCCAACCCCATGGTTGCCAAGGCAACTAAACCCCATACTTTCCATAGCAACCCAACCTCATAGTTACCATGGCAACACAACCCCATGGTTGCCATGGAAACACTACCCCATGGTTGCCATGGCAACAGAACCCCATAGTTGACATGGCAAGAAAACGCCATGCTTACCATGGCAACACAACCCCATGGTTGCCATGGCAACCAAACCCCATAGTTGCCATGGCAACTAAACGCCATGGTTACCATGGCAACCCAACCCCATGATTACCATGGACACAGAAACCCATGGTTACCATAGCAACAAAACCCCGTGGTTGCCATGGCAACCCAACCCCATGGTTACCATGGCAACACAACCGCATGGTTACCACAACAAAACAACCGCATGGTTACCACGGCAACCCAACTGCATGGTTACCACGGCATCTCAACCCCATGGTTGCCATGGAAACTAAACCCCATAGTTTCCACAGCAACCCAACCCCATAGTTACCATGGCAACACAACCCCATGGTTCCCATGGCAACACAACCCCGTGGTTGCCATGGCAACAGAACCCCATAGTTGACATGGCAACAAAACGCCATGGTTACCATGGCAACACAACCCCATGGTTGCCATGGCAACCCAACCCCATAGTTGCCATGGCAACTAAACGCCATGGTTACCATGGCAACCCAACCCCATGGTTACCATGGACACAGAAAACCCGTGGTTGCCATGGCAACCCAATCCCATGGTTACCATGGCAACACAACCGCATGGTTACCACAACAACACAACCGCATGGTTACCACGGCAACCCAACTGCATGGTTACCACGGCATCTCAACCCCATGGTTGCCATGGCAACTAAACCCCATAGTTTCCATAGCAAACCAACCCCACAGTTACCATGGCAACAAAACCCCATGGTTCCCATGGCAACACAACCCCGTGGTTGCCATGGCAACCCAACCCCATGGTTACCATGGCAACACAACCCCATGGTTGCCATGGCAACACAACCCCCTGGTTGCCATGGCAACCCAACCCCATCGTTACCATGGCAACACAACCCCATGGTTTCCATGGAAACACTACCCCATGGTTGCCATGGAAACACTACCCCATGGTTGCCATGGCAACAGAACCCCATAGTTGCCTTGGAAACGAAACGCCATGGTTACCATGGCAACACAACCCCATGGTTGCCATGGAAACACTACCCCATGGTTGCCATGGCAACAGAACCCCATAGTTGCCATGGCAAAAAAGCGCCATGGTTACCATGGCAACACAACACCATGGTTGCCATGGAAACACTACCCCACGGTTGCCATGGCAACAGAACCCCATAGTTGCCATGGGAACAATACGCCATGGTTACCATGGCAACACAACCCCATGGTTGCCATGGCAACCCAACCCCATAGTTACCATAGCAACCAAACCCCGTGGTTGCCATGGCAACCCAATCCCATGGTTACCACGGCAACACAACCGCATGGTTACCACAACAACACAACCGCATGGTTACCACGGCAACCCAACTGCATGGTTACCACGGCATCTCAACCCCATGGTTGCCATGGAAACTAAACCCCATAGTTTCCACAGCAACCCAACCCCATAGTTACCATGGCAACACAACCCCATGGTTCCCATGGCAACACAACCCCGTGGTTGCCATGGCAACAGAACCCCATAGTTGACATGGCAACAAAACGCCATGGTTACCATGGCAACACAACCCCATGGTTGCCATGGCAACCCAACCCCATAGTTGCCATGGCAACTAAACGCCATGGTTACCATGGCAACCCAACCCCATGGTTACCATGGACACAGAAAACCCGTGGTTGCCATGGCAACCCAATCCCATGGTTACCATGGCAACACAACCGCATGGTTACCACAACAACACAACCGCATGGTTACCACGGCAACCCAACTGCATGGTTACCACGGCATCTCAACCCCATGGTTGCCATGGCAACTAAACCCCATAGTTTCCATAGCAAACCAACCCCATAGTTACCATGGCAACAAAACCCCATGGTTCCCATGGCAACACAACCCCGTGGTTGCCATGGCAACCCAACCCCATGGTTACCATGGCAACACAACCCCATGGTTGCCATGGCAACACAACCCCCTGGTTGCCATGGCAACCCAACCCCATCGTTACCATGGCAACACAACCCCATGGTTTCCATGGAAACACTACCCCATGGTTGCCATGGAAACACTACCCCATGGTTGCCATGGCAACAGAACCCCATAGTTGCCTTGGAAACGAAACGCCATGGTTACCATGGCAACACAACCCCATGGTTGCCATGGAAACACTACCCCATGGTTGCCATGGCAACAGAACCCCATAGTTGCCATGGCAAAAAAGCGCCATGGTTACCATGGCAACACAACACCATGGTTGCCATGGAAACACTACCCCACGGTTGCCATGGCAACAGAACCCCATAGTTGCCATGGGAACAATACGCCATGGTTACCATGGCAACACAACCCCATGGTTGCCATGGCAACCCAACCCCATGGTTACCATAGCAACCAAACCCCGTGGTTGCCATGGCAACCCAATCCCATGGTTACCACGGCAACACAACCGCATGGTTACCACAACAACACAACCGCATGGTTACCACGGCAACCCAACTGCATGGTTACCACGGCATCTCAACCCCATGGTTGCCATGGAAACTAAACCCCATAGTTTCCACAGCAACCCAACCCCATAGTTACCATGGCAACACAACCCCATGGTTCCCATGGCAACACAACCCCGTGGTTGCCATGGCAACAGAACCCCATAGTTGACATGGCAACAAAACGCCATGGTTACCATGGCAACACAACCCCATGGTTGCCATGGCAACCCAACCCCATAGTTGCCATGGCAACTAAACGCCATGGTTACCATGGCAACCCAACCCCATGGTTACCATGGACACAGAAAACCCGTGGTTGCCATGGCAACCCAATCCCATGGTTACCATGGCAACACAACCGCATGGTTACCACAACAACACAACCGCATGGTTACCACGGCAACCCAACTGCATGGTTACCACGGCATCTCAACCCCATGGTTGCCATGGCAACTAAACCCCATAGTTTCCATAGCAAACCAACCCCATAGTTACCATGGCAACAAAACCCCATGGTTCCCATGGCAACACAACCCCGTGGTTGCCATGGCAACCCAACCCCATGGTTACCATGGCAACACAACCCCATGGTTGCCATGGCAACACAACCCCCTGGTTGCCATGGCAACCCAACCCCATCGTTACCATGGCAACACAACCCCATGGTTTCCATGGAAACACTACCCCATGGTTGCCATGGAAACACTACCCCATGGTTGCCATGGCAACAGAACCCCATAGTTGCCTTGGAAACGAAACGCCATGGTTACCATGGCAACACAACCCCATGGTTGCCATGGAAACACTACCCCATGGTTGCCATGGCAACAGAACCCCATAGTTGCCATGGCAAAAAAGCGCCATGGTTACCATGGCAACACAACACCATGGTTGCCATGGAAACACTACCCCACGGTTGCCATGGCAACAGAACCCCATAGTTGCCATGGGAACAATACGCCATGTTTACCATGGCAACACAACCCCATGGTTGCCATGGCAACCCAACCCCATGGTTACCATAGCAACCAAACCCCGTGGTTGCCATGGCAACCCAATCCCATGGTTACCACGGCAACACAACCGCATGGTTACCACAACAACACAACCGCATGGTTACCACGGCAACCCAACTGCATGGTTACCACGGCATCTCAACCCCATGGTTGCCAAGGCAACTAAACCCCATAGTTTCCATAGCAACCAAACCCCATAGTTACCATGGCAACACAACCCCATCGTTACCATGGCAACACAACCCCATGGTTCCCATGGCAACACAACCCCGTGGTTGCCATGGCAACAGAACCCCATAGTTGCCATGGCAACTAAACGCCATGGTTACCATGGCAACACAACCCCATGGTTGCCATGGCAACCCAACCCCATGGTTACCATAGCAACCAAACCCCGTAGTTGCCATGGCAACCCAACACCGTGGTTACCATGGCAACACAACCCCATGGTTCCCGTGGCAACAAAACCCCGTGGTTGCCATGGCAACCCAACCCCATGGTTACCATGGCAACACAACCCCATGGTTGCCATGGAAACACTACCCCATGGTTGCCATGGCAACAGAACCCCATAGTTGCCATGGCAACAAAACGCCATAGTTTCCATAGCAACCCAACCGAATAGTTACCATGGCAACACAACCCCGTGGTTTCCATGGCAACACCACCCCATGGTTACCATGGCAACAGAACCCCACAGTTGCCTTGGCAACTAAACGCCATGGTTAGCATTGCAACACAACCCCATAGATGCCATGGGAACTAAACGTCATGGTTACCATGGCAACCCAACCCCATGGTTGCCATGGACACAGAACCCCATGGTTACCCTAGCAACCAAACCCCGTGGTTTCCATGGCAACCCAATGCCATGGTTACCATGGCAACAGAACCCCATAGTTGCCATGGCAACTAAATCCCATGGTTACCATGGCAACCCAACCCCATGGTTGCCATGGACACAGAACCCCATGGTTACCCTAGCAACCAAACTCCATGGTTACCATGGCAACGCAACCCCATGGTTCCCATGGCAAAACAACCCCGTGGTTGACATGGCAATCCAACCCCATCGTTACCATGGCAACACAACCCCATGGTTGCCATGGAAGCACTACCCCATGGTTGCCATGGCAACAGAACCCCATAGTTGCCATGGCAACAAAACGCCATGGTTACCATGGCAACACAACCCCATGGTTGCCATGGCAACCCAACCCCATGGTTGCCAAGGCAACTAAACCCCATAGTTTCCATAGCAACCCAACCCCATAGTTACCATGGCAACACAACCCCATCGTTACCATGGCAACACAACCCCATGGTTGCCATGGCAACCCAACCCCATGATTACCATGGCAACAGAACACCATAGTTGCCATGGCAACTAAACGCCATGGTTACCATGGCAACACAACCCCATGGTTGCCATGGCAACCCAACCCCATGGTTACCATAGCAACGAAACCCCGTGGTTGCAATGGCAACCCAACCCCATGGTTACCATGGCAACACAACCCCATGGTTCCCATGGCAACACAACCCCGTGGTTGCCATGGCAAACCAACCCCATCGTTACCATGGCAACACTACCCCATGGTTGCCATGGAAACACTACCCCATGGTTGCCATGGCAACAGAACCCCATAGTTGCCTTGGCAACGAAACGCCATGGTTACCATGGCAACACAACCCCATGGTTGCCATGGAAACACTACCCCATGGTTGCCATGGTAACAGAACCCCATAGTTGCCATGGCAACTAAACGCCATGGTTACCATGGCAACCCAACCCCATGGTTACCATGGACACAGAACCCCATGGTTACCATAGCAACCAATCCCCGTGGTTGCCATGGCAACCCAATCCCATGGTTACCATGGCAACACAACCGCATGGTTACCACAACAACACAACCGCATGGTTACCACGGCAACCCAACTGCATGGTTACCACGGCATCTCAACCCCATAGTTGCCATGGAAACTAAACCCCATAGTTTCCACAGCAACCCAACCCCATAGTTACCATGGCAACACAACCCCATGGTTCCCATGGCAACACAACCCCGTGGTTGCCATGGCAACAGAACCCCATAGTTGACATGGCAACAAAACGCCATGGTTACCATGGCAACACAACCCCATGTTTGCCATGGCAACCCAACCCCATAGTTGCCATGGCAACTAAACGCCATGGTTACCATGGCAACCCAACCCCATGGTTACCATGGACACAGAACCCCGTGGTTGCCATGGCAACCCAATCCCATGGTTACCATGGCACCACAACAGCATGGTTACCACAACAACACAACCGCATGGTTACCACGGCAACCCAACTGCATGGTTACCACGGCATCTCAACCCCATGGTTGCCATGGCAACTAAACCCCATAGTTTCCATAGCAACCCAACCCCATAGTTACCATGGCAACACAACCCATGGTTGCCATGGCAACACAACCCTGTGGTTACCATGGCAACCCTACCGCATGGTTACCATAGCAATCCAACCCCATAGTTACCATGGCAACACAACCCCATGGTTGCCATGGAAACACTACCCCACGGTTGCCATGGCAACAGAACCCCATAGTTGCCATGGCAACAAAACGCCATGGTTACCATGGCAACACAACCCCATGGTTGCCATGGCAACCCAACCCCATGGTTGCCAAGGCAACTAAACCCCATAGTTTCCATAGCAACCCAACCCCATAGTTACCATGGCAACACAACCCAATGGTTGCCATGGAAACACTACCCCATGGTTGCCATGGCAACAGAACCCCATAGTTGACATGGCAACAAAACGCCATGCTTACCATGGCAACCCAACCCCATGGTTGCCATGGCAACCAAACCCCATAGTTGCCATGGCAACTAAACGCCATGGTTACCATGGCAACACAACCCCATGGTTACCATGGACACAGAACCCCATGGTTACCATAGCAACCAAACCCCGTGGTTGCCATGGCAACCCAATCCCATGGTTACCATGGCAACACAACCGCATGGTTACCACAACAACACAACCGCATGGTTACCACGGCAACCCAACTGCATGGTTACCACGGCATCTCAACCCCATGGTTGCCATGGAAACTAAACCCCATAGTTTCCACAGCAACCCAACCCCATAGTTACCATGGCAACACAACCCCATGGTTCCCATGGCAACACAACCCCGTGGTTGCCATGGCAACAGAACCCCATAGTTGACATGGCAACAAAACGCCATGGTTACCATGGCAACACAACCCCATGGTTACCATGGCAACACAACCCCATGGTTGCCATGGCAACCCAATCCCATGGTTAACATGTCAACACAACCGCATGGTTACCACAACAACACAACGGCATGGTTACCACGGCAACCCAACTGCATGGTTACCACGGCATCTCAACCCCACGGTTGCCATGGCAACTAAACACCATAGTTTCCATAGCAACCCAACCCCATAGTTACCATGGCAACACAACCCCATGGTTCCCATGGAAACACAACCCCGTGGTTGCCATGGCAACCCAACCCCATGGTTACCATGGCAACAGAACCCCATAGTTTCCATGGCAAATAAACGCCACGGTTACCATGGCAACACAACCCCATGTTTACCATGGCAACCCAACCCCATGGTTACCATAGCAACCCAACCCCGTGGTTGCCATGGCAACGCAACCCCATGGTTACCATGGCAACGCAACCCCATGTTTCCCATGGCAACACAACCCCGTGGTTGCCATGGCAAACCAACCCCATGGTTACCATTGCAACACAACCCCATGGTTGCCATCGAAGCACTACCCCATGGTTGCCATGGCAACAGAACCGCATAGTTGCCATGGCAACAAAACGCCATGGTTACCATGGCAACACAACCCCATGGTTGCCATGGCAACCCAACGCCATGGTTGCCAATGCAACTAAACACCTTAGTTTCCATAGCAACCCAACCCCATAGTTACCATGGCAACACAACCCCATGGTTGCCATGGAAACACTACCCCATGGTTGCCATGGCAACAGAACCCCATAGTGCCATGGCAAAAAAACTCCATGGTTACCATGGCAACACAACCCCATGGTTGCCATGGCAACCCAACCCCATAGTTCCCATGGCAACTAAACGCCATGGTTACCATGGCAACCAAACCCCATGGTTACCATGGACACAGAACCCCATGGTTACCATAGCAACCAAATCCGGTGGTTGCCATGGCAACCCAATCCCATGGTTACCACGGCAACACAACCGCATGGTTACCACGGCATCTCAACCGCATGGTTACCACGGCAACCCAACTCCATGGTTACCACGGCATCTCAACCCCATGGTTGCCATGGCAACTAAACCCCATAGTTTCCATAGCAACCCAACCCCATAGTTACCATGGCAACACAACCCCATCGTTACCATGGCAACAGAACCCCATGGTTGCCATGGCAACTAATCGCCATGGTTACCATGGCAACACAACCCCATGGTTGCCATGGCAACCCAACCCCATGGTTACCATAGCAACCAAACCACGTGGTTGCCATGGCATCCCAACCCCATGGTTACCATGGCAACACAACCCCATGGTTCCCATGGCAACACAACCCCGTGGTTGCCATGGCAACCCAACCCCATCGTTACCATGGCAACACAACCCCATGTTTGCCATGGAAACACTACCCCATGGTTGCCATGGAAACACTACCCCATGGTTGCCATGGCAACAGAACCCCATAGTTGCCTTGGCAACAAAACGCCATGGTTACCATGGCAACACAACCCCATGGTTGCCATGGAAACACTACCCCATGGTTGCCATGGCAACAGAACCCCATAGTTGCCATGGCAACAAAACGCCATGGTTACCAGGGCAACACAACCCCATGGTTGCCATGGTTACACAACCCCATGGTTACCATGGCAACAGAACCCCATGGTTACCATGGCAGCACAACCCCATGGTTGCCATGGAAACACTACCCCACGGTTGCCATGGCAACTGAACCCCATAGTTGCCATGGGAACAATACGCCATGGTTACCATGGCAACACAACCCCATGGTTGCCATGGCAACCCAACCCCATGGTTACCATAGCAACCAAACCCCGTGGTTGCCATGGCAACCCAATCCCATGGTTACCACGGCAACACAACCGCATGGTTACCACAACAACACAACCGCATGGTTACCACGGCAACCCAACTGCATGGTTACCACGGCATCTCAACCCCATGGTTGCCATGGCAACTAAAGCCCATAGTTTCCATAGCAACCAAACCCCATAGTTACCATGGCAACACAACCCCATCGTTACCATGGCAACACAACCCCATGGTTCCCATGGCAACACAACCCCGTGGTTGCCATGGCAACAGAACCCCATAGTTGCCATGGCAACTAAACGCCATGGTTACCATGGCAACACAACCCCATGGTTGCCATGGCAACCCAACCCCATGGTTACCATAGCAACCAAACCCCGTAGTTGCCATGGCAACCCAACACCGTGGTTACCATGGCAACACAACCCCATGGTTGCCATGGAAACACTACCCCATGGTTGCCATGGCAACAGAACCCCATAGTTGCCATGGCAACAAAACGCCATAGTTTACATAGCAACCCAACCGAATAGTTACCATGGCAACACAACCCCGTGGTTGCCTTGGCAACACTACCCCATGGTTACCATGGCAAAAGAACCCCACAGTTGCCTTGGCAACTAAACGCCATGGTTAGCATTGCAACACAACCCCATAGATGCCATGGGAACTAAACGTCATGGTTACCATGGCAACCCAACCCAATGGTTGCCATGGACACAGAACCCCATGGTTACCCGAGCAACCAAACCCCGTGGTTGCCATGGCAACCCAATCCCATGGTTACCATGGCAACAGAACCCCATAGTTGCCATGGCAACTAAATCCCATGGTTACCATGGCAACCCAACCCCATGGTTGCCATGGACACAGAACCCCATGGTTACCCTAGCAACCAAACCCCATGGTTACCATGGCAACGCAACCCCATGGTTCCCATGGCAAAAAAACCCCGTGGTTGACATGGCAATCCAACCCCATCGTTACCATGGCAACACAACCCCATGGTTGCCATGGAAGCACTACCCCATGGTTGCCATGGCAACAGAACCCCTTTAGTTGCCATGGCAACAAAACGCCATGGTTACCATGGCAACACAACCCCATGGTTGCCATGGCAACACAACCCCATGGTTGCCAAGGCAACTAAACCCCATAGTTTCCATAGCAACCCAACCCCATAGTTACCATGGCAACACAACCCCATCGTTACCATGGCAACACAACCCCATGGTTGCCATGGCAACCCAACCCCATGATTACCATGGCAACAGAACACCATAGTTGCCATGGCAACTAAACGCCATGGTTACCATTGCAACACAACCCCATGGTTGCCATGGCAACCCAACCCGATGGTTACCATAGCAACGAAACCCCGTGGTTGCAATGGCAAACCAACCCCATGGTTACCATGGCAACACAACCCCATGGTTCCCATGGAAACACAACCCCGTGGTTGCCATGGCAAACCAACCCCATCGTTACCATGGCAACACAACCCCATGGTTGCCATGGAATCCCAACCCCATGGTTACCATGGCAACTAAACCCCATAGTTTCCATAGCAACCCAACCCCATAGTTACCATGGCAACACAACCCCATGGTTCCCATGGAAACACTACGCCATGATTGCCATGGCAACAGAACCCCATAGTTGCCATGGCAAAAATACGCCATGGTTACCATGGCAACACAACCCCATGGTTGCCATGGCAACCCAACCCCATAGTTGCCATGGCAATTAAACGCCATGGTTACCATGGAAACCTAACCCCATGGTTACCATGGACACAGAACCCCATGGTTACCATAGCAACCAATCCCCGTGGTTGCCATGGCAACCCAATCCCATGGTTACCACGGCAACACAACCGCATGGTTACCACAACAACACAACCGCATGGTTACCACGGCAACCCAACTGCATGGTTACCACGGCATCTCAACCCCATAGTTGCCATGGAAACTAAACCCCATAGTTTCCACAGCAACCCAACCCCATTGTTACCATGGCAACACAACCCCATGGTTCCCATGGCAACACAACCCCATGGTTGCCATGGCAACAGAACCCCATAGTTGACATGGCAACAAAACGCCATGGTTACCATGGCAACACAACCCCATGTTTGCCATGGAAACCCAACCCCATAGTTGCCATGGCAACTAAACGCCATGGTTACCATGGCAACCCAACCCCATGGTTACCATGGACACAGAACCCCGTGGTTGCCATGGCAACCCAATCCCATGGTTACCATGGCACCACAACAGCATGGTTACCACAACAACACAACCGCATGGTTACCACGGCAACCCAACTGCATGGTTACCACGGCATCTCAACCCCATGGTTGCCATGGCAACTAAACCCCATAGTTTCCATAGCAACCCAACCCCATAGTTACCATGGCAACACAACCCATGGTTGCCATGGCAACACAACCCTGTGGTTACCATGGCAACCCTACCGCATGGTTACCATAGCAATCCAACCCCATAGTTACCATGGCAACACAACCCCATGGTTGCCATGGAAACACTACCCCACGGTTGCCATGGCAACAGAACCCCATAGTTGCCATGGCAACAAAACGCCATGGTTACCATGGCAACACAACCCCATGGTTGCCATGGCAACCCAACCCCATGGTTGCCAAGGCAACTAAACCCCATAGTTTCCATAGCAACCCAACCCCATAGTTACCATGGCAACACAACCCAGTGGTTGCCATGGAAACACTACCCCATGGTTGCCATGGCAACAGAACCCCATAGTTGACATGGCAACAAAACGCCATGCTTACCATGGCAACCCAACCCCATGGTTGCCATGGCAACCAAACCCCATAGTTGCCATGGCAACTAAACGCCATGGTTACCATGGCAACACAACCCCATGGTTACCATGGACACAGAACCCCATGGTTACCATAGCAACCAAACCCCGTGGTTGCCATGGCAACCCAATCCCATGGTTACCATGGCAACACAACCGCATGGTTACCACAACAACACAACCGCATGGTTACCACGGCAACCCAACTGCATGGTTACCACGGCATCTCAACCCCATGGTTGCCATGGAAACTAAACCCCATAGTTTCCACAGCAACCCAACCCCATAGTTACCATGGCAACACAACCCCATGGTTCCTATGGCAACACAACCCGGTGGTTGCCATGGCAACAGAACCCCATAGTTGACATGGCAACAAAACGCCATGGTTACCATGGCAACACAACCCAATGGTTGCCATGGCAACCGAACCCCATAGTTGCCATGGCAGCTAAACGCCATGGTTACCATGGCAACCCAACCCCATGGTTACCATGGACACAGAACCCCGTGGTTGCCATGGCAACCCAATCCCATGGTTAACATGTCAACACAACCGCATGGTTACCACAAAAACACAACCGCATGGTTACCACGGCAACCCAACTGCATGGTTACCACGGCATCTCAACCCCATGGTTGCCATGGCAACTAAACCCCATAGTTTCCATAGCAACCCAACCCCATAGTTACCATGGCAACACAACCCCATGGTTCCCATGGCAACACAACCCCGTGGTTGCCATGGCAACCCAACCCCATGGTTACCATGGCAACAGAACCCCATAGTTTCCATGGCAACTAAACGCCACGGTTACCATGGCAACACAACCCCATGTTTGCCATGGCAACCCAACCCCATGGTTACCATAGCAACCAAACCCCGTGGTTGCCATGGCAACGCAACCCCATGGTTACCATGGCAACGCAACCCCATGTTTCCCATGGCAACACAACCCCGTGGTTGCCATGGCAAACCAACCCCATCGTTACCATTGCAACACAACCCCATGGTTGCCATGGAAGCACTACCCCATGGTTGCCATGGCAACAGAACCGCATAGTTGCCATGGGAACAAAACGCCATGGTTACCATGGCAACACAACCCCATGGTTGCCATGGCAACCCAACGCCATGGTTGCCAAGGCAACTAAACACATTAGTTACCATAGCAACCCAACCCCATAGTTACCATGGCAACACAACCCCATGGTTGCCATGGAAACACTACCACATGGTTGCCATGGCAACAGAACCCCATGGTTACCATGGCAAGAGAACGCCATGGTTACCATAGCAACCAAAGCCCGTGGTTGCCATGGCAACCCAACCCCATGGTTACCATGGCAACACAACCCCATGGTTCCCATGGCAACACAACACCGTGGTTGCCATGGCAACCCAACCCCATCGTTACCATGGCAACACAACCCCATGGTTGGCATGGAAACACTACCCCATGGTTTCCATGGCAACAGAACCCCATGGTTACCATGGCAACAAAACGCCATGGTTACCATGGCAACACAACCCCATGGTTGCCATGGAAACACTACCCCATGGTTGCCATGGCAACAGAACCCCATAGTTGCCATGGCAACAAAACGCCATTGTTCCCATGGCAACAGAACCCCACAGTTGCCATGGCAACAAAACGCCATGGTTACCATGGCAAAACAACCCCATGGTTGCCATGGAAACCCAACCCCATGGTTGCCAAGGCAACTAAACCCCTTAGTTTCCATAGCAACCCAACCCCATAGTTACCATGGCAACACAACCCCATGGTTGCCATGGAAACACTACCCCATGGTTGCCATGGCAACAGAACCCCATAGTTGCCATGGCAACAAAACGCCATGGTTACCATGGCAACACAACCCCATGGTTGCCATTGCAACCCAACCCCATAGTTGCCATGGCAACTAAACGCCATGGTTACCATGGCAACACAACCCCATGGTTACCATGGACACAGAACCCCATGGCTACCATAGCAACCAAACCCCATAGTTTCCATAGCAACGCAACCCCATAGTTACCATGGCAACACAACCCCATGGTTGCCATGGAAACACTACCCCATGGTTGCCATGGCAACAGAACCCCATAGTTGCCATAGTAACCAAACCCCATAGTTTCCATAGCAACCCAACCCCATAGTTGCCATGGCAACAAAACGCCATCGTTACCATGGCAACACAACCCCATGGTTGCCATGGCAACCCAACCCCAATGGTTACCATGGCAACAGAACCCCATAGTTGCCATGGCAACTAAACGCTATGGTTACCATGGCAACACAACCCCATAGTTGCCATGGCAACCCAACCCCATGGTTGCCAAGGCAACTAAACACCGTAGTTTCGATAGCAACCCAACCCCATAGTTACCATGGCAACACAACACCATGGTTGCCATGGAAACACTACCCCATGGTTGCCATGGCAACAGAACCCCATAGTTGCCATGGCAACAAAACACCATGGTTACCATGGCAACACAACCCCATGGTTGCCATGGCAACACAACCCCATAGTTGCCATGGCAACTAAACGCCATGGTTACCATGGCAACCCAACCCCATGGTTACCATGGACACAGAACCCCATGGTTACCATAGCAACCAAACCCCGTGGTTGCCATGGCAACCCAATCCCATGGTTACCATGGCAACACAACCGCATGGTTACCACAACAACACAACCGCATGGTTACCACGGCAACCCAACTGCATGGTTACCACGGCATCTCAACCGCATGGTTACCACGGCAACCCAATTGCATGGTTACCACGGCATCTCAACCCCATGGTTGCCATGGCAACTAAACCCCATAGTTTCCATAGCAACCCAACCGCATAGTTACCATGGCAACACAACCCCATCGTTACCATGGCAACAGAACCCCATGGTTGCCATGGCAACTAATCGCCATGGTTACCATGGCAACACAACCCCATGGTTGCCATGGCAACCCAACCCCATGGTTACCATAGCAACCAAACCACGTGGTTGCCATGGCAACCCAACCCCATGGTTACCATGGCAACACAACCCCATGGTTCCCATGGCAACACAACCCCGTGGTTGCCATGGCAACCCAACCCCATCGTTACCATGGCAACACAACCCCATGGTTGCCATGGAAACACTACCCCATGGTTGCCATGGAAACACTACCCCATGGTTGCCATGGCAACAGAACCCCATAGTTGCCTTGGCAACAAAACGCCATGGTTACTATGGCAACACAACCCCATGGTTGCCATGGAAACACTACCCCATGGTTGCCATGGCAACAGAACCCCATAGTTGCCATGGCAACAAAACGCCATGGTTACCATGGCAACACAACCCCATGGTTGCCATGGTTACACAACCCCATGGTTATTATGGCAACAGAACCCCATGGTTACCATGGCAACCCAACCCCATGGTTACCATAGCAACCAAACCCCGTGGTTGCCATGGCAACCCAACCCCATCGTTACCATGGCAACACAACCCCATGGTTGGCATGGAAACACTACCCCATGGTTTCCATGGCAACAGAACCTCATGGTTACCATGGCAACAAAACGCCATGGTTACCATGGCAACACAACCCCATGGTTGCCATGGAAACACTACCTCATGGTTGCCATGGCAAATGAACCCCACAGTTGCCATGGCAACAAAACGCCATGGTTGCCATGGCAACAGAACACCACAGTTGCCATGGCAACAAAACGCCATGGTTACCATGGCAAAATAACCCCATGGTTGCCATGGCAACCCAACCCCATCGTTGCCAAGGCAACTAAACCCCATAGTTTCCATCGCAACCCAACCCCATAGTTACCATGGCAACACAACACAATGGTTGCCATGGAAACACTACCCCATGGTTGCCATGGCAACAGAACCCCATTGTTGCCATGGCAACAAAACGCCATGGTTACCATGGCAACACAACCCCATGGTTGCCATTGCAACCAAACCCCATAGTTGCCATGGCAACTAAACGCCATGGTTACCATGGCAACCCAACCCCATGGTTACCATCGACACAGAACCCCATGGTTACCATAGCAACCAAACCCCATAGTTTCCATAGCAACCCAACCCCATAGTTACCATGGCAACACAACGCCATGGTTGCCATGGAAACACTACCCCATGGTTGCCATGGCAACAGAACCCCATAGTTGCCATGGGAACAATACGCCATGGTTACCATGGCAACACAACCCCATGGTTTCCATTGCAACCCAACCCCATAGTTGCCATGGCAACTAAACGCCATGTTTACCATGGCAACACAACCCCATGGTTACCATCGACACAGAACCCCATGGTTACCATAGCAACCAAACCCCATAGTTTCCATAGCAACCCAACCCCATAGTTACCATGGCAACCCAACCCCATCGTTACCATGGCAACACAACCCCATGGTTGCCATGGCAACCCAACCCCATGGTTACCATGGCAACAGAACCCCGTGGTTGCCATGGTAACTCAACCCCATGGTTACCATGGGAACACAACCCCATGGTTCCCATGGCAACACAACCCCGTGGTTTCCATGACAACCCAACCCCATCGTTACCATGGCAACACAACCCCATGGTTGCCATGGAAACACTACCCCATGGTTGCCATGGCAACAGAACCCCATAGTTGCCATGGCAACTAAACGCCATGGTTACCATGGCAACAAAACCCCATGGTTGCCATGGCAAACCAACCCCATGGTTACCATGGCAACCCAACCCTATGGTTCCCATGAGAACACAACCCCGTGGTTGCCATGGCAAGCCAACCCCATCGTTACCATGGCAACACTACCCCATGGTTGCCATGGCAACAAAACCCCGTTATTGCCATGGCAAGCCAACCCCGTGGATGCCATGGCAACCCAACCCCATGGTTCCCATGGCAACACAACCCCATGGTTGCCATGGCAACCCAACCCCATGGTTTCCATGGCAACCCAACCCCATGGTTGCGAAGGCAACTAAACCCCATAGTTTCCATAGCAACCCAACCCCATAGTTACCATGGCAACACAAACCCATGGTTGCCATGGAAACACTACGCAATGGTTTCCATGGCAACAGAACCCCATTGTTGCCATGGCAACTAAACGCTATGGTTACCATGGCAACACAACCCCATAGTTGCCATGGCAACCCAACCCCATGGTTACCATAGCAGCCAAACCCCGTGGTTGCCATGGTAACCCAACCCCATAGTTACCATGGCAACACAACCCCATGGTTCCCATGGCAACACAACCCCGTGGTTGCCATGGCAACCCAACCCCATCGTTACCATGGCAACACAACCCCATGGTTGCCATGGAAACACTACCCCATGGTTGCCATGGCAACAGAACCCCATAGTTGCCATGGCAACAAAACGCTATGGTTACCATGGCAACCCAACCCCATGGTTACCATGGACACAGAACCCCATGGTTACCATAACAACGAAACCCCGTGGTTGCCATGGCAACCCAACGCCATAGTTACCATGGCAACACAACCCCATGGTTGCCATGGAAACACTACCCCATGGTTGCCATGGCAACAGAACCCCATAGTTGCCATGGCAACAAAACGCCATGGTTACCATGGCAACACTACCCCATGGTTGCCATGGCAACCCAACCCCATGGTTACCATGGCAACACAACCGCATGGTTACCATAGCAACCCAACCCCATAGTTACCATGGCAACACAACCCCATGGTTGCCATGGAAACACTACGCCATGGTTTCCATAGCAACAGAACCCCATAGTTGCCATGGCAACAAAACGCCATGGTTACCATGGCAACAGAACCCCATAGTTGCCATGGCAACAAAACGCCATGGTTACCATGGCAACACAACCCCATGGTTGCCATGGCAACCCAACCCCATGGTGGGCAAGGCAACTAAACCCCATAGTTTCCATAGCAACCCAACCCCATAGTTACCATGGCAACACAACCCCATGGTTGCCATGGAAACACTACCCCATGGTTGCCATGGCAACAGAACCCCATAGTTGCCATGGCAACAAAACGCCATGGTTACCATGGCAACACAACCGATGGTTGCCATGGCAACCCAACCCCATAGTTGCCATGGTAACTAAACGCCATGGTTACCATGGACACAGAACCCCATGGTTACCATAGCAACCTAACCCCGTGGTTGCAATGGCAACCCAATCCCATGGTTACCATGGCAACACAACCCCATGGTTCCCATGGCAACACAACCCCGTGGTTGCCATGGCAACAAAACGCCATGGTTACCATGGCAACACAACCCCATGGTTGCCATGGCAAACCAACCCCATGGTTACCATGGCAACACAACCGCATGTTTACCATAGCAACCCAACCCCATAGTTACCATGGCAACCCAACTCCATGGTTGCCATGGAAACACTACCCCATGCTTGCCATGGCAACAGAACCCCATAGTTGCCATGGCAACAAAACGCCATGGTTGCCATGGCAACCCAACCCCATGGTTACCATGGCAACAAAACGCCATGGTTACCATGGCAACAAAACGCCATGGTTGCCATGGCAACAGAAACCCATAGTTGCCATGGCAACAGAACCCCATAGTTGCCATGGCAACAAAACTCTATGGATGCCATGGCAACAGAAACCCATAGTTGCCATGGCAACAAAACGCCATGGTTACCATGGCAACACAACCCCATGGTTTCCATGGCAACCCAACCCCATGGTTGCCAAGGCAACGAAACCCCATAGTTTCCATAGCAACCCAACCCCATAGTTACCATGGCAACACAAACCCATGGTTGCCATGGAAACACTACGCCATGGTTTCCATGGCAACAGAACCCCATTGTTGCCATGGCAACTAAACGCTATGGTTACCATGGCAACACAACCCCATAGTTGCTATGGCAACCCAACCCCATGGTTACCATAGCAGCCAAACCCCGTGGTTGCCATGGTAACCCAACCCCATAGTTACCATGGCAACACAACCCCATGGTTCCCATGGCAACACAACCCCGTGGTTGCCATGGCAACCCAACCCCATCGTTACCATGGCAACACAACCGCATGGTTGCCATGGAAACACTACCCCATGGTTGCCATGGCAACAGAACCCCATAGTTGCCATGGCAACAAAACGCTATGGTTACCATAGCAACCCAACCCCACAGTTACCATGGCAAAATAACCCCATGGTTCCCATGGCAACAGAACCCCGTGGTTGCCATGGCTCCCAACCCCATCGTTACCATGGCAACTAAACGCCATGGTTACCATGGCAACACAACTCTATGGTTACCATAGCAACCAAACCCCGTGGTTGCCATGGCAACCCAACCCCATGGTTCCCATGGCAACACAACCCCATGGTTCCCATGGCAACACAACCCCGTGGTTGCCATGGCAACAAAACGCCATGGTTACCATGGCAACACAACCCCATGGTTGCCATGGCAACCCAACCCCATGGTTACCATGGCAACACAACCGCATGGTTACCATAGCAACCCAACGCCATAGTTACCATGGCAACCCAACCCCATGGTTGCCATGGAAACACTACCCCATGCTTGCAATGGCAACAGAACCCCATAGTTGCCATGGCAACAAAACGCCATGGTTGCCATGGCAACCCAACCCCATGGTTACCATGGCAACAAAACGCCATGGTTACCATGGCAACAAAACGCCATGGTTGCCATGGCAACCCAACCCCATGGTTACCATGGCAACAGAACCCCATGGTTGCCATGGAAACACTACCCCATGGTTGCCATGGCAACAGAACCCCATAGTTGCCATGGTAACAAAACGCCATGGTTACCATGGCAACACAACCCCATGGTTGCCATGGCAACCCAACCCCATGGTTACCATGGCAACTAAACCCCATAGTTTCCATAGCAACCCAACCCCATAGTTACCATGGCAACACCACCCCATGGTTGCCATGGCAACACAACCCCATGGTTGCCATGGCAACAGAACCCCATAGTTGCCATGGCAACAAAACGCCATGGTTACCATGGCAACACAACCGATGGTTGCCATGGCAACCCAACCCCATAGTTGCCATGGTAAATAAACGCCATGGTTACCATGGACACAGAACCCCATGGTTACCATAGCAACCTAACCCCGTGGTTGCAATGGCAACCCAATCCCATGGTTACCATGGCAACACAACCGCATGGTTACCACAACAACACAACCGCATGGTTACCACGGCAACCCAACTGCATGGTTACAACGGCATCTCAACCCCATGGTTGCCATGGCAACTAAACCCCATAGTTTCCATAGCAACCCAACCCCATAGTTACCATGGCAACACAACCCCATCGTTACCATGGCAACAGAACCCCATAGTTGCCATGGCAACTAAACGCCATGGTTACCATGGCAACACAACCCCATGGTTACCATGGCAACAGAACCCCATAGTTGCCATGGCAACTAAACGCCATGGTTACCATGGCAACACAACTCTATGGTTACCATAGCAACCAAACCCCGTGGTTGCCATGGCAACCCAACCCCATCGTTACCATGGCAACACAACCCCATGGTTGCCATGGACACAGAACCCCATGGCTACCATAGCAACCAAACCCCGTGGTTGCCATGGCAACCCAACCCCATCGTTACCATGGCAACACAACCCCATGGTTGCCATGGAAACACTACCCCATGGTTACCATGGCAACACAACCCCATGGTTACCATAGCAACCCAACCCCATAGTTACCATGGCAACACAACCCCATGGTTGCCATGGAAACACTACGCCATGGTTTCCATAGCAACAGAACCCCATAGTTGCCATGGCAACAAAACGCCATGGTTACCATGGCAACAGAACCCCATAGTTGCCATGGCAACAAAACGCCATGGTTACCATGGCAACACAACCCCATGGTTGCCATGGCAACCCAACCCCATGGTGGGCAAGGCAACTAAACCCCATAGTTTCCATAGCAACCCAACCCCATAGTTACCATGGCAACACAACCCCATGGTTGCCATGGAAACACTACCCCATGGTTGCCATGGCAACAGAACCCCATAGTTGCCATGGCAACAAAACGCCATGGTTACCGTGGCAACACAACCGATGGTTGCCATGGAAACCCAACCCCATAGTTGCCATGGTAACTAAACGCCATGGTTACCATGGACACAGAACCCCATGGTTACCATAGCAACCTAACCCCGTGGTTGCAATGGCAACCCAATCCCATGGTTACCATGGCAACACAACCCCATGGTTCCCATGGCAACACAACCCCGTGGTTGCCATGGCAACAAAACGCCATGGTTACCATGGCAACACAACCCCATGGTTGCCATGGCAAACCAACCCCATGGTTACCATGGCAACACAACCGCATGTTTACCATAGCAACCCAACCCCATAGTTACCATGGCAACCCAACCCCATGGTTGCCATGGAAACACTACCCCATGCTTGCCATGGCAACAGAACCCCATAGTTGCCATGGCAACAAAACGCCATGGTTGCCATGGCAACCCAACCCGATGGTTACCATGGCAACAAAACGCCATGGTTACCATGGCAACAAAACGCCATGGTTGCCATGGCAACAGAACCCCATAGTTGCGATGGCAACAAAACTCTATGGATGCCATGGCAACAGAAACCCATAGTAGCCATGGCAACAAAACGCCATGGTTACCATGGCAACACAACCCCATGGTTTCCATGGCAACCCAACCCCATGGTTGCCAAGGCAACGAAACCCCATAGTTTCCATAGCAACCCAACCCCATAGTTACCATGGCAACACAAACCCATGGTTGCCATGGAAACACTACGCCATGGTTTCCATGGCAACAGAACCCCATTGTTGCCATGGCAACTAAACGCTATGGTTACCATGGCAACACAACCCCATAGTTGCCATGGCAACCCAGCCCCATGGTTACCATAGCAGCCAAACCCCGTGGTTGCCATGGTAACCCAACCCCATAGTTACCATGGCAACACAACCCCATGGTTCCCATGGCAACACAACCCCGTGGTTGCCATGGCAACCCAACCCCATCGTTACCATGGCAACACAACCCCATGGTTGCCATGGAAACACTACCCCATGGTTGCCATGGCAACAGAACCCCATAGTTGCCATGGCAACAAAACGCCATGGTTGCCATGGCAACCCAACCCCATGGTTACCATGGCAACAAAACGCCATGGTTACCATGGCAACAAAACGCCATGGTTGCCATGGCAACCCAACCCCATGGTTACCATGGCAACAGAACCCCATAGTTGCCATGGCAACTAAACGCCATGGTTACCATGGCAACACAACTCTATGGTTACCATAGCAACCAAACCCCGTGGTTGCCATGGCAACCCAACCCCATGGTTCCCATGGCAACACAACCCCATGGTTCCCATGGCAACACAACCCCGTGGTTGCCATGGCAACAAAACGCCATGGTTACCATGGCAACACAACCCCATGGTTTCCATGGCAACCCAACCCCATGGTTACCATGGCAACACAACCGCATGGTTACCATAGCAACCCAACCCCATAGTTACCATGGCAACCCAACGCCATGGTTACCATGGCAACAGAACCCCATATTTGCCATGGCAACACAACCGCATGGTTACCTTAGCAACCCAACCCCATAGTTACCATGGCAACACAACCCCATGTTTGCCATGGAAACACTACCCCATGCTTGCCATGGCAACAGAACCCCATAGTTGCCATGGTAACAAAACGCCATGGCTGCCATGGCAACCCAACCCCATGGTTACCATGGGAACAAAACGCCATGGTTACCATGGCAACAAAACGCCATGGTTACCATGGCAACCCAACCCCATGGTTGCCAAGGCAACTAAACCCCATAGTTTCCATAGCAACACAACCCCATAGTTACCATGGCAACACAACCCCATGGTTCCCATGGCAACACAACCCCGTGGTTGCCATGGCAACAGAACCCCATAGTTGACATGGCAACAAAACGCCATGGTTACCATGGCAACACAACCCCATGGTTGCCATGGCAACCCAGCCCCATAGTTCCCATGCCAACTAAACGCCATGGTTACCATGGCAACCCAACCCCATGTTTACCATGGACACAGAACCCCGTGGTTGCCATGGCAACCCAATCCCATGGTTACCATGGCAACACAACCACATGGTTACCACAACAACACAACCGCATGGTTACCACGGCAACCCAACTGCATGGTTACCACGGCATCTCAACCCCATGGTTGCCATGGCAACTAAACCACATAGTTTCCATAGCAACCCAACCCCATAGTTACCATGGCAACACAACCCCACGGTTCCCATGGCAACACCACCCCGTGGTTACCATGGCAACCCAACCCCATGGTTATCATGGCAACAGAACCCCATAGTTGCCATGGCAACTAAACGCCATGGTTGCCATGGCAACACAACGCCATCGTTACCATGGCAACACAACCCCATGGTTTCCATGGAAACACTACCCCATGGTTGCCATGGAAACACTACCCCATGGTTGCCATGGCAACAGAACCCCATAGTTGCCTTGGCAACGAAACGCCATGGTTACCATGGCAACACAACCCCATGGTTGCCATGGAAACACTACCCCACGGTTGCCATGGCAACAGAACCCCATAGTTGCCATGGCAACAAAACGCCATGGTTACCATGGCAACACAACACCATGGTTGCCATGGTAACACAACCCCATGGTTACCATGGCAACCCTACCGCTTGGTTACCATAGCAATCCAACCCCATAGTTACCATGGCAACACAACCCCATGGTTGCCATGGAAACACTACCCCACGGTTGCCATGGCAACAGAACCCCATAGTTGCCTTGGCAACAAAACGCCATGGTTACCATGGCAACACAACCCCATGGTTGCCATGGCAACCCAACCCCATGGTTGCCAAGGCAACTAAACCCCATAGTTTCCATAGCAAACCAACCCCATAGTTACCATGGCAACCAAACCCCATAGTTGCCATGGCAACTAAACGCCATGGTTACCATGGCAACACAACCCCATGGTTACCATCGACACAGAACCCCATGGTTACCATAGCAACCAAACCCCATAGTTTCCATAGCAACCCAACCCCATAGTTACCATGGCAACACAACCCCATGGTTGCCATGGAAACACTACCCCATGGTTGCCATGACAACAGAACCCCATAGTTGCCATGGCAACAAAACGCCATGGTTACCATGGCAACACAACCCCATGGTTTCCATTGCAACCCAACCCCATAGTTGCCATGGCAACTAAACGCCATGGTTACCATGGCAACCCAACCCCATGGTTACCATCGACACAGAACCCCATGGTTACCATAGCAACCAAACCCCATAGTTTCCATAGCAACCCAACCCCATAGTTACCATGGGAACCCAACCCCATCGTTACCATGGCAACACAACCCCATGGTTGCCATGGCAACCCAACCCCATGGTTACCATGGCAACAGAACCCCATAGTTGCCATGGCAACTAAACGCTATGGTTACCATGGGAACACAACCCCATAGTTGCCATGGCAACCCAACCCCATGGTTACCATAGCAGCCAAACCCCGTGGTTGCCATGGTAACCAAACCCCATGGTTACCATGGCAACACAACCCCATGGTTCCCATGGCAACACAACCCCGTGGTTTCCATGGCAACCCAACCCCATCGTTACCATGGCAACACAACCCCATGGTTGCCATGGAAACAATACCCCATGGTTGCCATGGCAACAGAACCCCATAGTTGCCATGGCAACAAAACGCCATGGTTACCATGGCAACACAACCCCATGGTTACCATGGCAACCCAACCCCATGGTTACCATCGACACAGAACCCCATGGTTACCATAGCAACCAAACCCCATAGTTTCCATAGCAACCCAACGCCATAGTTACCATGGCAACCCAAACCCATCGTTACCATGGCAACACAACCCCATGGTTGCCATGGCAACCCAACCCCATGGTTACCATGGCAACAGAACCCCATAGTTGCCATGGCAACTAAACGCTATGGTTACCATGGCAACACAACCCCATAGTTGCCATGGCAACCCAACCCCGTGGTTACCATAGCAGCCAAACCCCGTGGTTGCCATGGTAACCCAACCCCATGGTTACCATGGCAACACAACCCCATGGTTCCCATGGCAACACAACCCCGTGGTTTCCATGGCAACCCAACCCCATCGTTACCATGGCAACACAACCCCATGGTTGCCATGGAAACACTACCCCATGGTTGCCATGGCAACAGAACCCCATAGTTACCATGGCAACAAAACCCCATGGTTGCCATGGCAAACCAACCCCATGGTTGCCAAGGCAACTAAACCCCATAGTTTCCATAGCAAACCAACCCCATAGTTACCATGGCAACCAAACCCCATAGTTGCCATGGCAACTAAACGCCATGGTTACCATGGCAACCCAACCCCATGGTTACCATCGACACAGAACCCCATGGTTACCATAGCAACCAAACCCCATAGTTTCCATAGCAACCCAACCCCATAGTTACCATGGCAACACAAACCCATGGTTGCCATGGAAACACTACCCCATGGTTGCCATGGCAACAGAACCCCATAGTTGCCATGGCAACAAAACGCCATGGTTACCATGGCAACACAACCCCATGGTTTCCATTGCAACCCAACCCCATAGTTACCATGGCAACACAACCCCATCGTTACCATGGCAACAGAACCCCATAGTTGCCATGGCAACTAAACCCCATGGTTACCATGGCAACACAACCCCATGGTTCCCATGGCAACACAACCCCGTGGTTGCCATGGCAACTAAACGCCATGGTTACCATGGCAACACAACCCCATGGTTGCCATGGCAACCCAACCCCATGGTTACCATGGCAACACAACCGCATGGTTACCATAGCAACCCAACCCCATAGTTACCATGGCAACCCAACGCCATGGTTACCATGGCAACAGAACCCCATAGTTGCCATGGCAACACAACCGCATGGTTACCATAGCAACCCAACCCCATAGTTACCATGGCAACACAACCCCATGGTTGCCATGGAAACACTACCCCATGGTTACCATGGCAACAGAACCCCATAGTTGCCATGGCAACACAACCGCATGGTTACCAGAGCAACCCAACCCCATAGTTACCATGGCAACACAACCCCATGCTTGCCATGGCAACACAACCCCATGGTTGCCATGGCAACAGAACCCCATAGTTGCCATGGTAAGAAAACGCCATGGCTGCCATGGCAACCCAACCCCATGGTTACCATGGCAACAAAACGCCATGGTTACCATGGCAACCCAACCCCATGGTTGCCAAGGCAACTAAACCCCATAGTTTCCATAGCAACACAACCCCATAGTTACCATGGCAACACAACCCCATGGTTCCCATGGCAACACAACCCCGTGGTTGCCATGGCAACAGAACCCCATAGTTGACATGGCAACAAAACGCCATGGTTACCATGGCAACACAACCCCATGGTTGCCATGGCAACCCAGCCCCATAGTTCCCATGGCAACTAAACGCCATGGTTACCATGGCAACCCAACCCCAAGGTTACCATGGACACAGAACCCCGTGGTTGCCATGGCAACCCAATCCCATGGTTACCATGGCAACACAACCACATGGTTACCACAACAACACAACCGCATGGTTACCACGGCAACCCAACTGCATGGTTACCACGGCATCTCAACCCCATGGTTGCCATGGCAACTAAACCACATAGTTTCCATAGCAACCCAACCCCATAGTTACCATGGTAACACAACCGCATGGCTCCCATGGCAACACAACCCCGTGGTTGCCATGGAAACCCAACCCCATGGTTACCATGGCAACACAACCCCATGGTTACCATGGCAACACAACCCCGTGGTTGCCATGGCAACCCAACCCCATCGTTACCATGGCAACACAACCCCATGGTTTCCATGGCAACACTACCCCATGGTTGCCATGGAAACACTACCCCATGGTTGCCATGGCAACAGAACCCCATAGTTGCCTTGGCAACGAAACGCCATGGTTACCATGGCAACACAACCCCATGGTTGCCATGGAAACACTACCCCACGGTTGCCATGGCAACAGAACCCCATAGTTGCCATGGCAACAAAACGCCATGGTTACCATGGCAACACAACACCATGGTTGCCATGGTAACACAACCCCATGGTTACCATGGCAACCCTACCGCTTGGTTACCATAGCAATCCAACCCCATAGTTACCATGGCAACACAACCCCATGGTTGCCATGGAAACACTACCCCACGGTTGCCATGGCAACAGAACCCCATAGTTGCCTTGGCAACAAAACGCCATGGTTACCATGGCAACACAACCCCATGGTTGCCATGGCAACCCAACCCCATGGTTGCCAAGGCAACTAAACCCCATAGTTTCCATAGCAAACCAACCCCATAGTTACCATGGCAACCAAACCACATAGTTGCCATGGCAACTAAACGCCATGGTTACCATGGCAACCCAACCCCATGGTTACCATGGACACAGAACCCCGTGGTTGCCATGGCAACCAAATCCCATGTTTACCATGGTAACACAACCGCATGGTTACCACAACAACACAACCGCATGGTTACCACGGCAACCCAACTGCATGGTTACCACGGCATCTCAACCCCATGGTTGCCATGGCAAGTAAACCCCATAGTTTCCATAGCAACCCAACCCCATAGTTACCATGGCAACACAACCCCATCGTTACCATGGCAACACAACCCCATGGTTGCCATGGCAACCCAACCCCATGGTTACCATGGCAACAGAACACCATAGTTGCCATGGCAACTAAACGCCATGGTTACCATGGCAACACAACCCCATGGTTACCATAGCAACCAAACCCCGTGGTTGCCATTGCAACCCAACCCCATGGTTACCATGGCAACACAACCCCATGGTTCCCATGGCAACACAACCCCGTGGTTGCCATGGCAACAAAACGCCATGGTTACCATGGCAACACAACCCCATGGTTGCCATGGCAACCCAACCCCATGGTTACCATGGCAACACAACCGCATGGTTACCATAGCAACCCAACCCCATAGTTACCATGGCAACCCAACGCCATGGTTACCATGGCAACAGAACCCCATAGTTACCATGGCAACACAACCCCATGGTTGCCATGGAAACACTACCCCATGCTTGCCATGGCAACAGAACCCCATAGTTGCCATGGTAACAAAACGCCATGGCTGCCATGGCAACCAAACCCCATGGTTACCATGGCAACAAAACGCCATGGTTACCATGGCAACACAACCCCATGGTTGCCATGGCAACCCAACCCCATGGTTGCCAAGGCAACTAAACCCCATAGTTTCCATAGCAACCCAACCCCATAGTTACCATGGCAACACAACCCCATGGTTCCCATGGCAACAAAACCCCGTGGTTGCCATGGCAACAGAACCCCATAGTTGACATGGCAACAAAACACCATGGTTACCATGGCAACACAACCCCATGGTTGCCATGGTAACCCAACCCAATAGTTGCCATGGCAACTAAACGCCATGGTTACCATGGCAACCCAACCCCATGGTTACCATGGACACAGAACCCCGTGGTTGCCATGGCAACCCAATCCCATGGTTACCATGGCAACACAACCGCATGGTTACCACAACAACACAACCGCATGGTTACCACGGCAACCCAACTGCATGGTTACCACGGCATCTCAACCCCATGGTTGCCATGGCAACTAAACCCCATAGTTTCCATAGCAACCCAACCCCATAGTTACCATGGCAACACAACCCCATGGTTCCCATGGCAACACAACCCCCTGGTTGCAAAGGCAACCCAACCCCATGGTTACCATGGCAACACAACCCCATGGTTGCCATGGCAACCCAACCCCATCGTTACCATGGCAACACAACCCCATGGTTTCCATGGAAACACTACCCCATGGTTCCCATGGCAACAGAACCCCATAGTTGCCTTGGCAACGAAACGCCATGGTTACCATGGCAACACAACCCCATGGTTGCCATGGAAACACTACCCCACGGTTGCCATGGCAACAGAACCCCAGAGTTGCCATGGCAACAAAACGCCATGGTTACCATGGCAACACAACACCATGGTTGCCATGGTAACACAACCCCATGGTTACCATGGAAACCCTACCGCGTGGTTACCATAGCAATCCAACCCCATAGTTACCATGGCAACACAACCCCATGGTTGCCATGGAAACACTACCCCTCGGTTGCCATGGCAACAGAACCCCATAGTTGCCATGGCAACACAGCCCCATGGTTACCATGGCAACACAACCCCATGGTTGCCATGGCAACACAACCCCATGGTTGCCAAGGCAACTAAACCCCATAGTTTCCATAGCAACCCAACCCCATAGTTACCATGGCAACACAACCCCATGGTTGCCATGGAAACACTACCCCATGGTTGCCATGGCAACAGAACCCCATAGTTGACATGGCAACAAAACGCCATGCTTACCATGGCAACACAACCCCATGGTTTCCATGGCAACCAAACCCCATAGTTGCCATGGCAACTAAACGCCATGGTTACCATGGCAACCCAACCCCATGGTTACCATGGACACAGAACCCCATGGTTACCATAGCAACCAAACCCCGTGGTTGCCATGGCAACCCAATCCCATGGTTAC
The DNA here is from genome assembly GCF_964035555.1 of Netta rufina. Lineage (NCBI taxonomy): Eukaryota > Metazoa > Chordata > Aves > Anseriformes > Anatidae > Netta > Netta rufina. Next base: position 31,463 of record NW_028168881.1, on the reverse strand, counting down.
CATGGCAACACAACCGCATGGTTACCACAACAACACAACCGCATGGTTACCACGGCAACCCAACTGCATGGTTACCACGGCATCTCAACCCCATGGTTGCCATGGAAACTAAACACCATAGTTTCCACAGCAACCCAACCCCATAGTTACCATGGCAACACAACCCCATGGTTCCCATGGCAACACAACCCCGTGGTTGTCATGGCAACCCAACCCCATGGTTACCATAGAAGCCAAACCCCCTGGTTGCCATGGTAACCCAACCCCATGGTTACCATGGCAACACAACCGCATGGTTCCCATGGCAACACAACCCCGTGGTTGCCATGGCAACCCAACCCCATCGTTACCATGGCAACACAACCCCATGGTTGCCATGGAAACACTACCCCATGGTTGCCATGGCAACACAACACCATAGTTGCCGTGGCAAGAAAACGCCATGGTTACCATGGCAAAAAACCCCATGGTTGCCATGGCAACACAACCCCATGGTTACCATGGACACAACCGCATGGTTACCATAGCAACCCAACCCCATAGTTACCATGGTAACACAACCCCATGGTTGCCATGGAAACACTACCCCATGGTTGCCATGGCAACAGAACCCCATAGTTGCCATGGCAGCAAAACCCCATGGATGAGATGGCAACAGAAACCCATAGTTTCCATGGCAACAAAACGCCATGGTTACCATGGCAACACAACCCCATGGTTGCCATGGCAACCCAACCCCATGGTTGCCAAGGCAACTAAACCCCATAGTTTCCATAGCAACCCAACCCCATAGTTACCATGGCAACACAAACCCATGGTTGCCATGGAAACACTACGCCATGGTTTCCATGGCAACAGAACCCCATAGTTGCCATGGCAACAAAACGCCATGGTTACCATGGCAACACAACCCCATGGTTGCCATGGCAACAGAACCCCATAGTTGCCATGGCAACTAAACGCCATGGTTACCATGGCAACCCAACCCCATGGTTACCATGGACACAGAACCCCATGGCTACCATAGCAACCAAACCCCGTGGTTGCCATGGCAACCCAACCCCATCGTTACCATGGCAACACAACCCCATGGTTGCCATGGAAACACTACCCCATGGTTGCCATGGCAACACAACCCCATAGTTGCCATGGCAACAAAACGCCATGGTTACCATGGCAACACTACCCCATGGTTGCCATGGCAACCCAACCCCATGGTTACCATGGAAACACAACCGCATGGTTACCATAGCAACCCAACCCCATAGTTACCATGGCAACACAACCCCATGGTTTCCATGGAAACACTACGCCATGGTTTCCATAGCAACAGAACCCCATAGTTGCCATGGAAACAAAACGCCGTGGTTGCCATGGCAACAGAACCCCATAGTTGCCATGGCAACAAAACCCCATGGTTACCATGGCAACACAACCCCATGGTTGCCATGGCAACCCAACCCCATGGTTGCCAAGGCAACTAAACCCCATAGTTTCCATAGCAACCCAACCCCATCGTTACCATGGCAACACAACCCCATGGTTGCCATGGAAACACTACCCCATGGTTGCCATGGCAACAGAACCCCATGGTTGCCATGGCAACAAAACGCCATGGTTACCATGGCAACACAACCGATGGTTGCCATGGCAACCCAACCCCATAGTTGCCATGGCAACACAACCCCATGGCTACCATGGCAACACAACCCCATGGTTCCCATGGCAACACAACCCCGTGGTTGCCATGGCAACAAAACGCCATGGTTACCATGGGAACACAACCCCATGGTTGCCATGGCAACCCAACCCCATGGTTACCATGGCAACACAACCGCATGGTTACCATAGCAACCCAACCCCATAGTTACCATGGCAACCCAACCCCATGGTTACCATGGCAACAGAACCCCATGGTTGCCATGGCAACACAACCGCATGGTTACCATAGCAATCCAACCCCATAGTTACCATGGCAACACAACCCCATGGTTGCCATGGAAACACTACCCCATGCTTGCCATGGCAACAGAACACCATAGTTACCATGGCAACAAAACGCCACGGTTACCATGGCAACAAAACGCCATGGTTGCCATGGCAACCCAACCCCATGGTTGCCAAGGCAACACAACCCCATGGTTGCCATGGCAACCCTACCCCATGGTTGCCATGGCAACAGAACCCCATAGTTGCCATGGCAACAAAACGCCATGGTTACCATGGCAACACAACCCCATGGTTGCCATGGCAACCCAACCCCATAGTTGCCATGGCAACCCAATCCCATGGTTACCATGGCAACACAACCGCATGGTTACCACGGCATCTCAACCGCATGGTTGCCATGGCAACCCAACCCCATAGTTTCCATAGCAACCCAACCCCATAGTTACCATGGCAACACAACCCCATCGTTACCATGGCAACACAACCCCATGGTTGCCATGGCAACCCAACCCCAAGGTTACCATGGCAACAGAACCCCATAGTTGCCATGACAAATAAACGCCATGGTTACCATGGCAACACAACCGCATGGTTGCCATGGCAACCCAACCCCATGGTTACCATAGCAACCAAACCCCGTGGTTGCCATGGCAACGCAACCCCGTGGTTACCATGGCAACACAGCCCCATGGTTCCCATGGCAACAAAACCCCGTGGTTGCAATGGCAACCCAACCCCATAGTTTCCGTGGCAACACAACCCAATGGTTGCCATGGCAACAGAACCCCATAGTTGCCATGGCAACAAAACGCCATGGTTACCATGGCAACACGACCCCATGGTTTCCATGGCAACCCAACCCCATGGTTACCATGGCAACACAACCGCATGGTTACCATAGCAACCCAACCCCATAGTTACCATGGCAGCACAACCCCATGGTTGCCATGGAAACACTACCCCATGGTTACCATGGCAACAGAACCCCATAGTTGCCATGGCAACAAAACGCCATGGTTACCATGGCAACACGACCCCATGGTTTCCATGGCAACCCAACCCCATGGTTACCATGGCAACACAACCGCATGGTTACCATAGCAACCCAACCCCATAGTTACCATGGCAACACAACCCCATCGTTGCCATGGAAACACTACCCCATGGTTACCATGGCAGCAGAACCCCATAGTTGCCATGGCAACAAAACGCCATGGTTACCATGGCAACACAACCCCATGGTTGCCATGGCAACCCAACCCCATGGTTGCCAAGGCAACTAAACCCCATAGTTTCCATAGCAACCCAACCCCATAGTTACCATGGCAACACAACCCCATGGTTGCCATGGAAACACTACCCCATGGTTGCCATGGCAACAGAAACCCATAGATGCCATGGCAACAAAACGCCATGGTTACCATGGCAACACAACCCCATGGTTGCCATGGCAACACAACTCCATAGTTGCCATGGCAACTAAACGCCATGGTTACCATGGCAACCCAACCCCATGGTTACCATGAACACAGAACCCCATGGTTACCATAGCAACCAAACCCCGTGGTTGCCATGGCAACCCAACTCCATGGTTACCATGGCAACACAACCCCATGGTTACCACAACAACAAAAACGCATGGTTACCACGGCAACCCAACTGCATGTTTACCACGGCATATCAACCCCATGGTTGCGATGGCAACTAAACCCCATAGTTTCCATAGCAACCCAAACCCATAGTTACCATGGCAACACAACATCATGGTTGCCATGGCAACCCAACCCCATGGTTACCATGGCAACAGAACCCCATAGTTGCCATGGCAACTAAACGCCATGGTTACCATGGCAACAGAACCCCATGGTTGCCATGGCAACCCAACCCCATGGTTACCATAGCAACCAAACCCCGTGGTTGCCATGGCAACCCAACCCCATGGTTACCATGGCAACACAACCCCATGGTTCCCATGGCAACACAACCCCGTGGTTGTCATGGCAACCCAACCCCATCGTTTCCATGGCAACACATCCCCATGGTTTCCATGGAAACACTACCCCATGGTTGCCATGGCAACAGAACCCCATAGTTGCCATGGCAACACAACGCCATTGTTACCATGGCAACACAACCCCATGGTTGCCATGGCAACTAAACGCCATGGTTACCATGGCAACCCAACCCCATGGTTACCATAGACACAGAACCCCATGGTTACCATAGCAACCAAACCCCGTGGTTGCCATGGCAACCCATCCCCATGGTTACCACGGCAACCCAACTGCATGGTTACCACGGCATCTCAACCCCACGGTTGCCATGGCAACTAAACCCCATAGTTTCCATAGCAACCCAACCCCATAGTTACCATGGCAGCACAACCCCATCGTTACCATGGCAACACAAGCCCATGGTTGCCATGGCAACCCAACCCCATGGTTACCATGGCAACAGAACCCCATAGTTGCCATGGCAACAAAACGCCATGGTTACCATGGCAACACGACCCCATGGTTTCCATGGCAACCCAACCCCATGTTTACCATGGCAACACAACCGCATGGTTACCATAGCAACCCAACCCCATAGTTACCATGGCAACACAACCCCATCGTTGCCATGGAAACACTACCCCATGGTTGCCATGGCAACAGAACCCCATAGTTGCCATGGCAACAAAACGCCATGGTTACCATGGCAACACAACCCCATGGTTGCCATGGAAACACTACCCCATGGTTGCCATGGCAACAGAACCCCATAGTTGCCATGGCAAAAAAACGCCATGGTTACCATGGCAACACAACCCCATGGTTGCCATGGCAACCCAACTCCATAGTTGCCATGGCAACTAAACGCCATGGTTACCATGGCAACCCAACCCCATGGTTACCATGGACACAGAACCCCATGGTTACCATAGCAACCAAACCCCGTGGTTGCCATGGCAACCCAACCCCATGGTTACCATGGCAACACAACCCCATGGTTACCACAACAACAAAAACGCATGGTTACCACGGCAACCCAACTGCATGTTTACCACGGCATATCAACCCCATGGTTGCGATGGCAACTAAACCCCATAGTTTCCATGGCAACCCAACCCCATAGTTACCATGGCAACACAACACCATGGTTGCCATGGCAACCAAACCCCATGGTTACCATGGCAACACAACGGCATGGTTACCACAACAACACAACCGCATGGTTAACACGGCAACCCAACTGCATGGTTACCACGGCATCTCGACCCCATGGTTGCCATGGCAACTAAACCCCACAGTTTCCATAGCAACCCAACACCATAGTTACCATGGCAACAAAACCCCATGGTTCCCATGGCAACACAACCCCGTGGTTGTCATGGCAACCCAACCCCATCGTTTCCATGGCAACACATCCCCATGGTTTCCATGGAAACACTACCCCATGGTTGCCATGGCAACAGAACCCCATAGTTGCCATGGCCACAAAACGCCATTGTTACCATGGCAACACAACCCCATGGTTGCCATGGCAAGTAAACGCCATGGTTACCATGGCAACCCAACCCCATGGTTACCATAGACACAGAACCCCATGGTTACCATAGCAACCAAACCCCGTGGTTGCCATGGCAACCCAACCCCATGGTTACCATGGACACAGAACCCCATGGTTACCACAACAACACAACCGCATGGTTACCACGGCAACCCAACTGCATGGTTACCACGGCATCTCAACCCCACGGTTGCCATGGCAACTAAACCCCATAGTTTCCATAGCAACCCAACCGCATAGTTACCATGGCAGCACAACCCCATAGTTACCATGGCAACACAACCCCATGGTTGCCATGGAATCCCAACCCCATGGTTACCATGGCAACTAAACCCCATAGTTTCCATAGCAACCCAACCCCATAGTTACCATGGCAACACAACCCCATGGTTGCCATGGAAACACTACCCCATGGTTGCCATGGCAACAGAACCCCATAGTTGCCATGGCAACAATACGCCATGGTTACCATGGCAACACAACCCCATGGTTGCCATGGCAACCCAACCCCATAGTTGCCATGGCAACTAAACGCCATGGTTACCATGGCAACCCAACCCCATGGTTACCATGGACACAGAACCCCATGGTTACGATAGCAACCAAACCCCGTGGTTGCCATGGCAACCCAACCCCATGGTTACCATGGCAACACAACCCCATGGTTACCACAACAACAACACCGCATGGTTACCACGGCAACCCAACTGCATGGTTACCACGGCATCTCAACCCCATGGTTGCCATGGCAACTAAACCCCAAAGTTTCCATAGCAACACAACCCCATAGTTACCATGGCAACACAACCCCATCGTTACCATGGCAACACAACCCCATGGTTGCCATGGCAACCCAACCCCATGGTTACCATGGCAACAGAACCCCGTAGCTGCCATGGCAACTAAACGCCATGGTTACCATGGCAACACAACCCCATGGTTGCCATGGAAACACTACCCCATGGTTACCATGGCAACACAACCCCATGTTTCCCATGGCAACACAACCCCGTGGTTGCCATGGCAACCCAACCCCATCGTTACCATGGCAACACAACCCCATGGTTGCCATGGCAACCCAACCCCATGGTTACCATGGCAACAGAATCCCATAGTTGCCATGGCAACAAAACGCCATGGTTACCATGGCAACACAACCCCATGGTTGCCATGGCAACCCAACCCCATGGTTACCATGGCAACACAACCGCATGGTTGCCATAGCAACCCAACCCCATAGTTACCATGGCAACACAACCCCATGGTTGCCATGGAAACCCTACCCCATAGTTGCCATGGCAACAGAACCCCAATGTTGCCATGGAAACACTACCCCATGGTTTCCATGGCAACCCAACCCCATAGTTGCCATGGCAACTAAACGCCATGGTTACCATGGCAACCCAACCCCATGGTTACCATGGACACAGAACCCCATGGTTACCACAACAACACAACCGCATGGTTACCACAGCAACCCAACTGCATGGTTACCACGGCATCTCAACCCCATGGTTGCCATGGCAACTAAACCCCATAGTTCCCATAGCAACCCAACCCCATAGTTACCATGGCAGCACAACCCCATCGTTACCATGGCAACACAACCCCATGGTTGCCATGGCAACCCAACCCCATGGTTACCATGGCAACAGAAACCCATAGTTGCCATGGCAACACAACCCCGTGGTTGCCATGGCAACCCATCCCCATCGTTGCCAAGGCAACTAAACCCCATAGTTTCCATAGCAACCCAACCCCATAGTTACCATGGCAACACAACCCCAATGTTGCCATGGAAACACTACCCCATGGTTACCATGGCAAGAGAACCCCACAGTTGCCATGGCAACAATACGCCATGGTTACCATGGCAACACAACCCCATGGTTGCCATGGCAACCCAACACCATACTTGCCATGGCAACCCAACCCAATACTTGCCATGGCATCTAAACGCCATGGTTACCTTGGCAACCCAACCCCATGGTTACCATGGACACAGAAACCCATGGTTACCATAGCAACACAACTGCATTGTTACCATAGCAACCCAACCCCATAGTTACCATGGCGACAAAACCCCATGGTTGCCATGGCAAACCAACCCCATAGTTGCCATGGCAAATAAACGCCATGGTTACCATGGCAGCACAACCCCATGGTTGCCATGGCAACACAACCCCATGGTTACCATGGCAACACAACCGCATTGTTACCATAGCAACCCAACCCCATAGTTACCATGGCGACACAACCCCATGGTTCCATGGCAACACAACCGCATGGTTACCATAGCAACCCAACCCCATAGTTACCATGGCAACACAACCCCAGGGTTGCCATGGAAACACTACCCCATGGTTGCCATGGCAACAGAACCCCATAGTTGCCATGGCAACAAAACGCCATGGTTGCCATGGCAACAGAACCCCATAGTTGCCGTGGCAACAAAACGCCATGGTTACCATGGCAACACAACTCCATGGTTGCCATGGCAACCCAACCCCATGGTTGCCAAGGCAACTAAACCCCATACTTTCCATAGCAACCCAACCCCATAGTTACCATGGAAACACTACCCCATGGTTGCCATGGCAACAGAACCCCATAGTTGCCATGGCAACACAACCCCATGGTTGCCATGGCAACCCCACCCCATGGTTACCATGGACACAGAACCCCATGGTTACCATAGCAACCAAACCCCGTGGTTGCCATGGCAACCCAACCCCATGGTTACCATGGCAACACAACCCCATGGTTACCACAACAAAAAAAACGCATGGTTACCACGGAAACCCAACTGCATGGTTACCACGGCATATCAACCCCATGGTTGCCATGGCAACTAAACCCCATAGTTTCCATAGCAACCCAACCCCATAGTTGCCATGGCAACTAAACGCCATGGTTACCATGGCAACAGAACCCCATGGTTTCCATGGAAACCCAACCCCAAGGTTACCATGGCAACAGAACCCCGTGGTTGCCATGGCAATCCAACGCCATGGTTACCATGGCAACACAACCCCATGGTTCCCATGGCAACACAACCCCGTGGTTGTCATGGCAACCCAACGCCATCGTTTCCATGGCAACACATCCCCATGGTTTCCATGGAAACACTACCCCATGGTTGCCATGGCAACAGAACCCCATAGTTGCCATGGCAACAAAACGCCATGGTTACCATGGCAACACAACCCCATGGTTGCCATGGCAAGTAAACGCCATGGTTACCATGGCAACCCAACCCAATGGTTACCATAGACACAGAACCCCATGGTTACCATAGCAACCAAACCCCGTGGTTGCCATGGCAACCCAACCCCATGGTTACCACGGCAACCCAACTGCATGGTTACCACGGCATCTCAACCCCATGGTTGCCACGGCAACTAAACCCCATAGTTTCCATAGCAACCCAACCCCATAGTTACCATGGCAACACAACCCCATGGTTGCCATGGCAACCCAACTCCATAGTTGCCATGGAAACTAAACGCCATGGTTACCATGGCAACACAACCCCATGGTTACCATGGACACAGAACCCCATGGTTACCATAGCATCCAAACCCCGTGGTTGCCATGGCAACCCAACCCCATGGTTACCATGGCAACACAACCCCATGGTTACCACAACAACAAAAACGCATGGTTACCACGGCAACCCAACTGCATGGTTACCACGGCATATCAACCCCATGGTTGCCATGGCAACTAAACCCCATAGTTTCCATAGCAACCCAACCCCATAGTTACCATGGCAACACAACCCCATCGTTACCATGGCAACACAACCCCATGGTTGCCATGGAATCCCAACCCCATGGTTACCATGGCAGCTAAACCCCATAGTTTCCATAGCAACCCAACCCCATAGTTACCATGGCAACACAACCCCATGGTTGCCATGGAAACACTACCCCATGGTTGCCATGGCAACAGAACCCCATTGTTGCAATGGCAACAATACGCCATGGTTACCATGGCAACACAACCCCATGGTTGCCATGGCAACCCAACCCCATAGTTGCCATGGCAACTAAACGCCATGGTTACCATGGCAACCCAACCCCATGGTTACCATGGACACAGAACCCCATGGTTACCATAGCAACCAAACCCCGTGGTTGCCATGGCAACCCAACCCCATGGTTACCATGGCAACACAACCCCATGGTTACCACAACAACAACACCGCATGGTTACCACGGCAACCCAACTGCATGGTTACCACGGCATCTCAACCCCATGGTTGCCATGGCAACTAAACCCCAAAGTTTCCATAGCAACACAACCCCATAGTTACCATGGCAACACAACCCCATCGTTACCATGGCAACACAACCCCATGGTTGCCATGGCAACCCAACCCCATGGTTACCATGGCAACAGAACCCCGTAGCTGCCATGGCAACTAAACGCCATGGTTACCATGGCAACACAACCCCATGGTTGCCATGGAAACACTACCCCATGGTTACCATGGCAACACAACCCCATGTTTCCCATGGCAACACAACCCCGTGGTTGCCATGGCAACCCAACCCCATCGTTACCATGGCAACACAACCCCATGGTTGCCATGGCAACCCAACCCCATGGTTACCATGGCAACAGAATCCCATAGTTGCCATGGCAACAAAACGCCATGGTTACCATGGCAACACAACCCCATGGTTGCCATGGCAACCCAACCCCATGGTTACCATGGCAACACAACCGCATGGTTACCATAGCAACCCAACCCCATAGTTACCATGGCAACACAACCCCATGGTTGCCATGGAAACCCTACCCCATAGTTGCCATGGCAACAGAACCCCAATGTTGCCATGGAAACACTACCCCATGGTTTCCATGGCAACCCAACCCCATAGTTGCCATGGCAACTAAACGCCATGGTTACCATGGCAACCCAACCCCATGGTTACCATGGACACAGAACCCCATGGTTACCACAACAACACAACCGCATGGTTACCACGGCAACCCAACTGCATGGTTACCACGGCATCTCAACCCCATGGTTGCCATGGCAACTAAACCCCATAGTTCCCATAGCAACCCAACCCCATAGTTACCATGGCAGCACAACCCCATCGTTACCATGGCAACACAACCCCATGGTTGCCATGGCAACCCAACCCCATGGTTACCATGGCAACAGAACCCCATAGTTGCCATGGCAACACAACCCCGTGGTTGCCATGGCAACCCATCCCCATCGTTGCCAAGGCAACTAAACCCCATAGTTTCCATAGCAACCCAACCCCATAGTTACCATGGCAACACAACCCCAATGTTGCCATGGAAACACTACCCCATGGTTACCATGGCAAGAGAACCCCACAGTTGCCATGGCAACAATACGCCATGGTTACCATGGCAACACAACCCCATGGTTGCCATGGCAACCCAACACCATACTTGCCATGGCAACCCAACCCAATACTTGCCATGGCATCTAAACGCCATGGTTACCTTGGCAACCCAACCCCATGGTTACCATGGACACAGAAACCCATGGTTACCATAGCAACACAACTGCATTGTTACCATAGCAACCCAACCCCATAGTTACCATGGCGACAAAACCCCATGGTTGCCATGGCAAACCAACCCCATAGTTGCCATGGCAAATAAACGCCATGGTTTCCATGGCAGCACAACCCCATGGTTGCCATGGCAACACAACCCCATGGTTACCATGGCAACACAACCGCATTGTTACCATAGCAACCCAACCCCATAGTTACCATGGCGACACAACCCCATGGTTCCTTGGCAACACAACCGCATGGTTACCATAGCAACCCAACCCCATAGTTACCATGGCAACACAACCCCAGGGTTGCCATGGAAACACTACCCCATGGTTGCCATGGCAACAGAACCCCATAGTTGCCATGGCAACAAAACGCCATGGTTGCCATGGCAACAGAACCCCATAGTTGCCGTGGCAACAAAACGCCATGGTTACCATGGCAACACAACTCCATGGTTGCCATGGCAACCCAACCCCATGGTTGCCAAGGCAACTAAACCCCATACTTTCCATAGCAACCCTACCCCATAGTTACCATGGAAACACTACCCCATGGTTGCCATGGCAACAGAACCCCATAGTTGCCATGGCAACACAACCCCATGGTTGCCATGGCAACCCCACCCCATGGTTACCATGGACACAGAACCCCATGGTTACCATAGCAACCAAACCCCGTGGTTGCCATGGCAACCCAACCCCATGGTTGCCATGGCAACCCAACTCCATAGTTGCCATGGAAACTAAACGCCATGGTTACCATGGCAACACAACCCCATGGTTACCATGGACACAGAACCCCATGGTTACCATAGCATCCAAACCCCGTGGTTGCCATGGCAACACAACCCCATGGTTACCATGGCAACACAACCCCATGGTTACCACAACAACAAAAACGCATGGTTACCACGGCAACCCAACTGCATGGTTACCACGGCATATCAACCCCATGGTTGCCATGGCAACTAAACCCCATAGTTTCCATAGCAACCCAACCCCATAGTTACCATGGCAACACAACCCCATCGTTACCATGGCAACACAACCCCATGGTTGCCATGGAATCCCAACCCCATGGTTACCATGGCAACTAAACCCCATAGTTTCCATAGCAACCCAACCCCATAGTTACCATGGCAACACAACCCCATGGTTGCCATGGAAACACTACCCCATGGTTGCCATGGCAACAGAACCCCATAGTTGCCATGGCAACAATACGCCATGGTTACCATGGCAACACAACCCCATGGTTGCCATGGCAACCCAACCCCATAGTTGCCATGGCAACTAAACGCCATGGTTACCATGGCAACCCAACCCCATGGTTACCATGGACACAGAACCCCATGGTTACAATAGCAACCAAACCCCGTGGTTGCCATGGCAACCCAACCCCATGGTTACCATGGCAACACAACCCCATGGTTACCACAACAACAACACCGCATGGTTACCACGGCAACCCAACTGCATGGTTACCACGGCATCTCAACCCCATGGTTGCCATGGCAACTAAACCCCAAAGTTTCCATAGCAACACAACCCCATAGTTACCATGGCAACACAACCCCATCGTTACCATGGCAACACAACCCCATGGTTGCCATGGCAACCCAACCCCATGGTTACCATGGCAACAGAACCCCGTAGCTGCCATGGCAACTAAACGCCATGGTTACCATGGCAACACAACCCCATGGTTGCCATGGAAACACTACCCCATGGTTACCATGGCAACACAACCCCATGTTTCCCATGGCAACACAACCCCGTGGTTGCCATGGCAACCCAACCCCATCGTTACCATGGCAACACAACCCCATGGTTGCCATGGCAACCCAACCCCATGGTTACCATGGCAACAGAATCCCATAGTTGCCATGGCAACAAAACGCCATGGTTACCATGGCAACACAACCCCATGGTTGCCATGGCAACCCAACCCCATGGTTACCATGGCAACACAACCGCATGGTTGCCATAGCAACCCAACCCCATAGTTACCATGGCAACACAACCCCATGGTTGCCATGGAAACCCTACCCCATAGTTGCCATGGCAACAGAACCCCAATGTTGCCATGGAAACACTACCCCATGGTTTCCATGGCAACCCAACCCCATAGTTGCCATGGCAACAAAACGCCATGGTTACCATGGCAACCCAACCCCATGGTTACCATGGACACAGAACCCCATGGTTACCACAACAACACAACCGCATGGTTACCACAGCAACCCAACTGCATGGTTACCACGGCATCTCAACCCCATGGTTGCCATGGCAACTAAACCCCATAGTTCCCATAGCAACCCAACCCCATAGTTACCATGGCAGCACAACCCCATCGTTACCATGGCAACACAACCCCATGGTTGCCATGGCAACCCAACCCCATGGTTACCATGGCAACAGAAACCCATAGTTGCCATGGCAACACAACCCCGTGGTTGCCATGGCAACCCATCCCCATCGTTGCCAAGGCAACTAAACCCCATAGTTTCCATAGCAACCCAACCCCATAGTTACCATGGCAACACAACCCCAATGTTGCCATGGAAACACTACCCCATGGTTACCATGGCAAGAGAACCCCACAGTTGCCATGGCAACAATACGCCATGGTTACCATGGCAACACAACCCCATGGTTGCCATGGCAACCCAACACCATACTTGCCATGGCAACCCAACCCAATACTTGCCATGGCATCTAAACGCCATGGTTACCTTGGCAACCCAACCCCATGGTTACCATGGACACAGAAACCCATGGTTACCATAGCAACACAACTGCATTGTTACCATAGCAACCCAACCCCATAGTTACCATGGCGACAAAACCCCATGGTTGCCATGGCAAACCAACCCCATAGTTGCCATGGCAAATAAACGCCATGGTTACCATGGCAGCACAACCCCATGGTTGCCATGGCAACACAACCCCATGGTTACCATGGCAACACAACCGCATTGTTACCATAGCAACCCAACCCCATAGTTACCATGGCGACACAACCCCATGGTTCCATGGCAACACAACCGCATGGTTACCATAGCAACCCAACCCCATAGTTACCATGGCAACACAACCCCAGGGTTGCCATGGAAACACTACCCCATGGTTGCCATGGCAACAGAACCCCATAGTTGCCATGGCAACAAAACGCCATGGTTGCCATGGCAACAGAACCCCATAGTTGCCGTGGCAACAAAACGCCATGGTTACCATGGCAACACAACTCCATGGTTGCCATGGCAACCCAACCCCATGGTTGCCAAGGCAACTAAACCCCATACTTTCCATAGCAACCCAACCCCATAGTTACCATGGAAACACTACCCCATGGTTGCCATGGCAACAGAACCCCATAGTTGCCATGGCAACACAACCCCATGGTTGCCATGGCAACCCCACCCCATGGTTACCATGGACACAGAACCCCATGGTTACCATAGCAACCAAACCCCGTGGTTGCCATGGCAACCCAACCCCATGGTTACCATGGCAACACAACCCCATGGTTACCACAACAAAAAAAACGCATGGTTACCACGGAAACCCAACTGCATGGTTACCACGGCATATCAACCCCATGGTTGCCATGGCAACTAAACCCCATAGTTTCCATAGCAACCCAACCCCATAATTGCCATGGCAACTAAACGCCATGGTTACCATGGCAACAGAACCCCATGGTTTCCATGGAAACCCAACCCCAAGGTTACCATGGCAACAGAACCCCGTGGTTGCCATGGCAATCCAACGCCATGGTTACCATGGCAACACAACCCCATGGTTCCCATGGCAACACAACCCCGTGGTTGTCATGGCAACCCAACGCCATCGTTTCCATGGCAACACATCCCCATGGTTTCCATGGAAACACTACCCCATGGTTGCCATGGCAACAGAACCCCATAGTTGCCATGGCAACAAAACGCCATGGTTACCATGGCAACACAACCCCATGGTTGCCATGGCAAGTAAACGCCATGGTTACCATGGCAACCCAACCCAATGGTTACCATAGACACAGAACCCCATGGTTACCATAGCAACCAAACCCCGTGGTTTGCATGGCAACCCAACCCCATGGTTACCACGGCAATCCAACTGCATGGTTACCACGGTATCTCAACCCCATGGTTGCCACGGCAACTAAACCCCATAGTTTCCATAGCAACCCAACCCCATAGTTACCATGGCAACACAACCCCATGGTTGCCATGGCAACCCAACTCCATAGTTGCCATGGAAATTAAACGCCATGGTTACCATGGCAACACAACCCCATGGTTACCATGGACACAGAACCCCATGGTTACCATAGCATCCAAACCCCGTGGTTGCCATGGCAACCCAACCCCATGGTTACCATGGCAACACAACCCCATGGTTACCACAACAACAAAAACGCATGGTTACCACGGCAACCCAACTGCATGGTTACCACGGCATATCAACCCCATGGTTGCCATGGCAACTAAACCCCATAGTTTCCATAGCAACCCAACCCCATAGTTACCATGGCAACACAACCCCATCGTTACCACGGCAACACAACCCCATGGTTGCCATGGAATCCCAACCCCATGGTTACCATGGCAGCTAAACCCCATAGTTTCCATAGCAACCCAACCCCATAGTTACCATGGCAACACAACCCCATGGTTGCCATGGAAACACTACCCCATGGTTGCCATGGCAACAGAACCCCATTGTTGCCATGGCAACAATACGCCATGGTTACCATGGCAACACAACCCCATGGTTGCCATGGCAACCCAACCCCATAGTTGCCATGGCAACTAAACGCCATGGTTACCATGGCAACCCAACCCCATGGTTACCATGGACACAGAACCCCATGGTTACCATAGCAACCAAACCCCGTGGTTGCCATGGCAACCCAACCCCATGGTTACCATGGCAACACAACCCCATGGTTACCACAACAACAACACCGCATGGTTACCACGGCAACCCAACTGCATGGTTACCACGGCATCTCAACCCCATGGTTGCCATGGCAACTAAACCCCAAAGTTTCCATAGCAACACAACCCCATAGTTACCATGGCAACACAACCCCATCGTTACCATGGCAACAGAACCCCGTAGCTGCCATGGCAACTAAACGCCATGGTTACCATGGCAACACAACCCCATGGTTGCCATGGAAACACTACCCCATGGTTACCATGGCAACACAACCCCATGTTTCCCATGGCAACACAACCCCGTGGTTGCCATGGCAACCCAACCCCATCGTTACCATGGCAACACAACCCCATGGTTGCAATGGCAACCCAACCCCATGGTTACCATGGCAACAGAATCCCATAGTTGCCATGGCAACAAAACGCCATGGTTACCATGGCAACACAACCCCATGGTTGCCATGGCAACCCAACCCCATGGTTACCATGGCAACACAACCGCATGGTTACCATAGCAACCCAACCCCATAGTTACCATGGCAACACAACCCCATGGTTGCCATGGAAACCCTACCCCATAGTTGCCATGGCAACAGAACCCCAATGTTGCCATGGAAACACTACCCCATGGTTTCCATGGCAACCCAACCCCATAGTTGCCATGGCAACTAAACGCCATGGTTACCATGGCAACCCAACCCCATGGTTACCATGGACACAGAACCCCATGGTTACCACAACAACACAACCGCATGGTTACCACGGCAACCCAACTGCATGGTTACCACGGCATCTCAACCCCATGGTTGCCATGGCAACTAAACCCCATAGTTCCCATAGCAACCCAACCCCATAGTTACCATGGCAGCACAACCCCATCGTTACCATGGCAACACAACCCCATGGTTGCCATGGCAACCGAACCCCATGGTTACCATGGCAACAGAACCCCATAGTTGCCATGGCAACACAACCCCGTGGTTGCCATGGCAACCCATCCCCATCGTTGCCAAGGCAACTAAACCCCATAGTTTCCATAGCAACCCAACCCCATAGTTACCATGGCAACACAACCCCAATGTTGCCATGGAAACACTACCCCATGGTTACCATGGCAAGAGAACCCCACAGTTGCCATGGCAACAATACGCCATGGTTACCATGGCAACACAACCCCATGGTTGCCATGGCAACCCAACACCATACTTGCCATGGCAACCCAACCCAATACTTGCCATGGCATCTAAACGCCATGGTTACCTTGGCAACCCAACCCCATGGTTACCATGGACACAGAAACCCATGGTTACCATAGCAACACAACTGCATTGTTACCATAGCAACCCAACCCCATAGTTACCATGGCGACAAAACCCCATGGTTGCCATGGCAAACCAACCCCATAGTTGCCATGGCAAATAAACGCCATGGTTTCCATGGCAGCACAACCCCATGGTTGCCATGGCAACACAACCCCATGGTTACCATGGCAACACAACCGCATTGTTACCATAGCAACCCAACCCCATAGTTACCATGGCGACACAACCCCATGGTTCCTTGGCAACACAACCGCATGGTTACCATAGCAACCCAACCCCATAGTTACCATGGCAACACAACCCCAGGGTTGCCATGGAAACACTACCCCATGGTTGCCATGGCAACAGAACCCCATAGTTGCCATGGCAACAAAACGCCATGGTTGCCATGGCAACAGAACCCCATAGTTGCCGTGGCAACAAAACGCCATGGTTACCATGGCAACACAACTCCATGGTTGCCATGGCAACCCAACCCCATGGTTGCCAAGGCAACTAAACCCCATACTTTCCATAGCAACCCTACCCCATAGTTACCATGGAAACACTACCCCATGGTTGCCATGGCAACAGAACCCCATAGTTGCCATGGCAACACAACCCCATGGTTGCCATGGCAACCCCACCCCATGGTTACCATGGACACAGAACCCCATGGTTACCATAGCAACCAAACCCCGTGGTTGCCATGGCAACCCAACCCCATGGTTGCCATGGCAACCCAACTCCATAGTTGCCATGGAAACTAAACGCCATGGTTACCATGGCAACACAACCCCATGGTTACCATGGACACAGAACACCATGGTTACCATAGCATCCAAACCCCGTGGTTGCCATGGCAACACAACCCCATGGTTACCATGGCAACACAACCCCATGGTTACCACAACAACAAAAACGCATGGTTACCACGGCAACCCAACTGCATGGTTACCACGGCATATCAACCCCATGGTTGCCATGGCAACTAAACCCCATAGTTTCCATAGCAACCCAACCCCATAGTTACCATGGCAACACAACCCCATCGTTACCATGGCAACACAACCCCATGGTTGCCATGGAATCCCAACCCCATGGTTACCATGGCAACTAAACCCCATAGTTTCCATAGCAACCCAACCCCATAGTTACCATGGCAACACAACCCCATGGTTGCCATGGAAACACTACCCCATGGTTGCCATGGCAACAGAACCCCATAGTTGCCATGGCAACAATACGCCATGGTTACCATGGCAACACAACCCCATGGTTGCCATGGCAACCCAACCCCATAGTTGCCATGGCAACTAAACGCCATGGTTACCATGGCAACCCAACCCCATGGTTACCATGGACACAGAACCCCATGGTTACCATAGCAACCAAACCCCGTGGTTGCCATGGCAACCCAACCCCATGGTTACCATGGCAACACAACCCCATGGTTACCACAACAACAACACCGCATGGTTACCACGGCAACCCAACTGCATGGTTACCACGGCATCTCAACCCCATGGTTGCCATGGCAACTAAACCCCAAAGTTTCCATAGCAACACAACCCCATAGTTACCATGGCAACACAACCCCATCGTTACCATGGCAACACAACCCCATGGTTGCCATGGGAACCCAACCCCATGGTTACCATGGCAACAGAACCCCGTAGCTGCCATGGCAACTAAACGCCATGGTTACCATGGCAACACAACCCCATGGTTGCCATGGAAACACTACCCCATGGTTACCATGGCAACACAACCCCATGTTTCCCATGGCAACACAACCCCGTGGTTGCCATGGCAACCCAACCCCATCGTTACCATGGCAACACAACCCCATGGTTGCCATGGCAACCCAACCCCATGGTTACCATGGCAACAGAATCCCATAGTTGCCATGGCAACAAAACGCCATGGTTACCATGGCAACACAACCCCATGGTTGCCATGGCAACCCAACCCCATGGTTACCATGGCAACACAACCGCATGGTTACCATAGCAACCCAACCCCATAATTACCATGGCAACACAACCCCATGGTTGCCATGGAAACCCTACCCCATAGTTGCCATGGCAACAGAACCCCAATGTTGCCATGGAAACACTACCCCATGGTTTCCATGGCAACCCAACCCCATAGTTGCCATGGCAACTAAACGCCATGGTTACCATGGCAACCCAACCCCATGGTTACCATGGACACAGAACCCCATGGTTACCACAACAACACAACCGCATGGTTACCACGGCAACCCAACTGCATGGTTACCACGGCATCTCAACCCCATGGTTGCCATGGCAACTAAACCCCATAGTTCCCATAGCAACCCAACCCCACAGTTACCATGGCAGCACAACCCCATCGTTACCATGGCAACACAACCCCATGGTTGCCATGGCAACCCAACCCCATGGTTACCATGGCAACAGAACCCCATAGTTGCCATGGCAACACAACCCCGTGGTTGCCATGGCAACCCATCCCCATCGTTGCCAAGGCAACTAAACCCCATAGTTTCCATAGCAACCCAACCCCATAGTTACCATGGCAACACAACCCCAATGTTGCCATGGAAACACTACCCCATGGTTACCATGGCAAGAGAACCCCACAGTTGCCATGGCAACACTACCCCATGGTTACCATGGCAACACAACCCCATGGTTGCCATGGCAACCCTACACCATACTTGCCATGGCAACCCAACCCAATACTTGCCATGGCATCTAAACGCCATGGTTACCTTGGCAACCCAACCCCATGGTTACCATGGACACAGAAACCCATGGTTACCATAGCAACACAACTGCATTGTTACCATAGCAACCCAACCCCATAGTTACCATGGCGACAAAACCCCATGGTTGCCATGGCAAACCAACCCCATAGTTGCCATGGCAAATAAACGCCATGGTTACCATGGCAGCACAACCCCATGGTTGCCATGGCAACACAACCCCATGGTTACCATGGCAACACAACCGCATTGTTACCATAGCAACCCAACCCCATAGTTACCATGGCGACACAACCCCATGGTTCCATGGCAACACAACCGCATGGTTACCATAGCAACCCAACCCCATAGTTACCATGGCAACACAACCCCAGGGTTGCCATGGAAACACTACCCCATGGTTGCCATGGCAACAGAACCCCATAGTTGCCATGGGAACAAAACGCCATGGTTGCCATGGCAACAGAACCCCATAGTTGCCGTGGCAACAAAACGCCATGGTTACCATGGCAACACAACTCCATGGTTGCCATGGCAACCCAACCCCATGGTTGCCAAGGCAACTAAACCCCATACTTTCCATAGCAACCCAACCCCATAGTTACCATGGAAACACTACCCCATGGTTGCCATGGCAACAGAACCCCATAGTTGCCATGGCAACACAACCCCATGGTTGCCATGGCAACCCCACCCCATGGTTACCATGGACACAGAACCCCATGGTTACCATAGCAACCAAACCCCGTGGTTGCCATGGCAACCCAACCCCATGGTTACCATGGCAACACAACCCCATGGTTACCACAACAAAAAAAAACGCATGGTTACCACGGAAACCCAACTGCATGGTTACCACGGCATATCAACCCCATGGTTGCCATGGCAACTAAACCCCATAGTTTCCATAGCAACCCAACCCCATAGTTGCCATGGCAACTAAACGCCATGGTTACCATGGCAACAGAACCCCATGGTTTCCATGGAAACCCAACCCCAAGGTTACCATGGCAACAGAACCCCGTGGTTGCCATGGCAATCCAACGCCATCGTTTCCATGGCAACACATCCCCATGGTTTCCATGGAAACACTACCCCATGGTTGCCATGGCAACAGAACCCCATAGTTGCCATGGCAACAAAACGCCATGGTTACCATGGCAACACAACCCCATGGTTGCCATGGCAAGTAAACGCCATGGTTACCATGGCAACCCAACCCAATGGTTACCATAGACACAGAACCCCATGGTTACCATAGCAACCAAACCCCGTGGTTGCCATGGCAACCCAACCCCATGGTTACCACGGCAACCCAACTGCATGGTTACCACGGCATCTCAACCCCATGGTTGCCACGGCAACTAAACCCCATAGTTTCCATAGCAACCCAACCCCATAGTTACCATGGCAACACAACCCCATGGTTGCCATGGCAACCCAACTCCATAGTTGCCATGGAAACTAAACGCCATGGTTACCATGGCAACACAACCCCATGGTTACCATGGACACAGAACCCCATGGTTACCATAGCATCCAAACCCCGTGGTTGCCATGGCAACCCAACCCCATGGTTACCATGGCAACACAACCCCATGGTTACCACAACAACAAAAACGCATGGTTACCACGGCAACCCAACTGCATGGTTACCACGGCATCTCAACCCCATGGTTGCCATGGCAACTAAACCCCATAGTTTCCATAGCAACCCAACCCCATAGTTACCATGGCAACACAACCCCATCGTTACCATGGCAACACAACCCCATGGTTGCCATGGAATCCCAACCCCATGGTTACCATGGCAACAGAACCCCATAGTTGCCATGGCAACTAAACGCCATGGTTACCATGGCAACAGAACCCCATGGTTGCCATGGCAACCCAACCCCATGGTTACCAGAGCAACCAAACCCCGTGGTTGCCATGGCAACCCAACCCCATGGTTACCATGGCAACACAACCCCATGGTTCCCATGGCAACACAACCCCGTGGTTGTCATGGCAACCCAACCCCATCGTTTCCATGGCAACACATCCCCATGGTTTCCATGGAAACACTACCCCATGGTTGCCATGGCAACAGAACCCCATAGCTGCCATGGCAACAAAACGCCATGGTTACAATGGCAACACAACCCCATGGTTGCCATGGCAACTAAACGCCATGGTTACCATGGCAACACAACCCCATGGTTACCATAGACAGAGAACCCCATGGTTACCATAGCAACCAAACCCTGTGTTTGCCATGGCAACCCAACCCCATGGTTACCACGGCAACCCAACTTCATGGTTACCACGGCATCTCAACCCCATGGTTGCCATGGCAACTAAACCCCATAGTTTCCATAGCAACCCAACCCCATGGTTACCATGGCAACACAACCCCATCGTTACCATGGCAACACAACCCCATGGTTGCCATGGCAACCCAGCCCCATGTTTACTATGGCAACAGAACCACCTAGCTGCCATGGCAACTAAACGCCATGGTTACCATGGAAACACAACCCCATGGTTGCCATGGCAACCCAACCCCATGGTTACCATGGCAACACAACCCCATCTTTCCCATGGCAACACAACCCCGTGGTTCTCATGGCAACACAACCGCATGGTTACCATGGCAACACAACCCCATGGTTGCCATGGAAACACTACCCCATGGTTGCCATAGCAACAGTAACCCATAGTTGCCATGGCAACAATACGCCATGGTTGCCATGGCAACAGAACACCATAGTTGCCATGGCAACAAAACGCCGTGGTTACCATGGCAACACAACCCCATGATTGCCATGGCAACCCAACCCCATAGTTGCCATGGCAACTAAACGCCATGGTTACCATGGCAACCCAACCCCATGGTTACCATGGACACAGAACCCCATGGTTACCAAAGCAACCAAACCCCGTGGTTGCCATGGCAACCCAACCCCATGGTTACCATGGCAACACAACCCCATGGTTACCACAACAACACAACCGCATGGTTACCACGGCAACCCAACTGCATGGTTACCACGGCATCTCAACCCCATGGTTGCCATGGCAACTAAACCCCATAGTTTCCATTGCAACCCAACCCCATAGTTACCATGGCAGCACAACACCATCGTTACCATGGCAACACAACCCCATGGTTGCCATGGCAACCCAACCCCATGGTTACCATGGCAACAGA
Source organism: Netta rufina (assembly GCF_964035555.1). Taxonomy (NCBI): domain Eukaryota; kingdom Metazoa; phylum Chordata; class Aves; order Anseriformes; family Anatidae; genus Netta; species Netta rufina. The sequence continues at coordinate 8,209 of NW_028168881.1, read as the reverse complement.
ACCCCATAGTTGCCATGGCAACTAAACGCCATGGTTCCCATGGCAACACAACCCCATGGTTGCCATGGCAACACTACCCCATGGTTGCCATGGCAACAGAACCCCATAGTTTCCATGGCAACAAAACGCCATGGTTACCATGGCAGCACAACCCCATGGTTCCCATGGCAATACAACCCCATGGTTGCCATGGCAACCCAACCCCATGGTTACCATGGCAACAGAACCCCATAGTTGCCATGGCAACACAACCCCGTGGTTGCCATGGCAACCCATCCCCATCGTTGCCAAGGCAACTAAACCCCATAGTTTCCATAGCAACCCAACCCCATAGTTACCATGGCAACACAACCCCAATGTTGCCATGGAAACACTACCCCATGGTTACCATGGCAAGAGAACCCCACAGTTGCCATGGCAACACTACCCCATGGTTACCATGGCAACACAACCCCATGGTTGCCATGGCAACCCTACACCATACTTGCCATGGCAACCCAACCCAATACTTGCCATGGCATCTAAACGCCATGGTTACCTTGGCAACCCAACCCCATGGTTACCATGGACACAGAAACCCATGGTTACCATAGCAACACAACTGCATTGTTACCATAGCAACCCAACCCCATAGTTACCATGGCGACAAAACCCCATGGTTGCCATGGCAAACCAACCCCATAGTTGCCATGGCAAATAAACGCCATGGTTACCATGGCAGCACAACCCCATGGTTGCCATGGCAACACAACCCCATGGTTACCATGGCAACACAACCGCATTGTTACCATAGCAACCCAACCCCATAGTTACCATGGCGACACAACCCCATGGTTCCATGGCAACACAACCGCATGGTTACCATAGCAACCCAACCCCATAGTTACCATGGCAACACAACCCCAGGGTTGCCATGGAAACACTACCCCATGGTTGCCATGGCAACAGAACCCCATAGTTGCCATGGCAACAAAACGCCATGGTTGCCATGGCAACAGAACCCCATAGTTGCCGTGGCAACAAAACGCCATGGTTACCATGGCAACACAACTCCATGGTTGCCATGGCAACCCAACCCCATGGTTGCCAAGGCAACTAAACCCCATACTTTCCATAGCAACCCAACCCCATAGTTACCATGGAAACACTACCCCATGGTTGCCATGGCAACAGAACCCCATAGTTGCCATGGCAACACAACCCCATGGTTGCCATGGCAACCCCACCCCATGGTTACCATGGACACAGAACCCCATGGTTACCATAGCAACCAAACCCCGTGGTTGCCATGGCAACCCAACCCCATGGTTACCATGGCAACACAACCCCATGGTTACCACAACAAAAAAAACGCATGGTTACCACGGAAACCCAACTGCATGGTTACCACGGCATATCAACCCCATGGTTGCCATGGCAACTAAACCACATAGTTTCCATAGCAACCCAACCCCATAGTTGCCATGGCAACTAAACGCCATGGTTACCATGGCAACAGAACCCCATGGTTTCCATGGAAACCCAACCCCAAGGTTACCATGGCAACAGAACCCCGTGGTTGCCATGGCAATCCAACGCCATGGTTACCATGGCAACACAACCCCATGGTTCCCATGGCAACACAACCCCGTGGTTGTCATGGCAACCCAACGCCATCGTTTCCATGGCAACACATCCCCATGGTTTCCATGGAAACACTACCCCATGGTTGCCATGGCAACAGAACCCCATAGTTGCCATGGCAACAAAACGCCATGGTTACCATGGCAACACAACCCCATGGTTGCCATGGCAAGTAAACGCCATGGTTACCATGGCAACCCAACCCAATGGTTACCATAGACACAGAACCCCATGGTTACCATAGCAACCAAACCCCGTGGTTGCCATGGCAACCCAACCCCATGGTTACCACGGCAACCCAACTGCATGGTTACCACGGCATCTCAACCCCATGGTTGCCACGGCAACTAAACCCCATAGTTTCCATAGCAACCCAACCCCATAGTTACCATGGCAACACAACCCCATGGTTGCCATGGCAACCCAACTCCATAGTTGCCATGGAAACTAAACGCCATGGTTACCATGGCAACACAACCCCATGGTTACCATGGACACAGAACCCCATGGTTACCATAGCATCCAAACCCCGTGGTTGCCATGGCAACCCAACCCCATGGTTACCATGGCAACACAACCCCATGGTTGCCATTCCAAAAGAACCGCCTGATAACCATTGCAACCCAACCCCATAGTTACCATGGCAACACAACCCCATGGTTGCCATGGCAACACTACCCCATGGTTACCATGGAAACGCAACACCGTGGTTGCCGTGGCAACTAAACGCCATGGTTACCATGGCAACACAACCCCATGGTTGGCATGGCAAGCCAACCCCATGGTTACCATGGCAACAGACCCCCATGGTTGCCATGGCAACACAACTGCATGGTTACCATGGGAACACAACCGCACGGTTACCATGGCAACACAACCCCATGGTTGCCATGGCAACCCAACCCCATGGTTACCATGGCAACAGAACCCCACAGTTGCCATGGAAACTAAACGCCATGGTTACCATGGCAACACAACCCCATGGTTACCATTCCAACCAAACCCCGTGGTTACCATGGCAACACAACCCCATGGTTACCATAGACAGAGAACCCCATGGTTACCATAGCAACCAAACCCTGTGGTTGCCATGGCAACCCAACCCCATGGTTACCATGGCAACACAACCCCATGGTTACCACAACAACACAACCGCATGGTTACCACGGCAACCCAACTGCATGGTTACCACGGCATCTCAACCCCATGGTTGCCATGGCAACTAAACCCCATAGTTTCCATTGCAACCCAACCCCATAGTTACCATGGCAGCACAACACCATCGTTACCATGGCAACACAACCCCATGGTTGCCATGGCAACCCAACCCCATGGTTACCATGGCAACAGAACCCCATAGTTGACATGGCAACTAAACGCCATGGTTCCCATGGCAACACAACCCCATGGTTGCCATGGCAACACAACCCAATGGTTGCCATGGCAACAGAACCCCATAGTTTCCATGGCAACAAAACGCCATGGTTACCATGGCAGCACAACCCCATGGTTCCCATGGCAATACAACCCCACGGTTGCCATGGAAACCCAACCCCATCGTTACCATGGCAACACAACCCCATGGTTGCCATGGAAACACTACCCCATGGTTGCCATGGCAAGAGAACCCATAGTTGCCATGGCAACTAAACGCCATGGATACCATCCAGCACAACCCCATGGTTGCCATGGTAACACTACCGCATGGTTACCATGGCAACACAACCCCATGGTTGCCATGGCAACCCAACCCCATGGTTACCATGGCAAGAGAACCCCATGGTTACCATAGCAACCAAACCCCGTGGTTGCCATGGCAACACAACCGCATGGTTACCATGGCAACACTACCCCATGGTTGCCATGGCAACACTACCCCATGGTTACCATGGCAACAGAACCCCATGCTAACCATAGCAACCAAACCCCATGGTTACCATGGAAACACAACCCCATGGTTGCCATTCCAAAAGAACCGCCTGATAACCATTGCAACCCAACCCCATAGTTACCATGGCAACACAACCCCATGGTTGCCATGGCAACACTACCCCATGGTTACCATGGAAACGCAACACCGTGGTTGCCGTGGCAACTAAACGCCATGGTTACCATGGCAACACAACCCCATGGTTGGCATGGCAAGCCAACCCCATGGTTACCATGGCAACAGACCCCCATGGTTGCCATGGCAACACAACTGCATGGTTACCATGGGAACACAACCGCACGGTTACCATGGCAACACAACCCCATGGTTGCCATGGCAACCCAACCCCATGGTTACCATGGCAACAGAACTCCACAGTTGCCATGGAAACTAAACGCCATGGTTACCATGGCAACACAACCCCATGGTTACCATTCCAACCAAACCCCGTGGTTACCATGGCAACAGAACCCCATGGTTACCATGGCAAGAGAACGCCATGGTTACCATAGCAACCAAATCCCGTGGTTGCCATGGCAACCCAACCCCATGGTTACCATGGCAACACAACCGCATGGTTACCATGGCAACACTACCCCATGGTTGCCATTCCAAAAGAACCGCCTGATAACCATTGCAACCCAACCCCATGGTTACCATGGCAACACAACCCCATGGTTGCAATGGCAACACTACCCCATGGTTACCATGGCAACAGAACCCCATAGTTGCCATGGAAACTAAACGCCATGGTTACCATGGCAACACAACCCCATAGTTGCCATGGCAACCCAACCCCATGGTTACCATGGCAACACTACCCCATGGTTACCATGGCAACACAACTGCATGGTGACCATGGCAACAGAACCCCATAGTTGCCATGGAAAATAAACGCCATACTGACCACGGCAACACAACCCCATGGTTGCCATGGCAACACTACCCCATGGTTACCATGAAAACGCAACCACATGGTTGCATTGGCAACTAAACGCCATGGTTACCATGGCAACACAACCCCATGGTTGACATGGCAACCCAACCCCATGGTTACCATGGCAACAGACCCCCATGGTTGCCATGGCAACACAACCGCATGGTTACCATGGCAACACAACCCCATGGTTGCCATGGCAAACCAACCCCATGGTTACCATGGCAAGAGAACCCCATGGTTACCATAGCAACCAAACCCCGTGGTTGCCATGGCAACACAACCCCATGGTTACCATGGAAACACAACCGCATGGTTACCACAACAACACAACCGCATCGTTACCACGGCAACCCAACTGCATGGTTACCACGGCATCTCAACCCCATGGTTGCCATGGCAACTAAACCCCATAGTTGCCATAGCAACCCAACCCCATAGTTACCATGGCAACACAACCCCATGGTTCCCATGGCAACACAACCCCGTGGTTGCCATGGCAACCCAACCCCATCGTTACCATGGCAACACAACCCCATGGTTGCCATGGCAACACTACCCCATGGTTACCATGGCAACATAACCCCATAGTTGCCATGGCAACTAAACGCCATGGTTACCATGGTAACACAACCCCATGGTTGCCATGGCAACCGAACCCCCTGGTTACCATGGCAACACAAGCGCATGGTTACTATTGTAACGCTACCCCATGGTTACCATGGCAACACAACCGCATGGTTACCATGGCAACACTACCCCATGGTTGCCATTCCAAAACAACCGCCTGATAACCATTGCAACCCAACCCCATACTGACCATGGTAACACAACCCCATGGTTGCCATGGCAACACTACCCCATTGTTACCATGGCAACAGAACCCAATGGTTACCATGGCAACAAAACCGCATGGTTGCCATGGCAACACTACCCCATGGTTACCATTCCAAAACAACCGCCTGATAACCATTGCAACCCAACCCCATACTGACCATGGCAACCCAACCCCGTGGTTGCCATGGCAACCCAACCCCATGGTTACCATGGCAACAAAACCGCATGGTTGCCATGGCAACGCTACCCCATGGTTACCATTCCAAAACAACCGCCTGATAACCATTGCAACCCAACCCCATACTGACCATGGAAACCCAACCTCGTGGTTACCATGGCAACCCAACCCCATGGTTACCATGGCAACAAAACCGCATGGTTACCATGGCAACACTACCCCATGGTTGCCATTCCAAAACAACCGCCTGATAACCATTGCAACCCAACCCCATGGTTACCATGGCAACACAACCCCGTGGTTGCAATGGCAACCCAACACCATGGTTACCATAGCAACCAAACCCCGTGGTTACCATGGCAACACAACCCCATGGTTGCCATGGCAACCCAACCCCATGGTTACCATGGCAACAGAACCCCATGCTAACCATAGCAACCAAACCCCATGGTTACCATGGCAACACAACCCCATGGTTGCCATGGCAACACTACCCCATGGTTACCATGGAAACGCAACCCCATGGTTGCCGTGGCAACTAAACGCCATGGTTAGCATGGCAACACAACCCCATGGTTGGCATGGCAACCCAACCCCATGGTTACCATGGCAACAGACCCCCATGTTTACCATAGCAACCAAACCCCGTGGTTGCCATGGCAACCCAACCCCATGGTTACCATGGAAACACAACCGCATGGTTACCACAACAACACAACCGTATGGTTACCACGGCAACCCAACTGCATGGTTACCACGGAATCTCAACCCCATCGTTGCCATGGCAACACAACCCCATGGTTACCATGGAAACACTACCCCATGGTTACCATGGCAACAGAACCCATAGTTGCCATGGCAACTAAACGCCATGGTTCCCATGGCAACACAACCCCGTGGTTGCCATGGCAACCCAACCCCGTGGTTACCATGGCAACACAACCGCATGGTTACCATGGCAACGCTACCCCATGGTTACCATGGCAACACAACCGCATGGTTACCATGGCAACCCAAACCCATGGTTACCATGGCAACAAAACCGCATGGTTACTATGGCAACGCTACCCCATGGTTACCATGGCAACACAACCGCATGGTTACCATGGCAACACTACCCCATGGTTGCCATTCCAAAAGAACCGCCTGATAACTAATGCAACCCAACCCCATAGTTACCATGGCAACACAACCCCATGGTTACCATGGCAACCCAACCCCATGGTTACCATGGCAAGAGAACGCCATGGTTACCATAGCAACCAAACCCCGTGGTTTCCATGGCAACCCAACCCCATGGTTACCATGGCAACACAACCGCATGGTTACCATGGCAACACTACCCCATGATTGCCATTCCAAAAGAACCGCCTGATAACCATTGCAACCCAATCCCATGGTTACCATGGCAACACAACGCCATGGTTGCCATGGCAACACAACCAATGGTTACCATGGCAACAGAACCCCATAGTTGCCATGGCAACCAAACCCCATGGTTACCATGGCAACACAACCGCATGGTTACCATGGCAACACTACCCCATGGTTGCCATTCCAAAACAACCACCTGATAACCATTGCAACCCAACCCCATACTGACCATGGCAACACAACCCTATGGTTGCCATGGCAACACTACCCCATTGTTACCATGGCAACAGAACCCCATGGTTACCATGGCAACAAAACCGCATGGTTGCCATGGCAACACTACCCCATGGTTACCATTCCAAAACAACCGCCTGATAACCATTGCAACCCAACCCCATACTGACCATGGCAACCCAACCCCGTGGTTGCCATGGCAACCCAACCCCATGGTTACCATGGCAACAAAACCGCATGGTTACCATGGCAACGCTACCCCATGGTTACCATTCCAAAACAACCGCCTGATAACCATTGTAACCCAACCCCATACTGACCATGGAAACCCAACCTCGTGGTTACCATGGCAACCCAACCCCATGGTTACCATGGCAACAAAACCGCATGGTTACCATGGCAACCCAACCCCATGGTTACCAAGGAAACACAACCGCATGGTTACCACGGCATCTCAACCCCATGGTTGCCATGGTAACTGAACCCCATCGTTTCCATAGCAACCCAACCCCATAGTTACCATGGGAACACAACCCCATGGTTGCCATGGCAACGCTACCCCATGGTTACCATGGCAACACAACCGCATGGTTACCATGGGAACACTACCCCATGATTGCCATTCCAAAAGAACCGCCTGATAACCATTGCAACCCAACCCCATGGTTACCATGGCAACACAACGCCATGGTTGCCATGGCAACACAACCAATGGTTACCATGGCAACAGAAACCCATAGTTGCCATGGCAACCAAACCCCATGGTTACCATGGCAACACAACCGCATGGTTCCCATGGCAACATTACCCCATGGTTGCCATTCCAAAAGAACCGCCTGATAACCATTGCAACCCAACACCATAGTTACCATGGCAACACAACCCCATGGTTGCCATGGCAACACTACCCCATGGTTACCATGGAAACAGAACCCCATAGTTGCCATGGCAACTAAACGCCATGGTTACCATGGCAACACAACCCCATGGCTGCCATGGCAACCCAAACCCATGGTTACCATGGCAAGAGAATCCCATGGTTACCATTGCAACCAAACCTCGTGGTTTCCATGGCAACACAACCCCATGGTTGCCA